>NC_039361.1:71215821-71529990 GCF_003573695.1 Papaver somniferum | reverse complement strand
TAAATCGATTGTAGTAAAATTTTAGGCGCGATGGGTACGTGACGAAAATCGGTTTTTACTGGTGATGTGCATAATCCGATTTCTTCACTTGAATAATCACGTAGAATACACGAAGTTGAAAATCGGTTTATTTACGTGTATATGTAATCCGATTTTGGAGAAAAAAAGTTCCATGACAAATGTGAACAAAAATCGGATTACATGATACGAGACATGAACCGATTGTAAAGTTTGAAATGTATTCGTCAAGTCCTTAATCGGACTTTATAGTTGCACATATAAACCGATTACTTATAATCGGTTTTCTCGACTATATCATATAAATCGATTTTTGATCCTCAACTTGTTGATATTTTTTATAGATTTTTGTGGCGTTTGAAGAAGATCAGACTAAACCCGTATCTCTGCTGGGTCATGATACCTCTGCCCACTATTTCACCGATTTGGAATGGAAAGAAAGAAACAATGCAAAGCAATGGTTTATAGACAAGGGAATAGAGATCAAATGCGCGTTGTTTATAGGCCGTCATTCAAGTGAATATCGTTTGGAACTTGTTTGTGAGAGAGGTGGAAAGTAAGAAAGTCACTGGGCAAAGGACCGAATGTACATGAAGAAGACGACAAGGGAATACATTACTAAATCAAAGAAGTATGGTTGCCCATTTAAGATTATAGTTAATAGACCCAAGGGATCCAATTGTAAGGTATACAAGCTCTATAAAGTGATGAATGGTTGTCATAATCATGATGATCCGGAATCTCTTGTTGGACACGCGGTCGTTTGTGGGTTGAAACCACATCAATTGGAAACGGTGAGGTCGATGAAAGCGTGTACACCAAGTGACATCCTTAGGAAGATTAAAGAGGACGATAAGGATAACTTTTCCACTTTGAGGCAAGTTTACATGGCAAGAGCAGCCTTAAGGAAGAGGGAATGGGATGGTAGAGCGGTTATGGAACAATCTCAGTGGTTAGCCGATCAACATGGATACACAATGAGGAAGCAGGTATAAGAAGGCAAAGTGACTCGTATTTTCTTGGCGCATACTGAGATGATCAAGTTAGCCCAATGCTTCTATCAAATTTTTTTATTAGATTGTACGTACAAGACCATTAAGTAAAACATGCCGTTGTTAAACATTGCTTGCCATACTTACGACAAGCAAACTTTCACCGTAGTATGGGGTTTTATGGATCGGGAGAATAATGTGAATTTTACTTGGATGCTAGAGACCTTGAAGGAGATATATCGTGGCGATCAAACTCCGAGGATCATAGTAACGGATAAGGACCAAACACTAATGAATGCCATAGGAGTGGTTTTTCCGGACGCTAAGCATTTTCTTTGCACATGGCACATACAATGCAATATTATAAGTAATTGTAGAGGTCATATCCAAAAGCCAAAGCCACAAAAAGTTACCACTCGTGAAAATCCCGAAGATGGGCGTATTCAAAAACTAACTCCGGAACAACGAGAGAAGGACAAGAAGAAAAATAAAGCAGAGTATGAAGCGAATGGGTTACTATGGAAATATTTTCAACATAATTGGGATTTAATGGTACACTCAATGTCCGTGGCCGAGTTCTAATCCTATTTGGTGAGTTTTATTGGGCTATGGAAGAAGGATTATGAGAAATGTGTGGTTTATTGCTTGAAGGAATTGTTGGATCTGTACAAGGAAAAATTTGTGTATGCTTACACCTACCAACACATGCATTACAAGAATGAGGCGACAAGTATCGCGGAAGGATCTCATGGACGTTTGAAAAGCTTGCTCCGAGGGAGCCAAAACACTGTGGTTACGGTACAAGAAGCCATCCATGAATACATCAAGGCTGATACCATCAAGATAACCGCGCAAATGGAAGAGAGTAGGATGAAAATCATCACCAGCTAAAAGGATTACCATTGGTTTATTAGACATTTAAACTATAGGTTTTTCATTGGGCAATCAGTTCTATGATGAAGGATTACAAATATTATGTGGAAAAATAGATGGGGAGAAGAAGAATTGTGTTTCATGTATGACGATGACGGCCTTCGGATTTCCGTGTCGTCACATGATTGTGAGGTACCAACAAGGAATTCCTTTTGAAATCATTGATCCGTTTTGGAAGCAACTAACTTTCAAACCACCTCCAACCGAAGAACCACTCGAATCCTTCATGGACACGGATATTGGAGAATTGTTGTAGTATTTTTCGTGCAGCAAATAAGAGTTCGTTGCTCGGACTTGTAAAGATTTAAAAAACAAAAATATATACACAATATTTGTCACGGGATCAAGAGACACTAGGACACAGGATTCCACCATTAATCATTCACACAATTCATATATTTATTCGAGACAATTATAGCTCAAATCATAAGGACTCTCATTCTTGCCAAGGTAGATTTTTAGAATATTTATTGTATATCACTAGCATGACGCATCAAAAGCACTACGACCAAGCATACATCATCATACGATATCAAAACCAATTAAGAAAAATCATAAATCGATTAATAAAAAGTGCAAGTAGTCAAAAAAAAGAATTAATACAATTATCATATGCGTAAAGAACGGCTTCCTCCATCATCCCAGTGTTGCGGTTTATCTAATCATATTAATCATGTTCTCAAAATACATAATTGATGCTCAAAATTTGATTAAAAGAGTGAAAAAGTATAAAACAGTGAATCTACGACCCACAAAAGGCGTCCAGAAATCAACGATAGAAGTGTACTGCTGTAAAACAACGATACTTATCTGCTGTTGTTGACACTGTTGAAGAACGACGGTCCTGGGACGTCTGTTCTTCGTCTTCTCCTTCTTCTTCAACAGCAGCAGGAAATTTTCCTGCAGTTCTTCTCTTCGCCTCTGCAACCTCCCTGTGGTCTCCCAATCGACCCCGAACTCTCGACAACCTTCTCTGAGTCTCGTAACCTCTTTATATAGCCAACAGGGGATGAAAATATCCCGTCATAACTCTGAATCCTCTCGGTTGAATGCAAGAATATTTTATCTTTACTCTCACAGGAATCACCGAGATTTCCTTGTATATCTTCTAAACATAGAAGCCGACGCCGCAGTGAATATATTCTCAAATAACTTCCATATATCTGAACCAATCACCAAAGATATTCCCGGTCCCTGTTGTGAACAAATTCTCGAGAATATCTCCCAGAATATTCACGTATACCCTGTTTAGCTCTTGATCGTCTTATCCAGACAATTTGGATCCATTCCAAGACCCTTACCTCGCCTGATGAGGGTTAAGAAACAAGCCCAAGAGAAATCATAGCTTTAATCTCTTCATGGATAGCCCAAAATCTCGATTCCTAACTGTCAGACGTGAAACACTTCTTTCCCGCCAAAAAAAGAATTCAAACAAAGAAGATGACCTCCCCCTATCCAGTTCAGGGATGCGAATATCAAGTGGTCACCCCTTATCAAGTGGGTGCCCCTTATCCAAAGCAGAGAGTCCACATAACATGTGTCCTCCGGGTGCCAAAATCAACTTTTCGAGCCGAATTTTCCAAAAAATGTTTTATTCCCAAAAATGCCTACAAATACATAAAACACCAAAATTAGGACGAAAACGAGTACTAACAATATGAAACATTGAGGACAAATTAGACACATAAATGCGTCTATCAAGAACTCATCGAGAAATTCGCAAAAAAGGATGGTTTGTGATGAAAAGTTTTGATGTACGACTTAAAACTAGACGCTAACCCCCATATGGAACCGGTCGGAAGACCAATGGTGCTACCGCCAACGGGTAGACCACCTACCAACATGGATAAGAAGGAAGAAAGGAACGAGTTTAAGGTTGCAATGAGAACCGGAAAAAACCTGTTATTGAGTCATAAAAGAATATTTTCTCAACATGAGCGTGAAGACGCTAAATATGAAGAGGCGCAGGTTCCAAAGAAAAAGGGTCGACCAAAGAAGGGGGAAAGCGGGACAAGTAGTGCTCAAGCCAAGACAAATGTTTCAAATGTTCCTTCACAAATTGAGAATGAAGAGGCACCGGATAAAAGGAAAAAGGGTCTACCAAAGAAGGGGAAAATCGGGACAAGTAGCGCACAAGCCAAGAAAAATGTTTCAAACGTTCCTTCAAAAATTGAGAACGAAGAGGCACCGGCTAAGAGGAAAATGGGTCGACCAAAGAAGGGAGAAAGCGGGACAAGTATTGCACATATGGATCCAATCGCTCCTTCGCAACATGAGGATCCAATCGATCATTCTCAAGAAAGTCAAGTGCCAAACAATCTAATTGTTCCTTCTCAAGAGAGCCAAGCGAGTACAACACGAACATCAAGTATACGCGCATGGAAGGGACAAGCAAGACAAATGGGTTCTATGGTGAATCTAAGGGCCACTCTTGGTGATGGAAGCATGCCTAGGGATGACCGAGGTAGACCCCATCGAACGTGTTACACCATATTCGAGGAGTATTACTCGAAACTTCCTGAAATCGTTAAGCCCTATGTGTTATCTACCGACGACGTGGATGCGGATGGGAATTGTGGTTATCACGTTGCATCAGAACAAATAGGCCATATAAGTTTGGTGGACGATGAGAACCTAACCCAATGTCAATAATTTAGAAAGATTACGGCCTTGCGCTTACAAGAAGACAAGGAATTTTACATATCGATGATGAAGGAAGGAAAAACAAGACAAGACAAAGAAGTGATTTTTGAAAAAATGGTTGCTAGAGTACAATGGAGAATGGGGAATGGACTAATTACCCGACAATATTGGATGTGTATGCCTATATGTGGTCATCTCTTGGCGGAAACGTGGAGTTGCGTTGTTCATCTATTTGGTAAGGGATCATGCTATACATACGCACAAAAATACACCATTTGGGATGAATCGCTTAAGGATCTGAGAATTGTTTTATTCAACAATAACAACATACATTATATCGGTCTTAGAGTATGTGATAATTGTCCATTACCATCGGTAAATAGGTTTCATGAGGTCTCGGAGGTCACCAAGGAATGGCTAAAAAAATACGATCCCAACATGAGGCGATCAGAGGAATTGATCGGGCCGAATCAATTCGATGGTCTCCATTTGTTTGAATGAGTATTTTCCTTATGTTAAAAACTTAATCTATCAGATGCTTATATTTTGTCGCTTTCTTATATTATATTTTGCAAACTTGAACCAAGCTTAATGAATGAAAGTGGTTTTCTTTTTTGGGTACCTTGGACTCATGAAATTTGTAACAGAATCGGATTTCTAATACGTTTATAAAGTCCGATTTTGGAGGTTGTTTGTTGCAGCTTTTTCAGAATCGGCTTATATGGACGATAATGTAATTCGATTGTTGGAAGAAAAAGTTACAGAGATTTTTAACTCAATAATCGGATTACATATGGTCCAATATGATGCGAACCTGAAACCAGAATCGGTTGATGTGTGTATTAGTGTAAACCGATTATGGTTGATATTCATCACATCCACCCAGAATCGGGTTATACAGGTGCATAATAAAAACCGATTGCTACCACAATCGGACTAATATGGTGAATACATAAACCGATTCTGGGTGGATTTTCAGAAAATTTAATGAGTGAATTTCAAAGATTTAGAGGTAAATCATTGTAGGTACCACTTAGAAGGAATGGTTTAAAGGGATTTAACTCAATCACTTGAATTGTATGTTTTTGGTTTTTTTCTTCAAAACCCATAAAGAAATTAGATTTCAATTGTTGTGTGTGATTTGATTAGGATTTAGTTTTGATTTTGATGAAAATTGAAAAAAAAATTGAGTTTTGATTAATGATATTTTGTATTTGTTAATTAAGTTATGATTTTGTATTTGTATTTGTGTTAGAATAACTAAGGTTTCTTTAAGGGTTAATTTAGTATTTTTACAATCTTTTAGATACCCCTGATCATTCTCTATTGGGAGGATGAATAAATCCATAGGCCCCAATTAAGTGGCATAGGCCCCAATTTGGCCAGGTTTCTTAAACAGGAAAACGATTAACTAACAAATTCGTTACCTCAAATTCCGCATCCTCTTCACCCCAGAAAGATATGTCATTAAGCGCAAGTTCATATTAGAACTCTCCCTCGTTGTGTTGTCATCCTCTCGCCAAAACAAAAGAACAACAACAAGGACCAACCTTTACCAGAGAAAGGTTGAAAATCGGTTTTAACTAATGCGATGCAAAAGTTGAAAACCCGAAACACATATACTTTTATACTAAACCAAAAACGATTCAACATATTGTGAATTTTTCACACATGAGTTTCAATCGGAACCCCTTATGATCCTTTGATAAAGCCTACCAACATAGGCTAGAACTTAATACTGCTAAACCAAAAAGTCACCCAAACCATAAGGGTTTACACCATATGAGATCGAATATCAAGGTTATGAAAACCGAAATCAAACATCCAATAACATACATAGCAATAATATAAAGCATTCAAGCACAGGCTATGTAATCGAAAACTATCACAAGAAAAATTGTAAACTAATAATTTTATTCATAAATAATAGATAGTTTTATTCATAATAAACCTTGTACAATTATTGAAAGAAATAAAAAACTGATGTCTATTCTCCTGGATTAAGAATTACAACATGTATCTTAATCTCTAGTGGTGCTTTTATTGTTTACTGAGATCTCATCAGTACTCAAACTTTTGAAGCATGTCTCAAGAGACTTGTCTGCAACCACTTCCTGTTTTTCAATTTCTTCAATTAGAACCCTGAGTTCAGCAAGAAAACTTCTTGTTTGATCAATTCTTTCTTTGAGCCAATCTTGATGTTGAATTTTCATAATGAGATTGGTTCTCAGTTCCTCAAAACCTTGTATATAGAGAATCATACTATCAGAACGAATCCACTTGGTTTCGGTTGGATCTTGAAGGTTGTAAGCCCACAGACATGACTCATCTTGATATCAATTCGAACTATCTGAATCATAATCATACATTATTTTTGATATGTTTTTCTTCTTCCTTTTTGTATTGATTCCTTGACAATCCTTAACCTTTTGAGCTTCCTCCTTATTAGCCTTTGAGACACTGCGAGTTATTGGAGCCATGCTCCGTTATTTAAATAGGGATTGATCAGGGTTTCAGAATACAAGCAAGAGATAGTTTCTCTTTAAGAAGAGACAACTCTTGGACCGAAAATATCAGGAGATTCCGAAAATATTAAAAGAATATATTCAGTTTCCTTTGTCCGAACTTCTCATGCTAGAAGGTTTATTAAAATTCAAAAATTCTAAATGAAACCTATTTTTGGAAGATCATGTTAAACATGAACAATTTTTAGACAGACATGGATTCGCAATCATCCATAAAATGTCACAAATTTTTCTGATAAACAAACACACAACGAAACATGTGCTCTCGTTTTATTGTGTTTTTCCTATCCATAATTAAGAGCACGAAAGAGGATGAGAGTGTACAGTTTCGATACAACTAAGTTGTATCTGAGTAAGATTTTTCTAGCTTACAATGGGTATCGGAAACATAGTTCATGTTTCTCTTTGGGAATTTCTTCCCTGAATATTTTCTCCCAGGATAATGATCTTTTCTTACTCTAAAGATATGATCATGTGGAGAAGATGTACTGATGTGAGAATTTTCAGAGATAGATAAATCTATCTTAATTATATCAATGAGATTTTCATAATATTTTCTCATTCTATCGATTTCCTTATGATGCACATCAGCATGCTTATCTGAAACAATTATCGGAAATTCATGATTGTTTCCATTGGCAGAGATTCTCTCTTATCCTTTCTTCTGGATTCTTTCTTCATCAAAACAAGAATTGTTTCGATATGGGTGAGGAGGAACCTTTTTCCATAAGCGATTATCAACTCTTACTTCTGATTCTTTTGAGTTGACTTTATCGAGATGAGGTAAAATACGTCTTTCTATTGAGGAATAATCGTTCAATTTTTTAGACAAGAAACTTCCTTCAATATTTTTAACACCGTATTTTGAAGAAGTATAAGTTTCCTATCAAGTGACTGAAAGTTGTATTCCTTAAGATCACTAACATGGAATCGGTTCAAAGTTTCCTTTGGACAAGATTTCGTCTGATCATCAGTAGGTATAGAAGCTGGTTTCTCATCCTCTTCTGACTTGATGTAGTTAGGCAAACTACTATTATCATGATCTATTTCGGATGTGATCAAACAGGTTTTGTTATCACAATTTCTCAAAGTCGAGCAAGGACCTTTGGTTTCTTCATCAGAAGAAATTACAATAGAATCATTAGTCAGAGTCATAGGATGTGTCTCTTTATCTTGAGTAAGAGGTTTAAAAATAGCTTCTAATTTGACAGTGAGATCCATATTATCTTTGGCTAGAATATTCAGTTGAATGTCTTTATCTCTGATCTCATTCTTAAGAAGATTTGACTCTGTCTTTAATATTAGCACTTTTGAAGACAGAGATTTTATAGGCTTTAGGAGTTTTACCAACTCTTTATCAGCATCTTATTTTATATCTTAGAACGACTCACATGTATACTAGATCTTCGTAACTCCTGAATCATGGGTCAACGAATGGGTAACATCTTAAACTTTTGAGTATTCATACTCTTGCATAACGTTAACTGAATCAGACATAGATTCAATTATTATAGGTTGGATCGCACCAAACACTGGTTGTTAGATATTTTTGTGTTTTCCTGCTCTGATACCAATTGAAAAGACGAGGGTACCCAAATATACCATAATCTTTTATTTTAATCACAACCTATACAAGACCCACTGTGTATAAACCTCTTGGAGATACAATCACTCAAGCAATATTTCAACACAATGTCCACTTGAAATAGGGTTAGTCCGAACTGGTCTAACTCGTGAATAAATATCAAAGTCAAGTGGATAAATCCAATACACCTTGTGCGATAGTCTATGGATATGAAATCGAGACAATACTCCAACAAAGTGCACTTGATAAAAGGTACGGAAATAACTGAAACCAATGGGATCAATATCAAGTGCCATGTTAATGTACAAAGTTCAATTTACTTTAATTATAATAAAACAATTATAATGCGGAAATTAAAAGTAAATGGCACAACAAGATTTTGTTAACGAGGAAATCGCAAATGCAGAAAAACCCCGGGACCTTGTCCATAATTGAATACTCTCAGGATTAAGCTGCTATACAAAATCTAAAACAACTTCGTATAGTTGAGACAAAGTAACTAAACCTGTAGTTCACCTAGATCCGTCTGTATCCCTGCGCCCCCAACTTGCAATAAGTCACGCACTTGGAACAATTCCTTTGGTTCGTATTCCAAACAATAAAGGACCAAAAATCTGTTCGGTAACAACTCTTTTCAAACAAGTGATATGAGTTTGACAAAAGGCTCTTCTGTTTATCCCTATAAACTCCTTTACCATGTTCTTAAATCTATCTCAATACAACTACCAAAGTAATTGTCTAGATTATGCAATCAATACTTCTAAATCACAAAGAAAATATATTGATGCCGATCTACTCAACTAATCAATCAAGATTATCACAAAGATAAACCGATTATACTTGGATTCCCAGTCGATCAAGTTTTGTGCACACCAAAGATTATGAACTCAAACAAGCAATATTCTTTGTCTTCAAATCTTCTTAGATATTCAATAAACACTTGCACACGATCAACTTGAATCTCTTGTTATCAATCACACACAGAACGGAGTCTGTTAACAATGGATTATCACAAGACGTCTTTAGATCTACAAAAACTCTAAAGATCCCCGTCGAAACTTCGATATAGTTTGAGTGAATCTTATATCAGAAGAGAAGATTCTCAAGCATAAATAAACTAGGTGCAACCAAAGTTCAACAACCTTCAGTCAATCAAATCAATCGAAAACTAATAATAAACTGCAACTATCTAGTTTCCCACCAATGGTACTCGTAGAGCTTCCCAATCCCAAAGAAGTCTTTAAAACGAGCGGTCGTAAGAGATTTCGCCTAATTAGGTTACTTTCCTCTCCGGATAGACGGCTCGACCAGTAACAACACAACTAGGTAGTTTTGCTGGCTCTGAGGATTAGTTTGCTCGAAATTCAAACTTCAATATTTATAGACCGAGGAAGTTTGGACACCAATGAATTTCCAAAACCGAAAATATTCTCAATATAAGCAATATATTTCCAAATTCGATTTTCATAATTCCTGGAAATGCTCTGTCCAAATATTGACCGAAATCTTAGTAGAAAATCTCCAATTAGTAAATGCACATTACCAATTTTTATTTTCTAAAAATATACATTTTAATTACTGGAAAATAAAAGCATATAAAACTAAAAAACTTAATTAAAAGATTCTCAATTTATTTCGATCTGGAATTCTCCTTTAGTTATTAAGGAATATCTTTGAACAATAAAAGGTAAGAATTACCCCACGTGTCCAAAGTATGTCGACATCTTTACTTTGTAAATCCTTTTTCATATTTACAATCTTGGAACCGATTTTCCACACTTCCAAACGAGTTTAGAATTGGTTCATCTGATTTCCAAGAACTATGTGATTGATCAAAAACATTCAATCACCATTCATGGGTTTAACGATTTTACCAAAATAAGTTTCGGTTCTACCTCCAAGTAGATACTAGGATCGGTCACATTAATTTCCAAAACATTGTTAACTACGTACCAGGATCGGATACCACTTATTTATGGTACTTACTTGTGATCGGTTGCACAAGTTATAAGATCGGTCACACCAATTAGTAAAACTTGTTAACCTACTACAAGGATCGATTACGCATCTTGTGATTAGTCCCAACCAAGTTCTAGTATCGGTTACCCAATGACTAGGAATGGTCATACTAATTACTAATATCAATCATACTATCTCAGGTGATTACTTAGGATCGGTTTCACTAATAAAAGTCATACCAATACAAAATTCAGGCTTTCTGAATAGTTTTACCAAGATACATAAACAAGTTATGAGCGGTTATACTAAACACACATATTGGTAATCCAAAGATTTGCAATGAATAACAATACCAATAAGCCCAGCGATTTCCCTTTCGATTCACAAAACAAGTTTATGAATGTACTTCCTTTAAACGAATGTAAAACATTGTTTCCTAGGACAAAATATTCACCCATATCCATACATATAATCACAATAGCATTCATACGATTATTTCGATGTCTTATATACGAAGTTCAAAAGATAAACGTTGTATTTCGTATTGAAATTCCTTAATACTATGTCTAACTAGAGTATAATCATTCAAAGCTTCGCAGTTATGTTTTCAATATACACGACTCGAAAGATACGTTAGGAATGAAACAGTTCAAGTCAAATATTATTAACCTCAAGAGGAAGGATGATGTCGTCGTTGTAGCTCTTTAATTCTTCACATTCTCCAAGTCTTCATGTAATACTTGTAAGTCTCATATCCTAGTAACTTTCTAGCTAACCTATACGAAGTTGACTCTAGTAAATAATCAAGCGACTATTTAAATGAGTTTTGATTCACTAAAATATGACAACCAAACCTGACATACCAACGCTTGGTGGGTTCAACCGAGCAATGCTCTAACAACACTATATGTTTATATCCAAAGATGGTTACATGTTCTAAACTCTTTATTTCAATCATTGAAACATTCTTAGAGGATGTTATATAGAGGTTATTCACACTCTATTTTTCATCAAAGCGATTTTCAAGAGATTGAAACAATCAACATGACTTTCGTCACTTGTAAAGATGAACTTGGCCAAAGAGAAAGCTTACCAACACATATTTCGAGAAATAGATAAGCGAGATAAACTCGGTTCGAAATAGAAATTGTGTAATCAAATCCTATATAGCAATACGACTTTTGTCTCAAGATAGGAGATAGAGTAGATAAACTTTTGAGTGATAGATAAGTTCAAGTCTCTACATACCTTTTAATCGATGAAGATACACCAGTTCCTTGAGTAGTTCTTAGTTTTTGCATAATGAACTCCGTGGAGTCTATAGCTCAACTACACTTTCTATCCTAGTCCAAGACTTAGTTATAAGTAGACTAGAAATCAAGACTTATAGTTTTGGCAACTAAACTTGACAAACAAGCTTGAGATACCAATGCTTGCGAGTTCGAACGAGCAATGCTCTAACACAGATGATGTCTTCATTTTCTGTAATGGATCCAAAAAGAGTATATAACATCTTTTAAAGTTACCGGAAGACTATCAAAAATGTTCAGGTCAAATAATAAAAAGCAGACTGTTCATTGATGGTACTTATGAATCAAGGAAGGTGTTGATTAAAGAAATGATGAAGATGGATTTGAGAAAATTTCTAAATAAGTATTTGGGAGTTATTTTATCTCTAGGAAGAGTCAAAGTATCCAATGTTTGGCCAATGGTGGAAATGTTTCAAAAAAAACTTGTTGTTTGGAAGGAAAATTGCTATCAATTCAAGAAAGGTAGGTAGTGATTAAATATGTCATGTGTAGTATTCATATTTACAATGTGGAAGTATATAAATGGCCAAATGTCAGTAATCAAGACTTGCGAGAATATCATCAGAAATTTCCTTTGGTCTGGTGATGGGGAAGTAAGGAAATATACAGTCATGTCTTGGAAGAACGTTTGCACTTCCTTAGTGAAGGTGGATTAGGTATTAAAAGAATTTAAGTTATGAATAGAGCATTTCTCATTAAAATGTTGTGGAAGATATTAAAATCAAAATAAGAATGGGCTTTATTTTTAAGGCCAAATTCAAAAGCAAAAATGATCAATGGAGTAGTAACTGACAATTATCTTCAGTTTTTCCTTGTCTTAAATGGGCAATGGAGCCTCTAATGGAAGATGTCAGATGGTGTATAGGGAATGGATAGCTTAATTCTATTTGGTTTGATAGATGGTTGGTGGATTCTCGCCTCATTGAAAAGATAGGTTTCTCTTCCTATGTCATGAGTAATATTAATATGAAAGTCTCTGATATTATTCAAAATGGTAAGTGGACTATCCCTCAAGAAATACAAATTGTCATAAATGAGAGCTTACCAGATGTAAGTGGGGAGAAGGATGAACTTATCTAGAGCAGAAACTTACAGGAAGTATTCATTACTTCATCAACAATATCAAAATTAAGAAGTAAATAACCTAAGCTTCACTAGACAAGGTATATATGATATTCATTTCTTTATCCTAGTATCGCCAGTAATGTATGGAATCTTATACAGGGAATTTATGTTAATGACTCTATCATGGTTCAGAAAGGATATGGAATTGTATCCAGATGTTGTATATGTAAAGAGGCTCAGGATAATATGAATCATCTACTTTGGCAGTGTAAGTTCAGTAGTCATAATATGGAGTTGGGTAAGCTCTATATTTGGTGGTTCTCATCCTACATCATTTGAAGATATATGGAAGGGTGCAAAGAATAAAAGTTCGTTACTAAGAGAAATTTGGATTACTGCTTGGTGCTCAATCCTGAAAGAACTGTGGTTTCAGAAGAATCGAAGATTCTTTGAAGAAATTTTTCTAAATGAACAACTTTTTAAAATTAAAATAAAGAAAATAAGTTTTGAAGGTGAATTAAGAATGAGAGGTAATAGGTGGAACCAAAATCATGACCTTCAGGTAATTTCTTACTTTGATTTGGGTCCGAGGAGATCTAAATTTCAGAGCATCAAAAGGTGGTTTTGGCCTCCTCCTAGTTTTAGTTAAACTTTGTTTTGTTGTGATGGATCTTCTGTGGGAAATCTTGGAGCAGCAAGATTTGGAGTGGTAATAAGAAATCATTAAATTCAGGTAATTGGAACTTTTGCTGGTGGGTTAGAAATTACCACAAATTATATAGCTGAAGTCTATGCAGTAGTATGCACAACTGAACTTGCAGTTAAATGGAAGAAAGTTTATATCTTATTGAGATCTGATTCAAAAACAATCATATCTCAATTCAAACAAGGCCATATACCATGGTTTGTAAGAATGAGACGACTAAAAGTTGTTAGTAACATCTTTTGAATAAGTTTTGGTCATAGTTTCAAGGAAGCCAAATTTTCAGCAGACACAATGACTAAGAGAGGAGCACAATTACTTGCGATAGAGAGGCAAATTCATTTAGGGAGACCTAATTTTCTGGCAAGGATTAAATTACCAGGAGTTGAATATTACAGGTTTAGTTAAAAGAGCCGGGCATGTGTTAATTTTCTTTAGTTAAGTATTTGCCTATATAGTTGGCTTAAATTTTTAAAATTTTGTTTCTGGCTATGAATTTTGTAATTTGTATTCAATTTTCCATAATTAATAAAATATTGTGATTCAGAAAAAAAAAAGAAGAAGATATAACGTACGCTATATTGCTAGGCTTAATCTGAGATCATGTATCAGAAAATATGCACGGATCATATCTGAGAGTGGTCCCCGCGTGAGGCTCAATCTAAAAGTGAGCCTGGTTGGCAGACTAGATCTCAAATTGTGCCCAATTCATAGAAATAATATAAATATCCGATTATGCTTGGTTTGAGAGTGAGTTTTTTACGGGACTCTATCCGTCTAAGTTTGCTTAGTTGCCCACTATAAGTGGTGCTTTGATAAACTTAAATTTAAAGTTAAATATAGCTTACCATGCCACCATTATGGATAGTCTAAGCCATATCTCTCAATTACCTTGACTCTAGCACTGGAGATATGGAAATGGTCTTAAATCCTAGATGGCATGCTTTTTAAAACCTTGACCCGTAGCATCAGAGATGCTACTATAGGACGATAAAATTATCAAAAGAGTTTTCACAATTTTTTTTTTGTGGCCACGATCGGAAAAATGGATAACACGTACAAGTAAGATGAAAATAAATAAATAATTTAATTTAAACTCATTTATGTATTTTTTTATTCATGTAAAACTAATTTGCATGACCAACACTTTTCAGCAAACCCTCATGAAAATAAAATGAGAGGTTTAGGAAACAACTGCAGGTAGTATTATTGCATTCCAACTCACTTGAAATCGAGATAAATCCATTGCACACCCAACACGCATTATGATTTATGAGTTTTGATTTTGGGGTCAACGGAGTTTAGAGAATTTTAGAAGCATTCGTGATGGTTGGGAAACAATGGTGGATGTGCACTTGGTTGATCACTATAAAATCCTACTTAAGTACATCCTAAATTAGATTTCGACTGCAATGCCTTTCAACAAGTTTGACTCAATATTCATTGGTCACGAGAGCTCTTTTTCATCATTAAAAATAAAAAAAAATCAAGATTAAAGACTACCATTGTTATTCTTCAAGCTTCAGCAGAGAGTTTGAAGAGTCATCAATTACCAAAGAATACTTATCAAGATTTTTAGGGAAATAAATCTTCTGAATATCCATAACTTCGCCTTAGTTTTTTTCACTCAGTAACTCAATCTCAAATATTTCTAAATACCAGGCGTCCAAATAAGATAGTTTAGGAAAGAGTATCCTCTTGAAGGATAAGGGATGATTCTTTTTCAGATAATGGTATTTTGGTTTATAAAACTGCAAGTTTCTGTATTTGGGTTCGGATTTGAGTTATGGTCAGAATATGAACCAGAAAGTTTGGTTCTCCGGTAACCTAAGGCCTTTTTCATGATCGGAATAATTTAAAACTAACAGATCATTATATGGGCAAGATGTGAAGTAGAGCCTTAACGAATATAAATCTAAATTCGGGGTAAATCCTTTACCCGTCCATGATTTAGGTAAATTAGATTCAGTGGGTTAAAACATGGGCCAGTTGGGAAGGGTAAATATCTCTAATTCGAAGTTCAGTGTGCAACATCAGATTGGAGTAGACAATAGAGTTTGGAGAGACTTATGGAAGCTCAAACCTGCAGCAAGAATCAAACTTATTCTTTGGAGTGCCTCAATGATAATGTGGCCACCGATGAAAGGCTTATGAGAAAGGATGAGGTATCAGTTTTTCGGTTCTGTCATAAGGAGTTGGAAACTACAGAGCATCAGCTTATGCACTACAACTTTACTAGAGCTATTCTAACCTATGTTCGAGGAACTATTAATTCCATGGCTCATATCAATGATATTCATATATGGGTTGTGAGATGGTTCAGCGCTGATACACACGCAAGTGAAGGATGGATTATTCAAATTTCTAGTACCATCTAGGAAGTATGGAAAGAGAGATGTAAAGTAGTTTTCTAAAACTTAAACTGAATCATATCTCATGCATCATAAGATCTCAAAAATTATGTCATTTCATTACGACTGACATAGTTCTGGTTGATGAAGGATTCAAATCATCTACCTAGAGTAGTAGATGGTTTCCTCCAACTGCACATTTTCTGACTATAAGTTTTGATGTTTTGTTTAGATTATAGTTTAAGGATTGTGGTATAAGACTAATAATAAGAAATTTTAAAAGGGCATATCAAGGATCAAAATGAATCTTTAGAAATGGATATTTAAATGCAGAGGAGGCAGATGTATAGCGGCATTGGAGGCAGTAGTGGATTTGCATATGAAATGCATAACTATGGAAACAGAGTTGTTGCTATCAACGGCCCTGATACAACCATAAGTTAGGAACATCTACCGTTTATTATAAATGTTAGATTCAAAATCACGAATAGTCTCGACCTGTATGAAGCATGCATTGCACTCAGTATTGGCGTAGAAAAGAGCGATAACAGTAACTAATAGGTGAATTTTAGGATTTTAGATTTTTGTCGGTTAGGTATGGACGGGGTAAACCCAAGACTGGCTTCAAACTTCCAGATAATTGTGGGTGGGCTGAGGCATAATATCTGCCGTTTATTTTCCAGTTTCAAACACATTCCACTCTGTTAAATCCTCCAATTTTAGCTTTTGTATTTTATCGCTTGGTTCTTGTAAAATATACAATAATTTTATAGATTTAGGGTATAAACTTAGAGATCAACCACCAAATTAAAGCTTTCATGAGAAAAAAGAAAAGAAAAAG
Organism: Papaver somniferum; assembly: GCF_003573695.1. Taxonomy (NCBI): domain Eukaryota; kingdom Viridiplantae; phylum Streptophyta; class Magnoliopsida; order Ranunculales; family Papaveraceae; genus Papaver; species Papaver somniferum. Next base: position 71,513,065 of record NC_039361.1, on the reverse strand, counting down.
ACTACTCTTATACTGATATGAAGTTAAGTACTCAACACTACAGAAAATGAAACCTATTTGATAAGGGTCGGGATCCCCTAATAAAAAGGTTTTAACAAAAATTATAATTCGTAAGATCTCTTATATCTAACGTCTTATATTTTAGACAATGTGATAGTTAATTATGTGTTTTGCTGTAACAAGAGACCACCCAAACATGATTGCGCGAATATAGGAAAGAAAATAGAATGATGAGAAGTTGTAGGAAAAAAAGATCAGTCATGATCCCTAAGAAAAATCTATTGTTACCGACCGAAAAGAACATCAAATCATAAAACGTTAATGCTTCTTTTCGTCTCTTCATAATCGTTTCTGATTTTAAATCTTCTTCCAGTTTTTTTCTTTTAATGTGAATGGATTTGTTTGGGAGGATAAGTTACCTTCTGAACACCATCACATCGGCGTCCTTATCTTGTTCTGAAATAGTGCAACTGTATCGTTTTCTCCTAACTAATCCCATAATCATAGTATTAGAAAGTACTGTAGCAACTCAAAATCAGAGAGAGTAAATACTATTGGATGCAAGAGTGTGAATGTTTGATGACTGATGAGAGACTTAATGGGAGACTAATTAATCCAGGAACCTAATAATAATAAAAAAATTGTATAACTTCTTTCTCCATTCGAGTTTTAAAATTTGATTGATGATCCAATGCATACTACTTTAATCAGTGTTAACCATTGAGAAACTTATTTGGAATATTCATGAAAGAAAATCAAATATAAGCTATTCATGTTTAGATTTTTTTTTAAATTTTTTTTATTTGAAGCATACATTATACCGTGGAAAGAAGATGAATCTTCAACCTAATGGACCTAATACTACTGTCAAATATTTTCGGAAAATTCTTTCATTATAATTTTTATATTAACTTTTGGTCGGACTTATTTGGATGGGCCAGATACAAACTAAAAATGAATTAAGTGCCACATCACCTAAAAGGCAAGCCATTAGATACGAGCGATTTTATGGATGAGAATTTTTGTTAAAAGATTTTGTCAAAACCTTTTGTTAAGGGATCTCCACCCTTTTGATAAACTATTGTATGTATACGCGTATCATATACATAATCAAGATTTTCATTATCTTTCGGGCAATGTTGTATATCGTCACCTCGTATTAACCGATCCGGGGATGGTCACTTTGTAGGGCTAAAGCAAAACGTGTCCTATGTATGGGTCAATTTAGGTAAGGCTACGTCCGTCGAAATCAGAGAGACCAGCCGTAATCTTGTCCACCATATATATGCGTAGCTCTTCTGAAAAAATTATCAGGGGCCATGACAAATCTCTACTATAAATGCAAACCACACCACTTTCCTTAGACTATTGATTACTGCCCGCACAAGCATTTTTTTTTTTCTTTTTTTTTTTTTGAAAGAAAAATAAGATATTTCATTAAGCTCAAGGAAAGATACATAAATTTAGACCACCATTACAGACAAACAAAAAAAAAAACAAAAAAACACTGAAAAACTAGAAGTTTTAAGACAAACTTAACTTTCTTCTTCTAAACTAGAAGTTTCTCCTGTCAAGATTTTATCCCAGCGAAGTTGATTTTTTTGCCATTTTATTACACTGAACAACCACATCAACTATGTCCAGCGTGTCTCACGATTGATCATGATAAAGATAAATGTAAAGACAGGGCAAATGAAGAGAACAAGCTTGCAAAAAAACTCTTTTAGGTTTGTTGATAAAGTTTCTGAAGATGAAGATGATGATATTCCCTCTTTTCTGAAACAAAGTGCTATTAGAATTTCTCCAAGAAAATCATCTAGAAAGAAGATCGTAGAAAGGATTCCTTTTGTTAGGCCTGAGGATGGACGTCATTGTTCTTCTGTCTACATTGAAGAGTTCAGTGGGCAATCTTCAAATCTCAAAATCCAGGGTAATTAGGAAGGTGAGCACTCTGAAAAAATAAAAGGAACTAGAAGGTTTAAAAGAATCAGAGACAAAGCAAAAAATGTCATTGATCAGTACTAGAGTCAAGACATGCAATATAGAGAGTATTATGAGGAATCTGTGATGCAAAATATGGGACAAAATTATTTTTATAATGATAGAATGATGGAAGAACGTCAAAATCAACAACTTCTATACGAAGATTGGGACAAACAAGTTGCAGCTCAGAATGATCTTATACAACAAAGGCAAGGAGACCAGGTTGATCACTGTAACTATTATCTTGTGCTTGTTAATAATTTTAATCATCATACTAAACTTGATTTTAATTTCAGTATTATTGCTTCTTTTGTGTTAAATCTTGATTATACTAAAAACATTACTGCTCTCCCAAGTCACAATAGTTTAGGCATGAAATTTTTTGCTTAGAATGTTCAGGGATTAGGAAATAAAAATACTAGAAATCATTTAATAAACTGTATTTATAATTATAATCCCGACATCTTATTCCTATCCGAGACAAAAAAATCCAAGCAAAAAGGCTAAGAATTATCCTAATGTATGTTGTGTGGATCCTGTTGGTAGGGCTGGAGGCTTAGCATTATTATGGAATGATGGTTTTGGTCTATAATTCATCCATAGTAATGAATTTATGATTAATGTTATAGTTCATGCCGGCCCAAACAATGCTGAATGGTTTTTTATCTTGCATATATAGTTCTACATATAATGATATTAGAATTGAGCAATGGTCTTTTATAAATCAAATGGGTTATAATATGAACATGCCATAAGTTTTAATAGAGGATTTTGATTCCATATTGCATAGTAACGAAAGACAGAGCTATTTTATTCATCCTACCAGCTCACATTCTATTATTCATTATACAATTGATGAAGATGGTTTTGTAAATATTCATTTTTCAGGAAACCCTTTTACATGGTCAAATCATAGCCAACAACTTCAGCAAGTTAGAACTAGATTGGATAGAGGCCTTTGTAATAATGATTGGTTACAACTTTTTCCAGATGCATTAATTCATAATTTGTTACCATCAGGATTTGATCATGCTCCTGTTTTGTTAAAGACTGATCATTCTAGTGATAGTTTAAGCAAACCATTTAGATTTTATGAAATCTGGCTATCTAATCCTTCTTGTAAAGAAATAATTCAAAATTGTTCGAAGAAGAATCAAAATGGTACTGCAGCTTTTAAAGTAGCTTCTAATTTGAAAATAACTAAGCAAAGGATGAAAATATGGAAGCAGCAAGTTTTTGGCAGTGAAGATCAGAAACAAGATAGATTCAGAGTCAAATTGCAGAAACTCTACAACAATAAGATTACACCAACTCTCAGCTTCAGGAATTACAGCAGCAACTTCATTACTGGTATCATCTCAAAAGCAAAATAGCTTATCAGCAATCCAGAGAAAAATTGTTGGATCAACAAGATAAAAATACCAGATATTTTCATTCCAAAGCTAATTATAGAAGAAGAAGGAATCAAATAGATTATTTACAAGACAAAAATGGGCAATGGAAAGATACAAGGCAGGAGAGCTAATATTCTTCTACAACACTTCGAATAACTTTACTCCTCTTCTAATGCTTCAGTTAATAATGAAGTCATGAATCTTTTACATCCTTGCATCACTGGTAGAAAAAATGAAAAGTTAATTGCTATACCTTCAGCTCAGGAAGTCAAGGACACTGTTTTAAAAATTCAAGCTTGGGATGCTCCAGGCCCATATGGATTTCAAGCGGGGTTATATCAGCAATGCTGCAATGTTGGGATATTGTAGGGGATGAAGTGGTTAATACGGTTCAAGAGTTATTCAGGAATGGCAAGCTACCCAAACATATTAATCATATTTTCCAGACCCTAATTCCTAAGCATAACCGTATTTAAGCTCCAGCTGATTTCAGGACAGTTAGCCTATGCAATATTTCTTATAAGATAATTTCCAAGATGATGACTACAAGAGTGAATCCCTTATTGAACAAGATTATATCTCCTTGGAAGGAAGCTTATGTACCAGGAAGGAATATTTTAGACAACGCAATAATTGCTCATGAAGTGGTTCATTATATGAAGAATTCTAAAGCTTTCAATGGGAGTGTTGCAGTCAAATTGAATATGGCAAAGGCATTTGATAGGATGGAGCGGTGCTTCATTATAAAAGTTCTAAAGAATCTTGGCTTCAGTGCAAAATGGTGTGACTTAGTGTATCAGTGCATATCCACTCCAACAATATCGATTCTGTTAAATGGATCTCCTATAGAAACAACTCATCCTACAAGAGGTCTGAGGCAAGGTGATGATTTATCTCCATATTTATTCATTCTGTGTATGGAAAGCTTTAGTAGAGTCATTTCTTCGGCAATTCAGGAAAAAAAGATTATTCCTCTTACACCAGCTTAAGGAGGTCCAAAAACATCTCATTTATTCTTCACAAATGATTGCTTACTGTTTAGTTCTGGTAAGATTTCTTATTTACTTAATCTTCTTCATATAATCCAAGACTTTTGCCAAGCTTCAGTTCAAATGGTAAATTTCAGAAAATCAAGCATTCATTTCAGCGAAAGATTGGGTTTAGCTACCAGAGAGAATATTCTATAAATCATGAATATGAAAGATATGCCACTGGATGAAAAATACTTGGGAATCAATTTATTCATACCCAGAGATAAGCGGAATTTTACTAGTCCTTAACTATTGTACATGCCAATTTTTACTAGAATTTTACTATACAACTTCTATACCCAAACAAGAAGGGTGGATTTATCGAATCAACATTGTTAATTGGGTGCCGGATTATTGAGGTGGGTACCAAAATGGCAAAATCCATATGAGACAGAGGACTTTTTAGTTGGGTTATTTAATGTTTGATACCCAACAAATGTCCAACACCTAGCTTTGGTACCCAATATTTAAAATATTAAGGGTTGGTACTTTGACCAGACGTTGACCGTCAACCACCATTAAATTCTCTATTTGACCAAACTATTTTTATTTATTCTAATTTTCATTAAATTATAAAATTTATTTTGACGACTTTATCCTTTACAATAACCATCTTTTTCCTCACTCTCGTTCTGTTGCTCTCCTCACTCTTTTTATGTTGCTCGGTCTCGAACCACCGCCCCAAATCCTTTACTAACTCAATATTTTAGTCAGTTTACAATTCTCGTCATTCACTCATCAAAATACCCACAAAATACCCACACAGCCATGGCAACAACATCTATCAGAACTATTAGATAGCAACCTTGTCATTCTCAGCTCAAACCATCCCCAACATCACCACCAATGCCTTCTCAAATCGTTGCAGACTCAAATCCATTCACCACTACCTTCAGCCCACAACAGAATTAGCTCATATGTTCCTCTGTTAACAACATCAACTTTCTCTCGGTATCAAATCCAACTCAAACCCGTTGCAAACCTGGTGGAACAATACAAGTTGTTCAAGCATTTTTTCAATCATTTGTTGTGCATATTTCTAGTTGTGAGGAGATGCAACATTCTGATGATTTCTAATCTATTCCCTATGATTTCCTTCCCGAGAATAATTACATTCATTTTAACCATTCACACATAATAAATCAACATGCAATGGTGCTTGTAAATTAATATTTCCGGTCACCACTTGATTTAAATCTCCACAACGAAACCCATTCACAATCCAACCAATTTTTCTTGTACGAACTTCTAACTCGAATCCAACACTACCCAACTTCTAATCCCATTGAAACTCTGTACCGCATCATGAATCTACTTCATTCATAGCTAAAACAAATCGCCAACCTCCAGAATATTAACATAAAAGAAGAAACTCATTACATGAGTAACGCCACCATTTCACATGCACGATTCTTCTCCAATTTTTCATTCAAACCACCAACCACCAACCACCAACAACGAACCATAATTCGAAAAAAAATAAAAATGGACAATTACCCTCGGGGAATTTCTAATAAGAATCTATTGTTGGAGTGAAGAATTATTGTAGTGATGAAGAAGAGGTTAATCACCAAATTGAATCATGTAGAACTTGGATAATGTATACATCCAAATGAAAATCCTGAGACTAATTAAACAAATCGAGCACAGAAATACTTGAATCCCCAATTCTATTCGTCAACCTTAACCACTGTATCTCTTATTTAGTCTGGCATCGTCGAAAGCCGGTAAAAAAAGCAAATGTTGATGTTGGATTTTTATTTAGGAGCGTCGGATCAATGGGTGTTTTCGGGTTTTAAAAATAATAATTTTTTATTAAAAATAATATTAGTTTGTCAAGTCAACAGTTTGACTTGACGGTCCTTAACAAGTTTAGGTACCAACCATTAATATTTCAAATATTGGATACCAAAGTTAGGTGTTGGACATTTGTTTGGTTTATATGGATTTTGATACTCTCCCTAATAAACTGATACCCATTAGCAGCCATGTCGAATCAAGCTCAGTTCCCCGCATGAGTAAATTCAGTCAAATCGAACTCCATTAATCAAAATAGAAGGTTCTTTATTTAAACAGACTGTAATTCCAATGGTAAAGAAGAAGAAGAAGGAAAAAACTTCCTCAGCAATTACAATTAGGGCGAATAGAAAACATCCCCATTGTTGATTAGTCCATTACCGACGACAACGATCAAGAAATTTCGTGTATATCTTTCTTCAAACCTCATTGAAAGAGAAGGAAAAGAGGATATTATCCAAACCCTAGTTTTCCACAACCTCACGTAAGGTATTATTACAATCCAAATTTATATTTTTCTGAAATTTGTCGTTATTTCCATTGCCTATTGAAGTTCTTATCAGTTTTGATAAATTAGGGCTCACTTTAAGATAACTGAATTAAGGAATCATGGATTATACGCGACCCTCTAGTAATTTTGAGGACAATGGCGGAATACCAGAGGATTTGCGGTGTAAAAGATCAGATGGGAAGCAATGGAGATGTAGTGCACTGTCTATGCCGGACAAGACTGTATGTGAAAAGCACTATATTCAAGCAAAGAAGAGAGCTGCAAATTCTGCGCTGCGAGCTAATATGAAGAAAGCCAAGAGAAATCTAGATAGTGATGGTTATATGGATAGTAGAAATGATGAAGATGACACTCCGATGAGCTTAAAAGGTGGAGAGTTTTCCTCTTCTCCTGTAATGTACAACAAGAAGGTCCCTAGACCACAGTATTCTCCTGAATCATCTCCATTGAGGATTGCACTTATCCATAATCCTATAAGGTTGAATGATGAGTTACAAAGAGATCTTGGACTGTTTGACGAGAATCGCAGCACTATGTATACTTCACCAACCCCTTCTGCTGTGGAATCATCAAGGAGCAAAACTCTGAATAACTTTGATGCTAATGCTTTGCCGGTTAGTTGTTAGTTTGAGTGTATTTTTTCCCTCTAAAATCTTACTTCATCATTTTTAAAATTGATGTCTCTTATTGTTTAGGAAAACTCTGATGGAAGCACGGATTCTTCTTATGGTGAGGGCAGACTAACTTGCCATCAGTTCCGAAAGAATGATACATCTAGAGTTGTTTGGTGTTCGAAATGTGATAAGAGAGGTTACTGTGACGAATGCGCATCTAAATGGTAAGGTTGCATTTCGTAAATGATAAGAGAGGTCATGTTGTTTAAATATGGCTTGCAAGTAATTGTTTTGTTGCAGACCCAAATTGCTCATGGAAAGTGTAAATTTCCATCTTTTTTTTGTTAATTTAATGTTGTGCATGTTAAATCTCTTCATAGGTACCCTGACATCCTGTTGGAAGAAATTCAAAAGGCATGTCCTGCATGTCGTGGAACGTGCAATTGCAGGGTGTGCTTACGAGGAGATAATATGATGAAGGTATACAATAAATTTCTTTTGTAAGATTGGGAGCTCATGTGCCCTAAAAGAAGGTGTTAATGGATTCATCTTCACCAAGTGTTCACATATGACCTTTTGATCCTCCTTTTGTTTTGCAGGTTAAGATACAGGAGATAGGTGGCCCAGATAAGTTGCAACATCTCTATTGCCTCTTATCTTCAATTTCTCCTGTAATCAAGCAGATACACTCTGACCAGTGTCTTGAACTGGAGTTGGACGCCAAGGTTCATGGTACAGTAAAATTTTCATTTGATACATACAAGCTACCAAATTATATGAAGTATACCTACATGACGTGTTCTGTTTTTTTCTCATCTCCAGGTCCAGGAACTAAAGTGGATATTCCCAGGGCAAAGGTGAATGCAGATGAGCAGATGTGCTGGTAAGTTCTTGATGTTTTAACTAACTTTAACACAAACCAGTCGATCTATATACAATCCAACATTGGATGGTACTGGATACTACAGGATCTTGTGGGTCAAAAATTTGTATAATCAGCCTAGAAGATATCAGCGAAATCGTGCCCTCCTGTAGTGGTTTCTAGCCTACTCTGAAAAGGAAACATTATGTCTTTTGACCAAGCATGCTCTCCCTTTGGCTTAGGCAATGGCCGGTTATGACCTGTCAAGTAGAGCCAAGGCATACATAGTTTAGTATGAACTATCAATCGAATATTATATGTATAGGTTAGTTATTGCCTACAAGATTTTCACAGTTGGATTTCTGACATAACTCAAAAGGCTCTAATTTGGCCATGTTCCATATGTTAGGGAATATCGATTAATCTCCGTTGTATGTGTAGCAATTGCTGTAGGATGCCGATCATCGATTATCACCGGCACTGTACAAACTGCTTGTATGATCTATGCCTTACATGTTGTCGGGATCTCCGGCAAGAGTCTCTTACTACAGTGAATGTTGAATCAACGGAACCACAGATTTCGGATAGAACCCAGGAAGGAGCAGTTGTGGTAGAGCAACAAATTTCTTTGGAGATGAGAAAGAAGTTTGCGGAACGTTTTCCTGGTTGGAAAGCCAATACCGTCGGTGCTATCCCATGCCCACCAAAAGAGTCTGGTGGCTGTGGTTCCCCATCATTAGCCCTAAGACGTATCTTCAAGATGAATTGGGTTGCAAAGTTGGTGAAAAATGTTGAGGAAATGGTTAGTGGATGCAAGGAATATGATGACAGTCAGCAACCTTTTCCATCACATGACTCTAAGCTGTGCCAGTTTGCACACAGAGAAGAGGCAGACGATAATTACCTTTATTGCCCAGTATCTGAAGATATCAAGCTTGAAGGGATTGGCCCTTTTCAAAAACATTGGGTCAAGGGTGAACCTGTTATTGTGAAGGAGGTCTGTGATTGCACCTCAAGTTCAAGTTGGGATCCAATGATTATATGGAGAGGAATTCGGGAGAATGCAGATGAGAAAGCGAAAGATGAAAACAGAATCGTGAAGGCCATAGATTGCTTAGACTATTCTGAGGTACAGATCTGCGCGCACTGCTAGTTCAGGAAAAATTGAATTCTATTATTCCTGCTCACATTTTTACTTGTATTTTTGTTTTATGCTTGTATACCTGAAAAGTCCATTGACACTCTTTATTATTAAGAAACTAGCAGACAGGCATCCCACTTGCTTTTATTTATCTGGGAATTGTTTAAGCTAATAGTGACTTCACATGATGGCAGGTTGATATTGAACTTGGTCAATTCATCAAAGGATATTCAGAGGGTAGAATCCATGAAAATGGTTGGCCTGAAATGTTGAAACTGAAGGATTGGCCATCTCCCAGTGCTTCTGAGGAGTTTTTGCTGTGCCAGAGACCTGAATTTATCAGTAAACTTCCACTGCTCGAGTATATCCATTCCAAGTGGGGTCTCTTAAATGTTGCTGCAAAGCTACCTCATTATTCATTACAGAATGATGTAGGACCAAAAATATTCATTTCTTATGGGTCATATGAAGAACTTGGTAGAGGTGATTCGGTGACCAATCTCCACGGCAATATGCGGGACATGGTATGTTGTTTGATTTCATTCATCCTAACGCAGGGTTTTTGATTTATAGTTTGTTCTTGATCCTACATTTGACCTTCAGCCTGAGCTTTCTGGTACTATTTTGTATTGCGGGATTCCTACTTCTGTCTGATTAAAAAACAGCGAATTCTTCAGTTTCTCCACTCCAACAAGTAGAATAGATTTTGATCTCTGGATTTTTATAATAATACTAACACACATCTATGGTGTACTAAAATGAATCTGCGAAACTACTAACGGAGCCTTTGTTTGCTGACAAAATGGTTAATCTTTTTATGTCTGCTGAAATTTCATAGGTATACTTGTTGATGCATACTTTGGAAGTGAAACTGAAAGGTTGGCAGCGGACTAAAATTGAAAAGTTACAGAAAACTTTTAGAGAATCAGAGGCCAATACATCAGATGGAGATGTACAAGCTAATTATGGTGAGGTGGGAAAATCACCTGATTTCTCCCCCGATGAGCTTGTTAAACAAAATGAAGGTATTGCTGGGTTAACCACAAGTAAAGATAAGATCATGGAGAATGAAGCAGTAAATACGTCTGGGTTAACCACAATTAAAGATGAGATCATGGAGGAAGAAGCAGTGAATAGTGCTGGGTTAACCACAAGGAAAGATGAGATCATGGAGGATCAAGTAGTAAACGGGATCGAAGCGACTTCTGGTGGTGAGAGGAAGGAAGATGCTGAATATGTAGCATCAGAAGATGCTCCTGTTGGAGCCATTTGGGATGTTTTCCGCCGCCAGGATGTCCCAAAGCTGATTGAGTATTTAAGAGTCCATGAGAAGGAGTTTAAGAAGTCTACTAATCTCCCAACTGATTCGGTAAGTTTTTTTTTAGTTCTTTCTGCAGAAGTTCTGCACTATTGTTTTACACTTTTAACTCTATACTGATTCGTTATTATCCGATTCCAGGTCATGAACCCACTTTATGATCAAGTTATATTCCTGAACAGAGATCATAAAAGAAAACTAAAGGAGGAAGTTGGTAAGAGCATAATCTATTAGCTATTATACTTTGTGAATTTGTAAAGTTATGAATGCTAGTAAGACATTGTTTTTATTGCTGTATCTACGTGCGATGAATAGGTATGTATGGACATTTGCATCATATCTAGAGAGTCTCTTACATAAATTAATCTGGATGGACTACATTAGGTTCCTACCCTAGCCTCTCAGGGGTTGGAAAGCAAGAGATGGCCAGCGGTTATCTGCTGATATTAGTTTGGACATCCTATTAGGCCTATTTTGTCTTTGTCATGCCATTTGTTTCAAGGATGGGACAACTGTAGTACATTAAATTTATGCCCTATTTAGTTCTGTACTAATTTTGTTTGCTCTCTTTCTTTTATAGGTATAGAGCCATGGACATTTGAACAACGGTTAGGAGAGGCCGTCTTCGTTCCTGCTGGATGTCCTTTCCAAGTGAGGTATCTTCAGGTAAGATGAACATCGATTTCACCTCCAAAGTCGTTTCATTGTTTCTTCATCCGTCTTTCTGATTTTTTATTCTTTACATCTTTCAGTCTTCAGTCCATTTGGCCCTTGATTTTCTGTCTCCTGAAAGCTTAGGGGAGTCTATAAGATTGGCTGAAGAAATCCGCTATCTTCCGAACGACCATGGAGCGAAGTTCCAGATGCTAGAGGTTCTTTACAAATTTTTTTTTCTCCAAGCCATAATTTCTATTTCATCCATAACCTTGCTAATCTATTTTGATACACAGGTGGGAAAGATGTCACTATATGCAGCTAGTTCTGCCATTAGAGAAGTCGAAAAATTGGCACTTGACCCCAAGTATGTAAACCTCCATTTTTTTTTGGCTTCTACTGAAATAAGAATTCTTGTTCTATCCATCGTATTAAACCTCGGTTTCATCGTATTTCTGTGTTCTCAGGGCTGGTCTTGGATTTGAAGATCCAAATTTAACTGCATTGGTCTCAGAGAATTTGGAGAAAATGATTAGACGGAGGCAGCAGATTGCATGTATTTGAACTTTCAGAAATGGAGAACTCTTTTTTTTTTTTTTTGATCGATCTGAAATGTATAATTCTTAATTGCATTTCTAAGTAAATCTACCTGTAAAAAGATACAGTTTTAACATTCAACTAATGTATCTCGTGCATATATATACACACTGTTATTTTTTATTTTAAGCTGTATATCGTTTGGTATATGTTTTGACCAATCTAAAATTCCTTGCACTTGAACGTGGTATCCGTTGTGCCTGTTATACCCAACCATTTGTAGTAGATTAGTCTAGAATGGTACATAACATCTTCCAGAGCTGTTTTTCCTAAACTGCCCAATTGGTGTGATACAATCTGTGATGGCATAGCATGTGGCAAACAAAATGAACGAATGCAATTCCCTAAGGTACGTCGTAACATGGCGCCACGAGCATTAAAAAGGTAACCCGTTATAGGGGCGGCATGGTTTATTAGAGGTGCGGCATTTAATAGGACAAAAAGGGTCATTACATGATCATTCAAAGTGTCTTTTATCAAAAAACTGAAAATGATAAATTAATCCTCATAATTGATAACCTAGTTTAGTGATGATAATCAAATTTAATGTTAATGATTAACTTCACTTATATTAACTCAAAATCAAAACAAAACCAGATTTTAGAGTTTAAAAAAAAAAAATTGGAGATGGTAGAGAAGTTTTAACCCAAGGTGAAGGTCAATCTCAATCAATTGAAGAAATTAACCAACAAAATGAAAATCCAATGCCTGAAAATGACCAGGTATACTTCTAAATTAGTCCCAACTAGCTTTTTGTTGCTCAAATACGTAAAAAAAATTCAATTTCTTATATTTTCAGAGCTAATTACGGTTGGCATTTTGCTCGTAACCAACCGTAATTCATAGTTACGGTTCGTAAAAGATGAACTACCAACCGTAACTGGTTAAATTTGGGGAAAACCCAATTGTAAAACCAGTTACGGTTGGTAACTAAATGCTCGATATGAGTTACGGTTGGTAACCAAATGCTCGATACCAACCGTAACTGAGTTACGGTTGGTAAATAAAAATGGTTACTAACCGTAATTGAAGAAAATTCTTAGATATAAGAACATACGGTTGGTAACTAAACTATTACCAACCGTAACAACATCAAATTCTCCAGTTACGGTTCGTAATAGAGTTAAAATCAACCGTAACTCACATAAACCTAGAAATTTGAATTTGAATTTTCACCTAGAACCCTAATTTCTGATAGAAATTAAACTTAAATCAAACAAAATAAACTAAACCCTAATTGGGTTTTTCATAACATACCTCATATAAGTCATTATACTTGATTAATTTTCGAATCGCTGATTAATTGAAGACAATGAAATTTTGAGTTTTAATGGAGGTTACAGTTGATGGGAGGAGAAGAGAAGAAGAAAGAAAACAGATTTTCAATTTAACTCTGATTTAAATTAAAATATGGGGAAGGTAATCTAAACAATTTATAAAACCATTTGGACATCTCCTAACCAACTAGAGGGACACTATTATCACACAACCGTCACTCTAATAAACCATGCCGCCTCCATAACAAGATACTTGAAAAGGGAGAATAGCAAGAGCCGCAACAGTCCAAGTGTCCAAGACCAATAACGCTTTTTCGTTTGGTGCCGTAAATCTTTTCCAAACAAAAACAAAACAAAGAAAACCGAAAACAAAAAAAAGAAGCATTTTGTTTTCCGGAAAGAATTCGAGAGATACAGAGAGAGACTGTCTGTTGATCGTCTAACCTAATCTCTTGAAAACCCTTCTCTTCTACAGAGGCGCTGAGCTATGATTATGTCTTTTATCTCATCGAATTGCTGCTGAGGTGTAATTGGTAAATTTTCCTTTTCATTTCAATCTTGATTCATCTTATGAACAACAACAAATTGCAAAATTTCTTGCTTTATTTATATGGATCGTTTTTGGTGTTAAATTACATGTTTTCTTCCTAGTATTTTCTTTCTATGTGATTAATTAGGTTTTTTTGGCTGTCATTTATATGTTTCTTCGAATATGGGCAAGGAATTGTTTGCATCTTCGTATGTTACTAGTTTAATTATTTATTCTAGAACCAAACTCGTATATTTCGTTGGTTTTCAGTTTAAGTGTAGATGAATCGTTTATACGTGAGTCTTATGTAACGAAAGATAATCGTCAAGCATAAATTTTCTAGGTTTCTAAGAGAAAACTGTGCAACTGAGCAGTATCCTAATTCTTCCATGTTAAATTTTGCTATACAGAAGTACTTTGTTCCGAATTTAAGATGATAGTGCAAACTGCTTCTTTTCTGACCAAATGATGTGTATTTATCAGCGATCACCAATAATAGAACTTCTGTTGTCAACTATGTGCCCTAATGTATAATGTTTCAAATAAAGCACTAGGTCTAGGTGGTTATTTTCTCAGAATTCCAATGGTATATTATTGGAATGCAATTCCTTGAGGATTTCTTGTTTTTTGCTTAGGTTGGGTGTTGAGTTACAGATGTCAATGTTAGTAGCACTAGTTAACGGGACATTCTGGAGGATTGGATTCTTAATCAAGAGAATCTTTACACTAAAGCAATCTCTGCAGCCTCGAGTGTTGATGTCTTCTCTATAATCAGTCTCTTCTGCCTCTTTTACCATGTGGAGTTTCGCATCAAATGCCTTTGCTGGAGCTACTGGACAGAAGAAGAACTCTCCTCAGCGAAGCCAAGCGTGTTCCGAATGCTCAGATGACGAAGTTTCTTCCAACCCTACCAGAGAGGAAGGACTAGAATGTCCTATATGTTGTGAATCCTTCAACATTGTCGAGAATGTCCCCTACGTGTTATGGTGCGGTCACACTCTCTGCAAGAACTGTATCTTGGCGCTTCAATGGGCTGTCGTGAAATTTCCCACCCTGCCAATTCAGCTCCCACTCTTCATCTCTTGTCCATGGTGCCACCTACTATCATTTCGGTTGGTTTACAAAGGCAATCTCAAATTCCCACGCAAGAACTTCTTCCTCCTTTGGATGGTTGAGAGCTTAAACGGAGATAGAGTGAAGATTCAACATTCTGATTCTTCCTTCGCTGCAAACAATCATCAACAAGTCTGGCCTTCAAACAATATATCTACTGGAAGAAGTCAAGTTAATAGTAACCCCGTCAACTTAAGGAGGGCAACAGCTACTACTCACGGGGACCATCAGGAACAACGTAGGCCCGTTCCAAACCAAGTGATCACCATGGGTAACTATCTCAACAGGGAGAGCCTTAATTCGACCCTACGAAAATCACTGGTTTTTTTCGTGAACATAACAGCAAAGTTCCCCTTGGTCGTGGTATTTCTTCTTATCATCTTGTATGCAGTTCCTGCCAGTGCTGCTATATTGCTTTTGTACATACTTGTCACTGTCCTGTTTGCATTTCCTTCATTTCTTATACTGTGTTTTGCGTACCCTAGTTTGGATTGGCTGGTAAGGGAAATCATTACGTAAACATGAGGTTATATTTGGATCATACACTGATGAACCTGTTTTAGGTGTAACGACAATGGTTGCTGCAAATAATCCATTGTTTCAGGTGTTGTAGTTTATTTTTTTTCCAATACTCCTATAGATAATTTTGTAAGAACCATTTGTAAAGATTTCATCTATGTAAACTATATATTGTTTTCGTATCAGCCTCTAATTAAAGATGGCTAAGGTCTTGCCTTCACATTAGGGGCTCTCAGTGTAAGAGAGCTCGTCCCGGTGATGAATTGTGAACCAAATTTTGCTGCTGATTTAATTTTATTCTTGTGTAGTTGGCAAAGTTATTGATGTCTATGACCCAACTAATTGATTAAATGAGGATTAATTCTTCTAGCTCAGCAGTATAACATAAAAATGCCCTAATTGAGAGTATCAAGGGCCTTTATAATTCCACATATGAAGTATAATTCAAGGATAAATCAATAGATGTCCCTTTCTCTTGCCGTGTACTTGAGTTTCTTGTTGTTGTTTTTTGTCTTTTTCTTTTTCAAAATTTACTTGTTGAACCAAATAACTGGGTCATTTTTATTTTTTATTTTTTATTTTTTTTGTATTTTGTATTGGTGAAAAAGATCACATTGATTACATTTTTCCTTAAAACGTAACAATTATTGTTTTTAAAAACAAGATAATTAAGTTTGTTATTAAACATTGATACTCCAGTTGTGTCTTTTGACACTGGGAAAAAAAAAGATTTCCGAAAATCTTTGGACTTGAAGTTCCAAAATTTCTTAAACGGGAAATCTCTAGGAATCCTTGAGATTTCTAATTGCTAATATACATGCTATTATATCTGAACTTCGAAGCAAATCTCTAGGAACCCTTAGAAATTTCTAATTGCTAATATACATGCTATTATACCTGAACTTCGAAGCATATTCATAGTTGTAAGAGACTTGTGAGCCACTACCCAAAATGTAAAACTAACTTTTTCTATAGAGAAAAAAAGTAAGAAAAGGACCTTACTGCAGAGCAACATTGTGAGAGTATTGCTCCGTTAAACTCGCAAATTTTGCTATCTCAAGCTTATTGTCAATGTTAGATGTACAAAACTATATCTTGATTTCTAGTCTACTAACGTCAAGTCTCGAACTAGGATTAGAGCATGGTAGTTGAGTATCACTGAATAACCCTCAAAGTTAGAAGACTGAAGATCAAACGAAGACATTTGACGAAGTTCATCCACAAACAGCCATGTGAAGACTGAACTATCCTATTATTCACGGTATTTAACATTCTATCTTATGAGACTATGTCGTATCATTTTTTAGTAGATTTAATATTACAAAGAAGAAATCTCTTGTCAAACTCGTTTTGACAATTCTCTCAAACTATGATTCAAGCAATGGATGTTCATACATCCTTGACAATCTTGGTTGAGAACAATTTATCGTTCATGAACTATTTTTGCTTCAAGTTAATCATTTGGAAATTGCCCAAGCGATGATATTTATTGTCTATGGCGATAAAGAATGTTTTGAATTGTTTAAAGAGAGTTTTCATAACTTACTGAAATTCTGGACACAAGGTTAGTATGCATTACCCAGTACGCGTTACCCTATTGATTTGAGTTCCGGAATAAAGAAGGTACGCATACCCGGTACGCGTGCCCTAAGGTTCTGAGTTCGTGAATGGAAGGGAGGTATGCATACCCGGTACGCGCACCCAGCAGCCTGAGTTCACAGACTGGTCCAAAAGTATGCGTACCCTATACATACCTACCCAGTACAAAACTAAGCAGATGCTCATAAACTAGTTTCACATATACGTTTGGTATTGCTACAACTCTCTTAAGATAACTATTTTCACTAAATCGGCCCGAGTTTGTGAATCATGGTTTAAGTCTTGAGTGTTAATGAACACGACTTATGCTTGAAAGTTCAAAAGGCATATTTTCCAATACAAACTATCATTGTATACGGTTTCAAAACCCCGGACCATAGTTTTTCTGTGTAATTTCAAGACGGACTTCTCACATGCTTACATGAATTATTAATAAGAATTTCATCTAAACTAAGAAAGTGTTTGGTTGGACCTTAAGTTATCTTAGCTTGAATTCAAATCTACCTAGAGCCCCGAAAATCTATAAATAAAGAGACTCATGCAACATGATTTCTCAATCCTTGACACTTTTATGTCCTGGTTGCTTGTTAAAGTCGTCCTTTAACAACCTAGTTTCTTGTGATCCAGGTCCGACTATCTTTTACCTGATAGTTTATGTATCATGATCTTGTTCTTAATGATCTTCGAGGTTCTTGTTATATCAGATCATGAACGAGATAGACAGAAATCGCAAATTTATCTTCGTCTAAGACTTTGTGATTTCTCAAGATAGATATCCAAACTATTTTTTTATTTGTTTGGATTTTTCTTGAGACGTGGAAAGCAATGTAATATGTATCGGCTGATGTAACTCGGGGATCGGCCTCTGGACGATACGATCATCATATACTCGGCCAATCCCATCTAATTCCATGTGAAGAGAAAAAAAACGAGAGTTGAGGAAGAAAAAAATGGATGGTTCGGGGTAGCACAGGTTTCATCCAATCCCTTCAAATCAGACAATCTTTTTAAACCCTAGATCCAAAACCCATTTCTCTTAGTCAATCAAATAAGGTAAAAAAAACTGATTAGAGAATTCCATAGAGTATGAGAGGATATGCTTCAAGAAAAATAAAAAAAAGAGAGAACATTTTATAGATCAAAAATTAAATCCTAGAAGGAGTTTATGCGAAGTTGTACCGAGAGGATAAAATTTGATCAATAGGGGAAGAAGGGGAAAGTAAGATGAATAAAAAAAAATAGGTGGGATCTAGTTGAGGATAAATCGCCATAAAAATCTAATTCTTTGTTAAAATCTTGTTAATATGTTTCAAGGCGTGTGGGGTGTAAATACATCAAGACTTTTGAACAGTCAGATGTGGAGTTAATGGGTAGTTTTAGATATATGGAAATCTCTGAAAAGGGTGTTCCAATTGAACGTAAAAGTGAGCTCAAAAGGATCATGATACTGACAATATCATTGAGAGAAAAAACTCCACTGCTAAAACTCGAGGTCAACTTCGAAATATATGCAATTCTGCATACTACCTATCGCAAGTTGATCCCCAAAACATTGATGAAGCTCTAAGTGATCCGTCGTGAGTCAATGATGAGATAAATCAATTCAAGAGACAAAAGGTTTGGAATCTTATCCCTTGCCCAACCAATGTAAACATTGTAGGTACCAAATGGATATTCCAGAACAGTCAGATGAATTCAGAACGACAGTTCGAAATAAAGTAAGACTTATGGCTCAA
The DNA here is from genome assembly GCF_003573695.1 of Papaver somniferum. Classification (NCBI taxonomy): domain Eukaryota; kingdom Viridiplantae; phylum Streptophyta; class Magnoliopsida; order Ranunculales; family Papaveraceae; genus Papaver; species Papaver somniferum. Next base: position 71,494,390 of record NC_039361.1, on the reverse strand, counting down.
GGTTATTCATATCTAATGAATTGATTTTGATGAGACCTTCGCCCCTGTGGCACGCCTTGAGTCCATGCATTTGCTATTATCTCATGCTTGTTTCATCAAGATTAAGATATATCAAATGGACGTTAAATCAACATTCTTAAATGGATGACTTAAAGAAAAGGTCTATGTTGCCCAACCTAAAGGATTTCAAAATACAGAAAATCCCAATCATGTCTTTAAGATCAATAAGGCATTATTCGGATTAAAACAAGCTCCGCGAGCATGGTATGAAAAGATAATAACTTTTGTTCTTAGAAAAGGTTTCTCAAGGGGTGGAGCTGATAAAACGATATTTACCAAATTGAGTGGCATGAAAGCATGTCTTGATTGCTTAGATCTATGTTGATGATATCATTTATATATGGATTAACATCCAAGAAACTTTCTAATGAATTTCAAACCTCTCTTGGTAAGGAATTCAAAATGAGCAATGTTTGTGAGTTAAGGTTCTTCTTGGGTCTACAGATTCGACAATATAAGGATGAAATTTTTATCTCGTAAGAGCAATATTCCAAATAAATTGTCAAAAGGTTTGATCTTAGTAATTCTACCTCAAAGCCCGCTCCAATGTCCACAACTGGAAAACCACAAAGAGATGAGAAATATGTCAATGTGGATCCGAAAATCTATAGGTCCATGATTGGTAGCCTTATATTGCCACAAGACCCGAGATTTCTTTAAACTTGGGTTGTTGTGTTAGATTTCAAGATGATCCAAAATAATCCCACCTTACAGTTGTGAACAGGATTTTCCGATTAAGTTAAACATACTATTGGTTTCGGTCTATCTTGCACCTTTGATACTAACACTAAACTTACTTCTTATTTTGATGCAGATCGGGCAGGATGCATGGAAGATATGAAGAATACATCAGGAAAAATTTCCACGTGGGACTAAATCTTGTATCTTGGCGTAACAAGAAACAAAATTCGAAATCCTTGTCAACATGTGACGCAGAATACATTGCAGCAGGTTCGTGTTGTATTCAACTCTTATGAATGAAACAAAAAACTTACTGATTATGAAATAGATACTGAGATTATGAAGATATTTTGTTGTAACTCAAGTGAGATTCAAATCAATGGGATATAATCCCGTAGAGCACTCAAGAACAAAGCACATTAACATAAGATATCATTTCATCAGAGATTTCTTTGAAAATGGTATTGCCAAAATTGAATTTGTGCCTTCTAAACGACAATTGGAGGTATTCTTACCAAGCCTCTTGATACTCGAACGTTTCATGACCTTCAGAAACGTATTGGCGTTGTTCTACTTCATTAATTCAAGATGGTTCCATTTCCCCTAATTTTATTTATATCCTTTGAGTTCCAGTAAAGGAATTATCGTCGTTCTTATCTTCTTCTTTTTGTGCTCTGTATTATGTGATGGTTCCTTAGGATTAATACGATCCTATGTTTCAGGATCTTTCCTATTTAGAGGAATTATCATCTTTAAATGTTGATCCTTTCTCCAAAAAGATGTGTCATGCGTTCAATAGGTTACGTGACCCGTTGAACCCGTAGGTATTGTTGTTATCATATTTGTCATTTTCGCACCATTATTAAGTCGTAATTGACTTGGTGCTACCGCATCTATAATAGTGAGTCCAAAATATAATGACTTAATGTGGGTATCAATAATTCTTATGTACTTTTATAAATTCTCCCAGCCTATCTGACTTCTAGGTAAGAGACGACAATGGGATCCATGAGAATTCTTACATAATAAGCTAAAAAGAATATGGTCTAAGATCATATCTTATTATAACGTTGGTATTGAACCTATAAGGAAATTGAGCTAAAATTATGACACATTATTTCATAGGTATTTTAAGGAACATCATTCACCTTTGTCTAATATAAAAAATCTTCTTCAATAAGAATTATTTCTTTTAAGAATTCCTACAATTTTATTTTCTGCGTTGGTTATCCATGATGGTGTATACTATTTGTGCTAATGTTCTCTAAGTAACATATTTATGATAATCTTCCATATAGCATCCTTGCATAAAAATACCAGTGTTTGGTAAGATCGCTTAAAAATCCCGAGGTCGTTATGTTGTTCTCTTGGGAATGACATCAAATGGGGAAGAGTTTAATTTGAACTTGTATTTGATTGATATATCTTTGTGGGGAGTGCAGCTGTGGAATTGTAGGAAATGACTATACATTTATCTCTCCTTAATAAAGGCGCTAAGTTTTCTTAGTGGAATCGTCTAAATAAAAAGATGGTATTTTATCTTTAGTCTTGATAACCCTTTTGTGTAGTTCATTGATCCCTTGTTTTTCGCCTTTGCTAATTTTGTTGACAAAAAGAGAGAGAATCATTTAATAGTATTCTACTACAACATATGGCTTTTCGGAGCATTACGTAAGGGGGGAGTGGATTATAAGTTGTATAAGGGGGAGTGGATTATAAGTTTGTAGGTTTTACCTATTATACAAAAGAGATAAGTAAATAATAAGGGGGAGAACATATCAATATAGTATTGCTTCAAATTTTTGGTGCAATTGGACTTTGAGGAAGGTAACAATACTACACATTGATGTAACAACCATTGATTTGAGTGATTTGACATTCTATAAAATCTCTAAACAAGTATTCTCATAAGTTGTTATCACTATAGATCTTCAACAACAAAACTACTGAAACGATCATATGCAGAACCATAAATAACTTAAAGAACGAAGCATTCAAGACGATGTTGAAGAGTCAAAAAAATCAAGCATTCTGGATTTTGAGCTGAAAGGTTTATTTATTTTGAATCCATATGTATTGATAATTTCGTAAGTAAAATTGACAGGGAGGGGGAGGGATTGTTAGAACACTTCTCGGTCGAACTCGAAACTTTTGGTATCTCAAGCATGTTGTCAATGTTTGATGCACAAAACTATATCTTGGTTTCTAGTCTACTAAAGTCAGATTTCGGACTAGGAGTGTGGTAGTTGAGTATCATATATCGCTGAATAACCCTCAAAGATTAAAGACTGAAAATCAAACGAAGACATTTGAAGAACTTCATCGACAAAGAGGTATGTGATGAAGACTGAACTATATATCCTATTTACTCACAACATTTACCATTCTATCTTATAAGACTATGTCATATGACTTTAGTGACTTAATATTGCAAATAAGAAATTTTGAATCAAGCTTGTCTTGATTAATCTCTTAAAATATGATTCAAGCAATGGATCTTCATAGATCCTTAACAATCTTGGTAACAATTTTGTTTTAAGTTGACCATTTGGAATTTCCCAACGCAATGATATTTATTATATATGGAGATGAGGAATGTTTCGAATTATTTAATAGGGTTGATGGGTTGTCGTAGGCTCAAAAAATTAATAAATATATTTCCCACTAATTAACTGGTAATATAGCGGTAGTAAGAGATCGTTCCCACAGAGAGCTGTGTAACTGATATGTTATTTGAATCATCAAAATAAAGTAAATAACAAAGGGGGTTTGGTTGTGAGATAAATAGAAATACAATAAAGAAAAGATATGATTAAGGAATCCTTCGCCGTTACCAAGCGATAAATGGATTAGAATACTTATCTATCGTTCGTAAGAACCATTCACCATCAACCGTAGAATAGCAGCTAGAGCAGTGTTATTCCTAAAGTTCCTTATGTAACCGGATACCGAAGCGCTCACATATCAAGTTCTATCCAACTGAACCACCAAGTAGTAGCACACTCAAGGTTTAACCCGATCAGAAGCTTTAAGTTATGTGAACCTAGATTGATCCTAGCAGTTAGACTCCTAGCAGAAGGTCCACTTACTAGTGTTGTCTTCACACATTATTTCTCTACAGAATCCCTCTAAGAGGTCTCACGTTTTCTACTTGTGTAAGGATTATTCGACAATTACACGGATATCCTAACCCTTTACTAGCAATAGAATGATCAATAGATTAATCCAATTGTACACTTAAACAATCTAGAAATCAATCATAAACCCTAGATATAGTGAAAACAAACGATGATGATTAAAACTCTCAATATAGATTTGTATTATTAATAAAGATTCACGCTTAGAACATTGAATTCATCCTTAATCAACAAAGGATTTAGCTACTTATATTACATAGAAGACGAATAATGGTGGTTTCCTCCTAAAGGGGTAAACCCTAGGTTTTTGATGCCGAATTTACGATATGAGATGATCTTCGATTTATGTGAAAGGCCTAATGCCTATTTTTATAGGTTTACATTGCTTGTCCATCAAGTATCTAGTTCGGTTCAAGAAACCGACCCGAAAATACGAAATGAGGATCCTAACCGTGAGTTTAGGCCTTCACAAGTATGCATACCCGTTCCTATACTTGTTAAGTATGTGTACCGGCATGCGTACCTCAAATTCCAGCAGAAATTTTCGAAACTAAGGTATGCACCCGTTCACATACTTTACTGTCTTCGGTATTCGATAAAAAACTTATTTTGGCCACAACTTCTTCGTCCGAAATCGGAATGACCTCATTCTTTTTGCATTATTTTATGTTTCAATTCTCTTCAAGATCAATCTTTGACCCGTCTCTTGATTTTGAGCGTTTTGCTATGTTTCATCGCACTTCTTCCACTTCTCTTGGACTTGGGCACTTGGAATACTTCTCTTCATAGCTCTTTTCAGCATTTTTTTTATGATGATTCACCCAATAGAAGCAAATAAGAGAAAACAAGATTAAAAATATGAAAATATGCAAGAATAGTAGCTAAAACAAGTATGGAATGGACACTAAAATCATACGAATTATGCACTTATCAAATTCCCCCACACTTATCTTTTGCTAGTCCTGGAGCAAACTAAAATAAAACTAATCCTAAATACAATAACTCCATGTCATTGAGGAAACGGTTACACTTAGCATGTATAACAAGCCTTTAAACCCCTAGGTGACTTTAGTGGACGAGTTATAGTTTAGTGAGGGTTTACAAGAGGTATACCCACAAAACCTACTCCAATTTCTCACCTTGGAAGAACCACTAAGGATAAACACAAAGTAATAACTAAATAATTAGCTTGCATATGTTCTTTAGCTGTAAACATCCCACATACATTCCAATCATCACACATAAGCAATTACTTGCATGTGACATTCAACCTGATTGCAAAACTCTACTAAGAATAGTCATCGTACTTGTTGCAACGTTGTCACAACACTCGCATACTGAAATCACATGGATAGATAAGAGAATGTAAATAGAAAAGTGAAGTGTGCAAATGTTGACTAAAGTGAAAGATGTTACCCACAATACTTGTATGAATGTCGTCAAAGGATTCTTATTTATAGCAACATAGTTGAAAGAAGCACCCATTTAACTCGAACACATGATTAGATACTCTAAGCGCATGTTCGTTTTCAGCAAGTATGTGATAGTTTCCTTGGATCCTGCATTCCATGCTTGTTTAGGAGACGAAGACAAGGACAACATTTCACACATATTTCTATCCAAGTGTCAATAACCTTACCAATAGTATTTTTGACTTGTTATATAATGATGATATGGTTTTTGTTTCATCGACAACATGATTAATCCGCAATTCCGGACCTATCATTTATTAGTGTCGATGAAGAGGAGCCTTATATATATATATTTTTTCGGATCACTCTTTATGAGTGTAATACAATTGTCTACGAGGATTTCAAATACTCAACCAATGATTACCTTGCTACAACATCCACGACAGTATCAGGATCCCACCAAATCACTTTCGAGAAACATAAAACTGCAAAAATAAAAAGAAAGTGATTCAATAATAATTAATTGCGAGGACGAATCTTTCAAATGACTACCATAGCTGAGTTTCACATTCAATTATGAACATATATATTTAAGAATTGTAGAATGACAAAGTGGAACTCAATCTATAGCTGTAAGAACTGTTTCAACATAAAAACGTCTAGAGTGTCATCCTAAATAACTCATAATTAACTCCAAAAGATGGAGTCTCAAGTATGCAAGAAATCAAAGAGTATTAATTTTATATATATATGCAATCCAAACATGCTTAACTACTCCCCCACACTTAAACTCAACATTGTCCTCAATGTTCAAAACCGAAAATTCTGATTTCTGACATAACAACCCTGAAAAACTCAAAAACTGTACAAATTGGTAGGAAAATAGGAAAAACATCTTAAACTAAAGTTGTTCGCCTACATCTTTTATATGATGTGTCAAAAGTTAAAAGTGTTTCGATAAACGATACAAAAGTTATGGCCTCCGGATTGCCTGACATGCAATCTGAAAAAGTTCTGGAAAAATACTGAAACTCAAATGTCCAGGCCAATCGGTCCAACTTAATAGACTCCAAATTAAGATTTTCTTTTTGGAAAAGAAAGGTGAGTCTATCCTATTTAAAACTTTGGGTCAAGCACTCAAATCGGACTCCGTATGAAGTCTCGAGAGCTGTTTTCGTGATAACTGCGCAGTCAGAATTTTCTGACGAGAATTCGTCAAAACTTTCATTATAGATATAGGACTTGTAAAATCTAAGATGAGAATGCAAGATATGACACGCAAAACTAAGAAAACTAAAAACAAAATGGATAGATATACAAAACCGATGGGTTGCCTCCCATGTAACGCTTGGTTTAACGTCGTCAGCCCGACGTTATTGTTATCGTCCGTATACCAGTAATCTGAAAATTTGGTAATCCTTCCAAATAACAATCTGCAATTCATATAGCAGCTTCACAAAAAAATTAACACAAAATATAAATATCAAAGCTATCACTTTGTTAAAGTTTCCCCCACACTTAGCCCTTTCTACACTCGGAAGTGGATAGAGAATATAAAAATCGGTAACTTTAAAAGGTTCCTCAGTTCGGTGAACCTGCACAATACTCGAATCAAAAACATCAAGTGGTGGATACTTAGATGCAAAATAATCCGTTAAAACTTTGGAAGCACATAACTCCAATCCTAAGTGAGGTATTTTCTTAAAAGTTGGGTTAACAACTCTTTGAGAAGCTACTTCGATTAGAGGAAAAGGATCAATAAATATAGAATTAAGCAAAGGATTAGACAAACATTGTACCAGACCCTCATATTTCTCAACTAATAGTGAATTATTTACCTCAAGTATATCGTGATCCTCTATCGAACTATTATTATCTAGCTTAATTGGGTCTTCCACGACTTTAATCAATTAGGTTTCATTCTCAATCTCAACCTCTTCGTCAACCTCTTTATCGGAATCAGAATCTTCCCCCAAAAAGTCTAGTTCATTGATGCAACTCCTAATTTCTCCGTTTGAGTACGTTACACCATTTATAACAATAGATATGTCATACCCAATCTCCTTCTTTTGTATAGGTGAGGGATCTTTATTATGATCCAGAGTTTGAATAATCGTATCATTGTTGCAAGGACTTTCGAAAGGTTTCTCATCTTCATCGGAATCTTCGTCATCCATAAGAATTTCATAATCGTTTTGGTTTTGAGGCCAAACTTCTTCCTCATTCCCACCTTCACTAATTTTAAGTTCTCCACATGCCTTTGAATTTCCCTAAGTTGATCATATTGTTCATCTTCAATTGTACGGAGCCCTTGTTGATGTTGTGCCATCGCTTGGAATTGGTCAAGACATTCATCAAAACCAACATCATCACTCACCACACTATTTCCAAACCAAGTATCCCCTTTTTGAATAAGTGAATGATACGATCAGGAGTTTGGTTAGATATATTGAAGTAAGATTCGGTTGACATATTGTTCTCCGCGCTTAGTTGCTCATTGATGACTCCAGTGTGGACACACCGGCCTTTAAGTGATGCATAATATGATCAAATATTTGTTCAAGTTCAGGAGATAAACGATTAGAAACATAACTATCCTCACATCCTTGTGATTGTTCACTTACATACCCGTCATAAGGTTGTTGATATGTATGTGATTATCCATATGATTCCGTAGGATATTGATCATACCCAAAAGATTGGTTTTGATTATACCCATAGGATGGTTGGTAGTTGTCATATGAATGAGATTGAAAACCATATTGATTACCACTATTATATGTATGATCTTGTGCTCCGTACATGTTATTTCCGTAAGGAAACATGACGACTCACAAGAAGGAGAAAATAAAAAGAAAAATCTAAAAAAAAAAAAAAAAAAAAAAAAAAAAGCAAAAGCAAAAAAAGCTAAATAAATAACAAATAAATTAGCGACTGCTCCCCGACAGCGGCGCCAAAATTTGATGGGCTGTCGTAGGCTCAACAAATTAACAAATATATTTCTCACTAATAAACTGGTAATATAGCGGTAGTAAGATATCGTTCCCACAGAGAGCTGTGTAATTGATATGTTATTTGAATCAGCAAAATAAAGTAAATAACAAAGGGGGTTTAGTTGTGAGATAAATAGAAAGACAATAAAGAAAAGAGATGATTAAGGAATCCTTCGCCCTTACCAAGCGGTAACTGGATTAGAATACTTATCTATCGTTCGTAAGAACCATTCATCACCAACCGTAGAATAGCAGCTAGAGCAGTTTTATTCCCAAAGTTCCTTATGTAACCGGATACCGAAGCGCTCGCATATCAAGTCATATACCGAACCACCGGTAGTAGCGTACTCAAGGTGTAACCCAATCAGAAGCTTTAAGTTATGTGAACTTAGATTGATCATAGCAGTTAGACTCTTAGCGCAAGGTCCACTTACTAGTTTTGTCTTCACACATGATTGTCTACAGAATCCCTCTGAGAGGTCTCACGTTTTTTATTTGTGTAAGGGTTATTCAACAATTACAGGGATATCCTAACCCTTTACTAGCAATAAAATGATTAATAGATTTATCCAATTGTACACTTGAACAATCTAGAAATCAATCATAAATCCTAGATATAGTGAAAACAAACGATGATGATTAAAACTCTCAATATAGATTTGTATTATTAATAAAGCTTCACGCTTAGAACATTGAATTCATCCTTAATCAACAAAGGATTTAGCTACTCATATTACAAAGAATATGAATAATGGTGGTCTCCCCCTAAAGAAGTAAACCCTAGGTTTTTTATGTCGAAATTATGATATGAGATGATCTTCGATTTATGTGAAAGGCCTGATACCTATTTTTGTAGGTTTACATTACTTGGCCATCAAGTATCTTGTTCGGTTCAAGAACCCGACCCGAAAATACGAAATAAGGATCATAACCGTGAGTTTAGGCATTCACAAGTATGCATACCCGTTTTTATACTTCTTAAGTATGTGTACCTCAAATTCCAACAGAAATTTTCGGAACTAAGGTATGCGTACCCGTTCACATACTTTACTGTCTTCGGTATTCGATAAAAATCTTGTTTTGGCAACAACTTCTTCGTCCGAACTCGGAATGAACTCATTCTTTTTATTAATTCTCTTCAAGATGGTGATGAGAAATACTTAATTTGATTGAGTTAAGATCAATCTTTGGACCGTCTCTTGATTTTGAGCGTTTTGTTCCGTTTCGTCGCACTTCTTCCACTTCTCTTGGACTTGGGCACTTGGATACTTGGAATACTTCTATTCATAGCTCTTTTCATCACTTTGTAGCTCCTTTTTGGATGATTCACCTAATAGAGGCAAATAAGAGAAAACAAGAGTAATAATACGAAAATATGAAAGAATAATAGCTAAAGCAAGTATGGAATGGACACTAAAATCATATAAATTATGCACTTATCAAGGGTTTTAAAAAAATAATGAAATTCTGGACACAGGGTAGGTACGCATATCCAGTACGCGTACCTTAATGACATGAGTTCCGGAATAGGGTAGGCATGCATACTCAGTATGCATACCCTAAGGTTCTGGTTCATTAACGGGAGGGAGGTACACATACCCAGTACGCATACCACTGAGATCCAATTTCGTTATTGGATAAGGGTACACATATGGGATCGGCATATCCCAACATCCTGAGTTCATAGACTGATTCACAAGTATGCGTACCCCTATGCATACCTACCCAGTACAGAATTAAGCAGATGCTAATAAACCATTTTTACAAATACGTTTGGTATTACTATAACTCTCATAAACACTTCTAAACAACTTTCTTCACTAAATCACTATGTATTTGTGAATCATGGTTTTAAATCTTGAGTGTAATGAACACGACTTATGCTTGGAAGTTCAAAAGGCATATTTTGCAACATGAACTATCATTGTACACGTTTCCAGAATCCTAAACTATAATGTATTTTTTATGTGTAATTTCAAAGCGGACTTCTCACATGCTTACATGAATTCCTAAGAAAAATTTAATCAAAACTAAGAAAATGTTTGGCTGGAGCTCAATTTATCTTTGCTTGAATTCAAAGATACCTAGAGCCTTGAAAACCTATGAATAAAGAGACACATGCAACATGATTTCTCGATCCCTGGCACTTCTATGTCCTAGTTGCTTGCTAAGTCTCCCTCTAAAAACCTAGGTTCTCTTTGAGAAACTGTTAGAGCATATCTTGGTTGAACCCACCATGCGTTGGTATGTCAAGTTTGGTTGTCATATTTTAGTGAACCAAAACTCATCTAAAGAGTCGCTCGATTATTTACTAGAGTCAACTTCGTATAGGTTAGCTAGAAAGTTACTAGGATATGAGACTTACAAGTATTACGTGAACACTTGAAGAATGTGAAGATGTAAAGATCTAAAACGAAGACATCATCCTTCCTCTTGAGGTTAGTAATATTTGACTGAACTGTTTCATTCCTAACGTATCTTTCAAGTCGTGCATATTGAAAAGATAACTGCGAAGCTATGAGTGATTATACTCTAGTTAGACATAGTATTAAGGGATTACAATACGAAATATAACGTTTATCTTTTGAACTTCGTATATAAGACACGACATAATCATATGGATGATATTGTGATTATGTATGGGTACGGGTGAAGATTCCGTCCTAAGAAACAATGTTTTATATTCGTTTAAAGGAAGTACGATTCATAAACTTGTTTTATGAATCGAAAGGAAAATCGCTAGGCTTATTGGTATTGTTATTAATTGCAAATCTTTGGATTACCAATATTGTGTTAGTATAACCGCCCATACTTGTTTATGTATCTTGGTAAAACTATTCACAATGCCTAACTTTTGTATTGGTATGACTTTTATTAGTGAAACCGATCTTAAGTAATTACCTGAGATGGTATGATCGATATGTTGTAATTGGTATGACCAACTCTAGACATTGGGGAACCGATCCTAGTAAGAGGTGCAACCGATCACAAGTATGTGGAATCGATCCTTATAAGAGATGCAACAAGTCTTAGTAATTGGCAACCGATCCTATGACTTGTGAAACCGCTCACAAGTAAAATACCATAATTATGTGGTAACTGATCCTAGTACCTAGTTAACCAATTTTTGGAAATCTAGTGTGACCGATCCTAGTACCCACATGGAGGTATAACCTAATCTTTGTTTTGGTAGAACCGTAAAACCCATTAATGGTGACTTGATACGATAATCAATCACATAGTTCTTGGAAGTCGGATGAACCAATTCTAAAATCGTTTGGAAGTGTGGCAAATCGGTTCCAAGATTGTAAATATGAAAAATAATTTACAAAGAAAAGATGTTGACATACTTTGAACATGTGCAATAATTCTTATCTTTTATTGTTCAAAGATATTCCTTAATAACTAAAGGAGAATCTCGGATGGAAATAAATTGAGAATCTTTTAATTAAGGTTTTTAGTTTTATATGCTCTTAATTTCCAGCAATTAAATGCATATCTTTAGAAAATAAAAATTGGTAATGTGAATTTACTAATTGGATATTTTCTACTGAGATTTCGGTCAATATTTGGACAGTGCATTTCCAGGAATTATAAAAACCGTTTTTGGATTTATTGCATATCTTTGAGAATATTCGGTTTTGGAAATTCCTTGGTGTCCAAACTTCCTTGGTCTATAAATATTGAAGTTTGCATTTCAAGAAAACTAATCCTCAGAGCCAGCAAAACTACCTAGTTGTGTTGTTACTGGAGGAGATGTCTATTCGGAGAGGAAAGTACCCTAATTAGGCGAAATCTCTTACGACCGCTCGTTTTAAAGACTTCTTTGGGATTGGGAAGCTCTACGAGTATCATTGGTGGGAAACTAGATAATTGCAGTTTATTATTTGTTTCGATTGACTTGATTGACTAACAGTTGTTGAACTTTGATTGCACCTAGTTTGTTTATGCTTGCGAATCTTTTCTTCTGATATAAGATTCACTCAAACTAGATCGAAGTATCAATGGGGATCTTTAGAACTGTTTGTAGATCTAAATACGTCTTGTGATAATCCATCGTTAACAGACTCCGTTCTGTGTGTGATTAATCACAAGAGATTCAAGTTGTTTGTGTGCATGTGTTTATTGAAGATCTAAGAAGATTTGAAGACAAAGAAGATTTCTTACTTGAGTTCATAATCTTTGGTATGCACAAAACTTGATCGGCAGGGGATCCAACTATAATTGGTTTATCTCTGTGATAATCTTGATTGATTAGTTGAGTATATCGGCATCAATACATTTATTTGTAATTAAGAGTATTGATTGCATAGTCTAAACAATTACCTTGGTAGTTGTTGAATAGATTGATCTAAGAACCTGACAAAGGAGTTTATTGGGATAAAAGTAAGATCCTTTTGTCAAACTCATACACGTTTTTTTGAAAAGAGTTGTTACCAAACATATTTGTTGTTCCTTTACTGTTTGGAATACGAACCAAAGGAATTGTTCCAAGTGCGTGACTTATTACAAGTTGGAGGCGCAGGGATACTGAGGAAACTAGGGAACTATAGGTTTAGTTATTTGGTCTCAACTACACGAAGTTGATTTAGATTTTTTATAACAGCTTAATTCTGAGAGTATTCAATTCTGGACAAGGTCCCGGGGTTTTTCTGCATTTGCGGTTTCCTCGTTAAGAAAATCTTGCTGTGTCTTTTACTTTTCTATTTCCGTAATTATAATTGTTTTTATTATAATTAGAAGTAAAATACACAAACCTTAATTCTTAATTACTTGATAGCAATCCTATTGTGTTTGGTTAAGTCTGAACCTATTACCAAGTAATCATACTTCGTTGTTGTATTATCTCGATCTTGTATCCATAGTCAATCACGCAAGTTATCTTGTTTTCGTATTGTATTGATCTCGTATCCATAGACAATCACACGAAGTGTGAACCAATTAGTTGTATTGTCTCGACTTAGTCCATAGATAATCACTTTCGGAGAAAGGACTTATAGGTGGAGAAGTTTTAGATTGAGGTATATTTGGGTAACCTCGTCTTTTCAGAAACATAATTAGGTTACGACTTAAAAACTTCACTTAGGGATTCATGAAGCCAGGCCCGACTATCTTTTACATGATAGTTTGTGAATCCTGATCTTGTTCTTAGTGATCTTAGAGGTTATTATTATTTAGATCAAGAACGAGATAGATAGAAATCGCAAAGTTCTCTTCCTCTCATACTTTGTGATTTCTTAAGATAGATATCTAAACTCTTTTTCGATTTGTTTGGATTGTTCATGAGAGATGGTTATTAATCCATGTTTCTCAGCTAACTAAGTGTAAGTGTTCCGGATTCGTGAGGTTTGCTGGACTTTGTCTATTGAAAATAGATTTCCAAACCTATATCAAAGGGAAATCAAATTGGCTGATCTATTAGAAGAAGATTGGTTTCAAAGTCTTCACTTAGGTTGAAGTAACTTTTAAGGAATCAATTGTTTAGAGTCTTGTGAGGTTCAAGAGACCTAAGGAGCACGACTGCAGCTGAATTGCTTGGAGGGTTAACTCGATCTCAACTATATTCCAGTATGAAGTACAATTTGGTGTTTAAAGCTGGATGAGGTCCCAAGATTTTTCTGCAGGCGTAGTTTTCTTCGTAAACAAAATTCTTGTGTGTGTGTGTGTGTGTGCTTTTTACTTTTCCACATATTTTAATTATTAAAAGTACATGTGTATAGCCTTATAAAACAAAAAAGTTGGTGGTGTACTTGGTACCCTCTCTTTTTCATGTGGTATCATAGCAAGTTTGTGTACCACAGTGTAAAAATCGATATATGGACCCCTTGCTTTCATAGGAGTGATCGATATATAGATACCGAGTGTGTTCTAGAAAATATCAATGACAATCTGTTACTGATTTGAATAAAGTTATCGATAGTATTTGTCATGAGAAACAACGATTGATAAGGAAAATTGGTGGACTTTATAGTGAACTATATATCAAGAATTCTGATCTTCGATAAGGATCAGAAAGAAAAGGGATTCTTCAAAACGGAACGAATGATAAAAACCTAATAAACAAGGAAAATGTTTCCATGTTGGTTGATTCAAAGACTGCCTTGGCAAAAATACTTGTGGGTTTGAAACCTAAAAAGGAAGCTTCCAAATCCTTAAAGGATCTGAATTGTCATCTCTTAATTCTTGTTTAAAGAATTATCGACGACCAGGAGACAAACGAGGCCTTGGATTTGTGAAACTTGAAATGACTTAGATTCCATCCGAAATGACTTGATGCTACAACCTCCATATCAGTTTCCCCATGTATGTTTCGTGGTTCATATAATCACAATCAACATACTCTGATCTGAAAGAAAAAGTATTCTTGAAAGCGGAATGGATGATCAAATCCGAAAAAACAAGGAAAATTTTGCCATGTTGGCTGATTCAAAATCCTGAAAAGGAAGCTTCCAAATCCTTAAAGGATCTGAATTGTACATCTCTTGATTCTTGTTTAAAGAATTGTCGATGGTCAGGAGATAAAGAAGACCTTGTCTTTGTGAAACTTGATGTGACTCAGATTCCATCGAAAAAACCATATTCTACAACCTCAACATCAGTTTCCTCATGTATGTTCCGTGGTTCATGTAATCACAATTAACATACATGTAAAGCTCTTCCGACAAAATATAAAGATTGTTAGAGTTATTCAAAAATGAGCAAAAAAAGGCTTATTTGTTAGAGGCAAATAGGTATCAAACGTCTTCACTTAGGTTGAAGAAACTCTTAGATTGTAAAGGACGTCATCCAAGAGAATCAACTCCATAAGAAACGTAAGGAGCACGACTACATCTAAATTAGTTGGAGGGTTAATTCAGTCCCTAGTATATTCTATTCCGAAGTATGATATTAGGCTAGTGTCTGTAGCGGATTAATATAGTTTGGTGTTCAAAGCTGGACGAGGTCCCGGGGTTTTCTGCAAGTACAGTATTCCTCGTTAACAAACTTCTTGTGTATGTGCTTTTTAGTTTTCCACATATTTTGATTTTCAAAAGTACCACACAGGTTCATACTCATATGAAACGAAAAAGTTGGTGGTATACTTGGTACCCTCTCATTTTCAAACATAGTTATCTATTAGAGAGCCGCAACGGCTTCATCCAGCAGAGTAGCGATTTCTAACATTGCCCAACCTTAACTGATTAATTAACAGACTCAAGTTTGAACCTGACCACTTAAAGACCTTTGGATTAATAGATCTATTTGATAAGCTAATGTAGCATCTACAATGTTTCCTTCCTTTGAATGGTGTTTAAGGAACTTACCACAAAAGAAACTTCGTTAATATTCATCTTCATTGGTGGATATGTAATCCGGATATCCTCTTGATCCAATACAACAACCTGAAAATGATATAACAATTAAACAAATTTTAGATCTAATGTTAGCATAATTGTGCGTAATACAGATGAATATATTTATGTCAAAGCTTTATGATTGACAATCAACCATTTAGTAACCAATATGGTCTTTCTATTGAAATGTAGATCATCAAGGATGTGCCCCTGATTATGTATAACCCTATTATAAAAGAAGAGATATTGTTCAAAGTGGTTGCAGCATCAAGATATGTTTGTATTATGTTGTTCAAAATGGCAATCAGTCTTTCAGTAACCAATTGAGTATTTCTATAGAAATATAGATTATTAAGGATGTGCCCTGATTGCGCATGACCTTATTATGAGAACATTTTTGTTTTTCTTATGATGTTCAAAGTGGTTGCAGCATCAGGAGCAATTCTCCTGAAGGTGTTCACATTTTACATTTCAAACATAAGTGGTAGTATAGATAGGAGCCATATTATTGTATAAGCGATTATTTTGGAACCACATGTTCAACCGGGTAAGAAAGTCATTAGTATCCCCAAATAAAGAAATATTTCCTACAAGCAGCACTTTCAAACAGACAAAGCAAAATGACACTGTATGAATGTCTGTGATAAGTTTCCTTCACCAAACTTGCAAGATTAGTAGATATGATCACTATAACGCAAGATGATTGCAATTTTAACATTTGTAAGGAGAATCCCATGGGAATATTTCTAGATTAACAAATGGATATGAAGACTAGTATCTAACTTCTAGATCTTGAGCCAATTAATATTATAGGGACCATCTATGTAGTTGTCATTTATCTTGTGATGATATAGAGTAGCAGTGAATTTTCTTTCTTAGTCAGCTTCCAGATCACTTGCTTCTTCCTGAATGTTAAAAGAATTACTCAAGATTACATTGCATTCATCATAGAAAACCAAATTTCCAATTTTTCCATATCCCATGTACCCTCATTTGTAAATAAGTGGTAAACAAGTATAAAATAAGTTTAGCAGTTAGGAGGGTTGGAGAAAGAGACGGAACTGTCTGTAACCTATCTTCCATACCAGATATTGACCTTCTTGCCATCACCAATCTATCAGATGTTGTTTTTCTGAAGATTACAAGATATTGTTAGAGCATTGCTCGGTTGAACCCACTAACCGTTGGTATATCAAGTTTGGTTGTCAAATTTAGTTCCAAAACTCAAAATCGGTTGATTTGATTACTAGAGTTAGCATCGTTAGGTTAGACTAGGAACATATAAATATTGATACTTGCTCTTTTCACTCATGAAGAACCTGAAAACGTATTGGCATCAATGAAAACGTCATCCTTTAGTTCGAGATTAGTAACAACAGACTTGACTTGTTCCATTTATATCATTTGTTCTTTGAAGTCAGTATTGTTGAAAACATAACATACAAGTCAGTATGTAATCGTATACCCTTAACAAACATCGAAGCCCATCAGGGTACAATTGGTTGAGTTGTGGAAAACATTTAACAGTCAAGCGTGCTCCGCCGACAATAGTTACAGGATGGGTTACCTCTCAAGATGTTGCTTCTTGATGACCGCATCAGTGCCCTTTAAAAACCCACACTGCCGGATAACCACAGTAGCTAAGTGGGAATAGTATTGATAAAGGGTTATGTCATCAAGGATGTGACAAGTTGACTAAGCCTAAAACCCAAGGAATCTCGGAATTAGGAAAAATGTCGACCACAATAAAGCGCTTCTACTAAAGAGAGTCTGAAAAATACATGATCAACGC
This sequence comes from Papaver somniferum, assembly GCF_003573695.1. Taxonomy (NCBI): domain Eukaryota; kingdom Viridiplantae; phylum Streptophyta; class Magnoliopsida; order Ranunculales; family Papaveraceae; genus Papaver; species Papaver somniferum. The sequence goes on along the minus strand of NC_039361.1, from coordinate 71,476,981 downwards.
CATACTCGATTTGGACTTCGATATGTAGAAAAAAATACCTAAACGAAGAAACCATATTCCAAGTATCTCAATCACCCCTGCATTTTAAATCCTTCATTAGAAACAACTTTATTCCCAACTATCCACCATAATACCTAACCTTTTCCATCAGATTGGAAACGACCCTTCTACTCCCCATCCCCCCCCCCCCCCCCCCCACCACATACACACTTTAAAACCAACACCAATAACAAATATTTCTTTGGTTTCTGATATCATGCCCAAGTACTAATTTTTGGATCTATAATCATCTGGCACAACAACTGCCTCTGACAATGTACAAAATTATAAATATCCACCTTCTCCAAGATGGTCCACCAGATAAAACAGTTTGGTCATTCACCAAACCTGGAAAATAAACAGTAAGTTTAGGATATCGGATCCTAACCCTGCAACCTTCATAACCAACTACTATACATCAGCTATCTTCGACAAAATTCCCGTGGACATTAACTTACTCACAACAAATACATCTTTTCTTGTGGAAAACAATAAATGAAGGACTGACTACATGCATTCAATATCTTACACAAAATCCATCTAATCACTTCAAACCTTGGGCTCGATATGTAACCTTCAACCGGAAACAGTTGAACATATCTTTCTCAACTTCCATCTTTTTATATCAGCATGCAACCTCATTTTCAATCATCATGGAACAGATCCAGTTTTTAATCAACGTGGACCACCTCACTTGAGCAGTCAACCACCATCATCTATCATCTGTTATAGATCACATACCTACGGCTTATATAACATCCTTCTGGTTCCTTATTAAAAAATGACCTTTTTGACCAAAGAACGTTATCCCCACGCTTAAGTTGAAATGATTGAACTGATATTTCCATGCTTCTGCAACCCCTTGTAAACGCTCTCTAAACGCTCGTAATGATTTGATAAGCATAAACTCCTAGCTGAGATCGTCAACATGATAAAAAACACACACATACCAAGAATTCACCTGGGAGAACTCAGTAATGCCTCAACCAATACCAGGTAGGACATTAATTCATAGAAATCACATGAATCAACGTACTACTACAACAATTGAAAATGGACGTTGGACACTACCAGAACAACGATGGATAAAGATTAGTACAGACGGAGCTGCAAGAACTCAACAACGAAAGTTATCGCGACAATAACACAACCTCTAAGGATAACAACAACACTGGTTGCAGAAACCTGGGTCATGTCATGGTTCTCAGAACAACAACAACTCACCGGTTGACATGAAACTAAAAAATGACTCCGAGCAATTTCTCGACATAAGCTACAACACAACTATAAAGAGGCCAAACAGGCAGCGAATGCACTAGCAAACCAGACGGCCGACAAAAGCCAATACGAAATATTTTCAAACCATCTTTTGAGATTACACTACTCAGAATTTATAGTGAATGACACTCTATGGGAAAAACCTTACCTCGTATAATTCCCTCTACAAGATACAATTCTGCTTCAAAAAAAAAAATCCGCCTCTAACACTTGTGAACACAATTAATTAGGAAATTCTTAACGGAAAACTTGCCTTACTCAAGTTGTTCAAGTTGATATTAGATGTCAATCTCATAAATCTTAAAATGGATTCATTTTAAATTATGTTGCTCGTGATTATGATATTCTTCTCCTCTTTTCTTTTTCCTAATGGATTCCTTGTACTGTTATATGCTTGTCCACTTGTCGCCCATGAAGTCGCTAGGTGGGAAAACTAAATCACTAAGGCATGACCGACCGACCATGAGCCTAAATATTTAAAATATGATCTGACTTTTTTTTTTTGGAAGCATAAAATGTGATCTTTCAACAATTGTCATAGGAAATTTAGGGGTTCTATCATTAAAGAAATTAAAGAAATGGGCACATTTGGACTGGTTATCCCCTTGTCTTAAATTATGTAAACCCCACCATTGTCCCCAACCTTGTAGTAAGATTGGGTTTGATCTGATCATCTATCATTTAGGATTTGGAGGCATTGCAGATTTTTTTTTTTTTCTGTGGTCGGCCTGACATGATTTTTTTCCCACTTTGATTGATTACTAAAATACAGCTACTCCAATGGGAAATCTAGAATTCCATGAAAAATAAGAAATCAATTCAATGTAGTTATGACCATATTTATTTTACTTAACTAAAAGTAGTCCCCCACAAGTTGCACTGTTGTCTGGGTATAAGATGAAATAGTGTCCATATGATTGTGAGAGCAGAATTTGGACCATGCATATTGGGCACTAGTACATTATTGACATGAGAAGCCAGTAGATGCTGCAACAAAGTCTAGAGCATCATCAATTTTAACCACCAAGCGGTCTAATGTGCATCATTTCTACATCTCTATATGATTCATGATGAAGTTTTGCATTTAACTCGTATTTTCTCACGCGTAATTCGATATTAATGAAGCAAGGGAATATACAAGAAAAAAAATATATGTGAACATGAAGAAGGACCTCATAGTCCATGGAGGTCTATACAAATCCAACGGTGAAGGACGTTTTGGCTTAGATTACAATTCCTGTGATGTTTAAAGCTTGTAAATTGAACATTCTTCCACCACGCATAAGTGAGGGTTGTTCTATCAAAAACCACAAAGAAAACCTTTTTCCACTAGTGCATGAAAATCACTTTTCAAGAAAACACACGACACAGTCTGAGCTCCACAGCTTTTGTTAAGAGCAATGCAAATCCCATGCAGCTCCCCTACATCTGAATTTGGGACTTGACTGTTTGGTAGGCACGTATAAAGGAAGGAGGCTTGAACCACATAATTCATAATATGCCCTGATGGCATACAATTCCCCATTAGAAAACAAAGAAACAAACAAATAATGACTAGTTAATATGAGTAATATCAGTGATAGAGAGAGAGCCAGAATGAAAGAGAACCAAGCAAAATACAATATCCCTTAACTTACATGAAAAGTAACACGTCCTATTGCTACCACATGATTTGTGTCAAGTCTACATCTATTCATGATTGCGACTTGCAAAAGAAAGATTTTGTTCATCAATGAGAAGAATACCAGATCTCTCATACTACTACAACTGTTTATTAGTAGAGACATCCATCCCCATTGTTTTAGAGCAAGCAAGAAAGAAACAGAGTTAGATCGAGCAACACACTTAGAATTAGAAAGAAATCCAAGGAGCTAGAACAAGGAAAACCTGATCTGTTGTCTGTCTCTCTTCATTCAATGTACGTATGAAAAAACCACGAAAGGAATTCTCTCTTTGTCTTTAGATGTATTTCAGTTACAGTATTTTGAATCCATATGTTCATCACTGGAACGAGTTGTGTTATCTTATCTTATATTAATCAATCTCTTCCTTTTGTTCTTGGAACAGGTCTAGTTATGAAGTTGCAGAGCTGACCTGGGAAAATGGTCAGTTATCCATGCATGAGCTAGGTGGGTCTGTTTCATCAGATCCATCAAAACCACTATGGGCTCGAGCCAGCGGTACGCTAGAGTCGATCGTTCACCAGGCAACTTGTCACAACCCAAACCCAAATATGGTTGCAAACGGTCGAATTTCCACGATAAATACTCTATCCAGTGGGAAAAACCGGACGGAGAATGCATGTGATGATGAAGTACAGATTGTGCAACAGTCCGCAAAAAAACGCTCACGGTCGCAGTCACAGTCGGAATGCACTCTTACTAGGCACAATACTATGACTGCTAATATTGACGATCTTCAAGTTGAACATAGTAGATGTGCTAGTGCGACCTATTTACATGATGCTAAAACAACTACGACGACAACATGGACATCATCTACCTCCCCAAACTGCAGCTTGAACACCAAAACCATGGAGGATGACGTTGCTTGCGCTAGCGGACCGGTATGTATACTTATGAGACGCATTTTTTTGACAAAGGAGATGTCTATTGTTGTTAGCTGCCATAAAACTCAAACTAGTTCAAATAACTAAAACTGTACTGTTCCTCTTGCAGGTAACTCGGGATGATCAAAAACAGGCTAAAAGCCAAACTGAAGCAGGCCAGTCTCAAAATTCAACAAGACGTAGTCGTGTTGCTGCAGTTCACAACCAATCAGAAAGGGTAATTCTCATTTGCAACTCATCTTAATGTGCTATTGTACAAAACTTAATATACCGCGACGTTTTCAATGTTTTATTGTTACTGATACTGAATTAATGGTGGTGCAGAGGCGTAGAGATAGAATCAATCAGAAGATTAGAGCTCTGCAGAAGTTGGTTCCAAATTCAAGCAAGGTATGAATAGTATTGTATGATTATCTAGTGACACTAGTCATTTAGGGTCTCATATACTCAACTTTGATTGCTAATTCTTGTGTGCAGACAGATAAAGCTTCGATGCTTGAAGAAGTGGTTGAGTATTTAAAAAGACTTCAAGCACAAATTCATGACATGATGAGTATAAACAACAGAACCACAACTATGGCAATGCACCCACAGATGATGATGCCTTTGGCTCTACAACAACAACAACAGCAGCAGCATCAACTTCAGATGTCTCTTTTAGCAGCAAGTATGGGCATGGGACTCGGAATGGGAGTGAACCCAGCTGTTGCTTGTGCCACCCCCAGTAATGCACAAATTCCGCCTCAGCCTCCTTTCTTAATGCATCCGATGATGCAAGCACCCCCACTATCTGCAAGTTCAGATCACCATCACATTCCCAATGCTATGCCGGTCGAACCTTATTACTCGTTTCTAGCGCAGGTAATTTAAATCTTCGTTGATAATCCACGATATTAATCTTTTTATTTAACGACTCCATGTGAACACATAATGTTCTTCTCTTATACTTGTATAAAAATCAAGATCTTAATTATCTTTTTATGTGTTATATAAATTTCAGTCGATGAATATGGATCTATACAATAAGATGGGAGCAGTGTACAGGCAACAATTATATCACCACGAGAATATGGCGGCACAAGGCAATAGTAAGCTACTAGTACCTCCCAAGCAAACCATGCACGACGCAATGATTGATACTATTTGTACCTACCAATCAAACAATGTACAACCTCATGATTAATCACGAGCATTTTTGTATTATTAACTAATAAATAAAATCCTTTGTAATGTTGTGAATAATTTGTTCCGGATCTTATCAACTCCATGACAGTCCAGCTGGCTAAATATTGTATGCATCTTTTGGAGTTGGGACCATTATATATTACTACCATTTTAGCCAGGCAGGCTACTTGTATCCCTCACCGATAATTCCAATCCGAAAATGAGTATCATCATCAATGTGAATCGTATTTTATGGATCATGTCGATCCCTCCGCCAAATATCTCACGTTGTTGCTGGGGAGCATCACTCAATCATTTAGACTTTTCTGTCCTGGGATCAACTCACAGATCGCTATTCCTTCTTCAATTGGGTGTTGAGTAGTAGCTAGGATGTCGTTGTACCTCTCTATTCAACTCCTGAAGGAGACGTTCCCTGGTCACGTCTAATTCAGATTCGATCCGGCTGCGGGGGTGCAACTTGCAAGTCTCTAATCAATCATGGCGAAATTTGACAAATCCTTGGAATAACTGATGAGGACCATGAGGTAGATTTGTTTTTCACTGTTGTTCCCTCATTTTCGGTGTTTAGAGGTTTCTTACCAAGATAACTTCATATTTTCTAACATGAAAACATTCCTATTCCTGAACTTAAATTCCAAACATCCCTGATAATGTACAAATCTATAATTTCACAAGTCTGAATAAAATTACATTCAAATAGCACCACCCTTATGAAACCTCATACTAGGGGTTTTCTTTGAATTTGCTTTTATAAAACCTGTTTGTATAAATAGAAAAAACAATACTAGTATAGAAGAAAAAAATGAACACCTTATATTTGGAACCTCATCATTCAGTAGTAGCAGAAGAAGATTTTGTTTCATGGAGAGAGATTACAGTTTCGAAAGCACCCACCAAAGCTTTCACCTTGCTCTTTCTGGTCTCAACCAGCTTACTTGCAGTCGCTTCTATAACATTATTAATTAGAACCTGTTCCTCTTTCTTCCCTTCATTATCTTTGTGCCTCGGAACAACTTTCTCTGATTCTGCTTCATTCTCATCTTCATTAACCGCCACTTCGTTTACCTTTCTAAAGCTTTTCTTCTCAACTTCATTATTCCCCTTCTGATCATTATCACCTAAACCTTTTCTTTGCCTGAACTTGAGTTTTCTTGCACGATTTTCTTCGGCTCGAAGATTAACCACCTTTCCTCTCTTAAAGTTTTGCTTGACAGTCAAATCTGTATTTTCAAGTGAAGTAACCTTGGGAGCCTTTGTTTTCTCGCTCTTTTTCCCATTTTCAACTTCTTTGTCTTGAAAGACAGGTTCAATTTCCTTAGTAGGTGTAGATTCATACCCATTTTGTTCTTCCTCATTTGTACACGATGATTGAGAGGATTCTGTGGTTGTTGACGACAATAATGGAGATGGCAGAATTCGTTTTTCGATCGGAGTTGAAGATGACGAAGCTTCTTCTGATGATCGACTTGTGGGACTTACGTCTATAGTCAGCGACAATCTTTTCTTCTCAGGTTTGGGCTCGATGACATACAAGGTTTTCTTTTCTCCCTCAATTTCTCAGTCTTCGGTTCATTCAATTCAACATTTCTAACGTTACTTTGGCTCTTCAAAGAACTTGGGGGTGCCTTGGACTTATTTGTATTTGAGGTAGCAAATCTAGGGACAGAAGGTTTGGGGGATAATGAACATCTTGGAGACCGAAGTGACTTCTTTTCAACTATTTTAGTTCTCACAGTGTTGTTGACACCCACAACCTTAGCATTTCTTCCACTGCTTAAACTTTGAAGAGAACTCAGTGGTGATGATGATAATCTCGTTTTCATGACATTCTGCTTCAAAGAAATTGCAGGTTTTGCAGGAGCAACTATCTTCTTAGAAGGTGATGAAGCATTAGGCGAAGAAACTGCCTTGGGAGGTGATGCGACCTTCCCAACCAAGAATCTTGGTTTAACATCTATTTTCTTTAATGGTGATGAAACCTCTCGAGTGACGCACTTGCATTCACGCTTGATAGAATTGGGTGATGGTACCTCAGTTATGGTTTTTACCTCAGGGGAAGTAGGCTTTGGCTTTACCACCGATCTCTTCTTCCTCTCTTCTATTGAAGTTTCATGTTTTGCCACTGGTTCAACTTCAGATAATGCTGCTTTCGCAGACCGTCTCACTATCGACTGTTTTCCCTTTGTTTGGGACTCTGGTGTCTTTCCATACTTGCACAGATCATGGCAAGAACTAGTAGAAGCTCTGTGATAAATGGGAGTAACTCTTTCCTTGCTGTTTGAAGTACTTGACCTTCCTCCTACCGAATTCCTCCTTATATTACAATCTCTCGATTGTGTAGTCTCTCTAATCACCGGAGATACTGAGCGCACTGGACTTATGTGCGTCACCGGGATCCCAACAATCAACTGAGACATTGATGCTATATCGAACCAAAGCAGAGAAACCACAATCCTGCAGCGAAGTGTTTGATTAAGAAAGATACCATTTAAGTTCTTAACCAGGTAAATACTAAATATATATATCATCCGTAAGCAAAAGAATATTGATAGAGGCAAACAATGATGGGTTTATCTGTATAAAAGCAAAGGAATACTGCATTTTAATAGAGGCAACCAATGATGGATTTATCTACATAGAAGCAAAAGAATACATTACCCGAAGTTGAGTATTGTAATTACCTACGTTTGATTGATGAAAGAATTCATAATGATGGATTTATCTAAAACAATCTAGACAGAGACAAAAATTTCCAAGAAGTGTACTAAATAAACAACGCCCCTCAGAAAAATTAGATTTATTCATTCAAAACCACACAAAAACAGAATGTAGGTTCTCCAATGAATGATTAAACAAATACTGAGGAAAACATGCCTCTATTCATCCCAATGCGTATAAGCCAAATCACCATACATTATTCAAAAAGAAACCAACAAGCGTGCTCAACTTTAACATTTGGAGATGCTATTTTCTGAAATGTCAGTATTGAATTCTCAAAAGCGTATCGGTAATTCGGTATCAGACACCCATACGGCCATACCAGTATTTGTGCAACCCAGCTATTCTCACAATGTGGTACCAAAAGTGGGTTTAATGATCAATTACACCGACAAAGCTGTTTCCATTAATTCAAGGTAGAGACACAATCAAAGGATTCATAAAAGAATCTAAACAATTCCTTATTTTCACAACAAACAAACTTATAATTTCCTATGTAACAGCAAATAGATTCAAAATTATGGTTCCAAAAATCACACCCATAAAACTTCTGTGGAAGGTATTATTATGTTCTAAACATAATTAGAACAAGTACGTACCTTCTCTGGAAGTCCAATTAGCAACCAAAGATATATGTCAAGACATTACAATAAATCACCCCCTCAAAAACCTGAAAAGAAATTTTTTTTTTTAAAAAAAAAAAACTCATGGTAAGAAACTAAGAATCAATGTCAGCTTGTAAAAATCTTCTCTTTTCAGAAAAAATTCTAACTTCCTGCAATTCTAAATAACATAGGCAAAGAAAAAGAAAAACGCATAACAAAAAAACTCCCTAGAACTTCCCAGAACTCCAAAAAAAAAAAAAAACTCCCTATCAATCTAATTTTTATCACTAACAGGGAGTTTAAGAGTTTCTATCAATCTAATTTTTACCACTAACAGGGAGTTTAAGAGTTTCTTTCAAACTCCCCCACGACTAGCCGGGTTTTTTAGGGAGTTTGGGAGACTCTTCTAAACTCTCCCACGACTAACGGGGATTTTGAGAGACTAACGGGAAAAAACACAACTACACCCAACTCCCCCAACTCCCTTGAGGACTAACACCCTGTTAATAAAGAAAAACAGAAACGCGAGAGACCATACCTTTAGAATTCTTTAAACTGAAGAAAAACCAAAACCGCTATCTGGGGTTTCTCTATAAGAATCAATGAAGCAGCCCTTTGTAAGAAATCAACAATGGTGGGGGTATCTGGTGTTTAACAGAGAGATTTTACGTTTTCTTTAGAAACCGGAAGAGAAAGAGCGTGAAAAAAGAGGTCCCACACAGTATGGGTGACCTAGGAAGAAGGAAAAACAAACAACAGAACAATATTTGGGTGAAGTGAATAAATGTTTATTTAAAGGACTATTCCTTAAAATAAAACTCAACAAATTTTGAATGAAGAATTTTGAATATTTTTTTGGTTAAATTTGGCACTTACAGATAATTTTGAGTTGTTTTTTCACATAAACCATCGACTGTTTTTTTCTAAATTTATATTTTGGACCATATCCATTGTACATTTAGTCAAACGTAAGGTAATTTTTGATATACATTATCTCGTAGGAGTGTGTTTTAAATGTATTAATGGACAATAAATTCTGGATTTGATTTCACCAGCCCCGCGCTTTCAAGAATTCAAATTTAATTTCTATATGTATGCTTCTCGAATGTATTTTAAATGTTCGTGTGATTATAACGGCAATAGTGATTAATCTGTATTTGGAATAAAAAACCACATACAAGATTAAACGAAAGGTATTTACCTAAGAAAATTTGAAAATAAACAAAAGCGTTCGATAGACTTGAATGGAGCTTTTTACTAGACATTATCAAGCATTTTGGTTTCTCGGAGAAATTCAGACAACTAATCTCGCAGTGCGTCTCTACAACTGACATTGAAATCATGCTCAATGGCTCTCCAACCTCAAGCTTTAAACCAACTCGTGGCATTCGTCAAGGTGACCCATTGTCACCATACTTATTCATACTAGCCATGGAATCCTTTTCAAGATACTTAGCACACTGCGAGCGCTCTGGACAATTAACTGATATGAAAATCTCTCGATCTCCACCAAAAATAAACCATTTGCTTTTCGCAGATGATTGTTTATTGTTCTGCAAAGCCAATGAATCTCAGGTTAACAAACTTCTTGTTGTTATTGCTCAATTCTCACAATGTTCAGGATAACTGATCAATTTTTCAAAATCAGCAGTCTACTTCAGTTCCAATATTGTTCCAGATACCTGTTAAGATATAAGTGGCATTCTCCAAGTTAGATATTTAAGTATCTCAGATGAAAAATATTTAGGGATGCCGTTTTTTGTGGGTAGAAATAAAAAGATTCCGTTCGCTTCTCTCTCGGACAAGATGAGCCATAGATTTGCTAAATGGAGTAGCACTAATATCTCAGAAGCAGGTAGATCAGTACTGGTTAGGAATGTCTCCAGTGCCATACCTATACATCATATGACGAGTTTCAAGCTTCCTGACTCTACTATCAACAAGATGGATTCTTCACAACAAAAATACTGGAGAAATAAAGATTCATGCAGGGGAAATCATGTTATCTCCTGGAAAAGAACACAAAAACCCAAGGAAGAAGGTGGGTTAGGGTTTAGAGATTTACAAGTTCTCAACAGAGCTTTATTATCAAAATCAGCTTGGAAAATATGTTCAGATTCAGACTCGATGATGACCAGGTCTCTAACAAGCAAAATATTATCCAGATAATGACTTGTTTAACTTGAAGAACAAGTCAAATACCACTTGGTCCTGGATAAGTACCAGCTCAGAGTTAAATTTTGTTCTCAAGCATAACTGCTGGTACGTAGGCAATGGAAAAAATATTCTTCTATGGAAACATAGATGGATTAAAAAACTTTCGGGTACTCCCATTCCTAGACAAGGTTGCTCCTCACACCAACAATTCAAATATGTTCATCAACTTTTTACTACAGACTCTTTGTCCTGGAATTTAAATACTCTGCGAGAACTTTTTGAGGATGTGGTGATAAACCATATCATTAAAATCTCGATTCATATTTCTCTGTGATTGATTTGGCTATTAGAGAGAAACATATCTTTCTCTGTGAAATATTCTTATCGAAAGATGTTAGAAGATCAGAATGGTACCAACACCGTTAGTTCCAGAATGGTGAATATTTATAAAACTCTGTGGAAACTTCCACTTCTACCAAGAATTAGACACTTTTTATGGAAGGGAACATCAGATCTACTTTCAACAAGAAAATACTCTAAGTAGAAAGATGCCAGGAGTAGTAGATATTTTTCCTTTCTGTGATTCTTCTCAAGAAACTTCAGCTCATGTTTTGCGAGACTGCAATCTTCCCAGAATGGTTTGATTTGCCATATCTGGTTGGTCTACAAGTAGTACAATGAATTTCTCAGATTGGACTTGTTCTTGGTTTGATGATTTTCATGAGAAAAAGATCTCCTATGAGGAGTTGTGTAAAAAGGCCATCACTGCCTGGTGTTTATGGTCAAATAGGTGTGATAAAGTCTTCAACAACACAATCCCGCAGCCAGAAAATATTATCAAAAAATGCAGAAGTTATATTGAAGATCATCTCTCCAACTGTAACAAATCTGTGTCCCATGGTCTTAGAGTCTGTCGTAGAAACCTTCATTGGAATCCTCCTCCATATGGTTCTGTGACTATTAACTGTGATGGTTCATATTTAAATAATTCAAGAGGAATAGGACTAATTATTCGTGTTAGAGCATATCTCGGTTGAACCCACCAAGCATTGGTATGTCAAGTTTGGTTGTCATATTTTAGTGAATCAAAACTCATTTTAAGATTCGTTTGATTATGTACTAGAGTCAACTTCGTATAGGTTAGTATTAGGATATGAGACATTACAAGTATTGCGAAGACTTGAAGAAGTGAAGAAGTAAGAAGCTACAATGACAACATCATCCTTCCACTTGAGGTTAGTGATATTTGACTTGAATTGTTTCGTTCCCTAACGTATCTTTCAAGTCGTGCATATTGAAAACGAAACTGCGAAGCATGAACACTCTAGATAGACATAGTATTAAGGAATACAATATGAAGTTTATTGCTTAACCATTAAACTTTGTAGATAAGACATCGACATAATCGTTTAAATGCTATCGTGATTATGTATGGGTATGAGGTGAGGATTTCATCCTAGGAAACAATGTTTTACATATGTTTTAAAGAAGTAAGTTCATAAACTTGTTTATGAATCGAAAAGGAAATCGCCAGGCGTTATTGGGGTTGTTATTCATTGCATATCTTGTGAACATCCAATATGTGTGATTTAGTATAACCGCTCACGACTTGTTTGTGTTCTTGGTAAAACTATTCACAAAGGCCTGACTTATGTATTGGTATAAATTTTATTAGTGAAATCGATCTTAAGTAATCACCTGAGATGGTATGATCGAGTTTGTGATTTTTTGAAATGAATCTGGGTATAGGGGGACCGATCATATGAAGAGGTGCAACACATCACAAAGGGGAATCGATCCTTGTATGAGGTGCAACAAGTTTGTAGCAGAAAGGGGAACCGATCCTGTGGACATGTGCAACACGTTTTTAGGAAAAGGGGAACTGATCCTATGGACATGTTCAGCACATATGAGTTAGAGACCATATATATGTGAGGAACCTATCCTAGTACCTAGTCAACCGAATTTTGGAAAGCTAGTGTGACTATGCACAATACTCACATGGAGGTAGAACCGAAACTTGTTTTGGTAGAACCGTTAAACCCATGATTTGTGATTGAGTGTTTCTTAATCAATCGCATAGTTCTTGATAGTCAGATGAACTAATTCTAAACTTGTTTGGAAGTGTGGCAAATAGGTTTCAAGGTTGTAAATATGAAATATGACTTACAAAGTAAGGATGTCGGCATACTTTGAACACATACAGTAATGTTTATCCTTTATTGTTCAAAGTTATTCCTTAGTAGATACAGGAACAAAATCCCAGGATCGAAATATAAATAAGTTAAGAATCTTTTAATTAAGGTTGTTAATTTTATTTTAGGAAAATGAGAATTAGTAATGTGCATTTACTAGTTGAGATTTTCCAAAGAGACTTTCGGTCATTATTTTGGACAGGGTATTTCCAGGAATTATGGAAACCGAATTTGGAATATATTGAATATCTTTGAGAATATTTTCGGTTTTGGAAATTCCTTGGTGTCCAAACTTCCTTGTCTATAAATACTTGAAGTTTGCATTTTTAGCAAACTAATCCTTCGTGACAACAAACTTCCTCGGTTGTGTTGTTACTGGTGAAGCCGCCTATTCGGAGAGGAGAGTAACCTAATTAGGCGAAATCTCTTACGGCCGCTCAATTTAAAGTCTTCTCTGGGATTGAGAAGATTTACGAGTACCGTTGGTGGGAAACTAGATAATTACGGTTTATCTTGTGTTTTCGATTGATTTGATTGACTAACGGTGGTTGAACTTTGATTTCACCTAGTTTGTTTATGCTTGAGAATCTTTTTTTCTGATATAATATTCATCCAAACTAGATCGAAGTTTCGACAGGGATCTTTAGACTGTTGTTAGTTCTAAAGACGATCTTGTGATAATCCATTGTTAACAGACTCCGTTCTATGCGTGATTGATCACAAGAGATTCAAGTTGTTGTGTGCAGGTATTTATTGAAGATCTAAGAAGACTTGAAGACAAAGAAGAGTTTGAAGATTTCTGATTTGGGGTTCATAATCTTTGGTGTGCACAATACTTGTTTCGGTAAAAGGAGGATCCAACTATAATCGGTTTTATCTTTGTGATAGATTTCTATTGATTAGTTGAGTAGATCGGCATCAACACAATTCTTTGGATTAAGAGTGTTGATTGCAAAATCTTAACGATTGCTTCGGTAATTGAACATAAGATAGATCTAAGGACCTGACGAAGGAGTTTATGTTAAGATAAACAGAAGAGCCTTTGTCCGACTCATATCACCTGGTTCAAGAGATTTGATACCAAACATATTTGTTGTTCCTTTACTGTTTGGAATACGAACCAAAGGAATTGTTCCAAGTACGTGACTTATTCATAAGTTGGAGGCGTGGGAATATAGACGGAACTAGGTGAACTATAGGTTTAGTTGATTGGTCTCAACTATACGAAGTTGGTTTAATTTTGTGTAGCGGGTTAATCATGAGAGTATTCAATTCTGGACAAGGTCCCAGGGTTTTTCTGCATTTGCGGTTTCCTCGTTAACAAAATCTTGTTGTGTCATTTACTTTATATTTCCGCATTATAATTGTTTTATTATAATTAAAGTAAATTACACAAACTTTAATTCCTATTTACTTGATAAGCAATCTTATTATGTTTGGTTAAGTCCGAACCTTTTTATCAAGTAAACATACTTCGTTGTTGTATTGTCTCGGTCTCGTATTCATAGACGATCACACGAAGTGTGAACCGATTAGTTGTATTGTCTCAACTCACTCCATAGACAATCACTTTCGGAGAAAGGACTTATAGATAGGAAAAGTTATAGCTTGAGGTATATTTGGGTACCCTCGCCTTTTCAATTCGTAATTGTGCAGGTTAGCAACAAGCAGCAAAATGTATTCATATAACATATGTGAGGAGTGCGGAGCAGGCTGAATGCATGGGTTTGTGGGAAGATGTGAACTGGGCGCAGGCATTAAAGTTAAGGAAGGTGCAATTCGAGCTTGACGCAAAAACAGTGGTAGATGCGGTAGTTAAGAACTCTCCTATAGATTGGCGTCTTCTTAACATGATTAAAGATATTCAAAGTTTTTTCAGTTGTAATAACTCTTGGAAATACGATTACATTCCAAAAGAGAAGAATAAAACTGCGGACATTCTGTCCAGGATAGCTAGGGTTGAAGATTTTTAAGTCACTCTTGGTCTAGTTCTATCCCTATAGAGATCAGATCTCAACATGTAAAGGATAGAACCCGTTTATGTAACCGATCTTTCATAAATCCAATTACTTCCTGCTTCAAAAAAAAAAGTAAGAAAAAGAAATATCCTTCTAGACAACCATCACCAAAATAAGATGTTCATTTTTTATAAAGGGATGTTTACATTACCTTGGAAATTCGAGGGTTTTATTTTCAAGTTGAAGTATGATCATTATTGATTAAGAAACGAACAATACTTAATAATATTTAATAACACCTATAGAGTAAATCGAAATCGACATCGGTGAATTCTCTAATGTCATAACGGTATATAAAGTTTATGATTCCATGTTGGATTTCAAGGCCGTTAGTCATTTCGCATTTTTCAATACCCAATCCTGAAACTTTCTTGTTTGTAATTTGAATGAAGATCTATTTATGATGTTGCCATTTATAGATCTTTTTATCTTCAATCCAGTACTCAACTATGTTTGATCTAATGTAATCTTCTTATTTTTCAATGTAATCTTCTTATCTAATGTCATCAACTAACTAAATATTTATGCCAGCACCAGGCATCGCGTCATCGTGATAGCTCATATTAAGAGTAAGAGCATAGCTTTTACATGCCAACGCAAATTTAGAAGATTAAAACTTTTGAGTTCTATGAATAACTCTAATTAAGGTTTATAAAGACAAAAGAAACAAGAATGTGATTTTCAGGCTCCTCTGTTTCCCTTTGGTACGTGGCATGATAAAAGGTATAGTTCTATAATCATATAAGAGGCATGCATTCTTGTAGTGCATTCTTGTAGAAAGGTGAACATGATAAAAGGTATGGTGACCATTTCTTCAGCTTCTACTTCAATATTGGTGTGTTGCATTTTTTGTCCCATCTAAAAGTTGGATTTTCTCCCCCTATTGATCCATCTATTTCATAGTATCCCGGGGTCCCACAATTTCAAATGCGATTACCTACAAAATCAGTAGCATTTAGAGGAATATAAAATAAGAGATTTACGGGGTCTTGGATGATGCAAATCTCGATGACGATCCCAAGAGACCCTCTAGACATTGTATAGATAACCATGCAATTTACAACCATATCATCACTACGATAATGAACATTGTTTGGGATACGATCATGTATGTTACGTATACTATTATTGGAGCAGAGATGTTGTTTCATATCCTTAGCAGTTTGGATAAGATTCATAGCAAAGGTATTAAAAATGTGATCACATCTAGATTTCCAGATAAACCAACAGGCAGTAGCATAGATCTTATTTGTATGCCTTCTCCCCTAGTAGGATCGAGCTAGGAATTAAACTAATCCTGAAAGATAGTGATGCCGGAAAATTCTTTATTGTTCTTCCCTAGCATTTTTTGCTATACAGAGTTAGCAAAAGGGCATTCTGTGAAAAGATAAGTCAAGTTTTCCTCCCCACACTTACACATATGTCAATATAGTGTAAAATAGTAGTTGTTTTTGCATTTATGAGGAGAACACAGTGAGCATACTTCAAAAGAGTGAGTTTTATAGCCGGAGAAGTGTCCATCCTCTAGATGTTACTCCAGTCAGTAGTCACGGCATCATTATTGTATTTTTTAGAGCATCACTCTGCGATACTCACAAGTTTTGGTATGTAAAGATTGTTATGAATGTTAATTGTATAAAACTATATCTTGATTTATAGTTTAGTGATGCCAGTCTCGGAATAGGATTAAAACATGGTAGTTGAGTATCACAATTCACCAAATGACCTTTAAAGAATGAAGATTGAAGGACAACAAAGACATCAAGAAAGACTTTATCAACAAAGGTATCTGAAGAATGATTTATTTGGGAACTCCTGTCTATCGAAACAAAGTCCTCACTCTTTGTAAAAATTCTTATGGAGGTAAATATACATTTGTGTATACAACCGAGGACATTTAATCCTAAGAATTTAGTGATAATGACCTTTGACCTTAGTGAAAATAAGAATTTAACGCGCCAAGAATCGTTCAATATTGTTGTATAACGAATAAGTTATGAGCGGTTTATTAAAGCTGAAAGTGTATATATATGTGATTTCATGAGTCGGAAACAATACTCGAACTTTCAGCGACAGATCGCGGACTAAACCCCAAAAATGTTACTTTATGCCTCTTTTAATCAAGTTTTTTATGTTTCCTCTTCTATGAAAGATAACTACTCTTCCCTATACAAGTTATGACATATTTGGCAAGTTTGTAAAGTGTGTGATGTTTTTTACTCCTTCATGAGCTAAGCTGTAATTTATTTTATTTTATTAAGAGACAATTACAAAAATATAATTTATGCTATTAATTAAATATTTAATTCTCTGTGATAAAATTGTGCAACCTAAGAAAGACTCTCAATGTAAGGAAAAGGTTTGGATAAGAAAACTAGTTCACGAACTTTCTTAGAATTCAAGCAACATTGCCTTAGTCATTCACTATATAAGGGGGATTCATATAGATACACAAGCCATCCATTGGAAAATTGTGTTATGCATAAGGTTGTTTTCCACTACTTTTGTTCTCCACGAACAAGAGTGAGACTTTGAAGACTTTACTTAGGGATCGTAAAGGACGTGTAAGCTATATTCTTCTTTGGTAGTTATAAAACTTGTATCTAGGTGATTACAATAATCCTTGTCTATTTGAAAATTATTTTCTTCTGTTATAAGTTCATGCAAGTAATCATAAACCCTATATTTGGTAGAATATAGGACTATATACTGACACTAGCTGGTCAAAATCTAAATTAGAATGAAAACTTCATATTAGCCGTCTCACAAAAGTCTTAATAAGTTTAAAAATATACCCCTAGAACTCTAGTTGATCTTTTTGTATAATCAATTGGGTACCTTTATAAATTTTGAAGAGTATAAACCTTAATTCCACAAGTTTGTTTTATATATATTTTTTACCTAGTAGTTCTTCAAAGCAAACACGGGATTTACAAAATCTTGATTCATGTCTGAAGGGAAATCAAATAGGTGTTTCGTGGAGGCAGAATAACTTAAAGTCTTCACTGCGGATGAAGCAACTCCTAAAAATGTAAAGGATCTCAATCAGGAAATCAAGTGCATAGGGTCTTGCGAGATCCAAGAGACGTAAAGAGCACGACTAAAGTTGAATTTATTGGAGGGTTAATTCGGTCTCAAAAAAAATAGTGCTTGAAGAGGCTTAATAGAGTTTGGTGTTCAAACTAGCTTAAGTCTCGAGGTTTTTCTGCTACATTGCAATTTTCCTCGTTAACAAAATTTTATGTGTCATGTTTTACTTTTTACCTACGCATTAGAACTATGCTTGTTATAATAAATGTAAACGCAAGTGATTCAATAATCAACCTTGCAAAATTCATTTCTTGAAAAATAGAACAAACAAGACATGTTCTTGTTGGAATTCAGATCTTGAAAGAGATCATTCTAGGTTATCCTTGGATATTAATTTTGGAGATCGTCCAAGTAATTTGTCTTACAGGTTCACGAACGAGAATTGGTGGTGTTCTTGGTACTACTATTTTTTAATTGTTATCAGAGCAGGCAAACATGTGAAAGACCTAACAACGTGTGTTTGTAGCGATCTGACCCATAAATATAAAAAATAATATGGAACACACATGACATAATTTTATTGAATGTTTTTAATTAACACCTTAGGAAACCTCCTCATGGAGATCAAAGTATGAAAATCTTCATGAAATCACCTCGACGGAATTTAGTAGACAAGTTTATATTGTTAAAGATGTAGAAACCGTTGATAACTAGAAAGCACTCCTAGAAAGATAATTGGATGAAATTTTTCAATGAAGGTGACTAGGATATTGATAGAGATGTAGATGAGCGCATTTTAAAGTACGTTAAATTGTTGACCCCTTTGACAAAGAAAAATATGACGACTTCTGGTCTCATTACTTTCTGACTCCTCTGTATCGAGAAAACAACAAATTGAGAAAGATTTATGATGGTTTTGATTGTGATAATCGCCTTATCGTGAAGAATATCTAAGTTTAAATAAATTTGAATGTGATAGCCTTCGTTGAGATTTATATAATTTGAAAGAAAAAATTGCTAGAACTGAAACGAGGATTATCTCCCAATGAATGAATTTTAAAGACAGAAAATGTGCATCTCTCTCGAGACAAACCCTTTGAGGTTGATCAAGATGTTGCTCTTGATAGTTAGAAGAGGACTTGAAAAAGTTCAATAAAATATCGAACAAGTTAACCTCAATGTTAGGAGAAATTAAGAATCATCGTGATATACGAAGATTCGGTTATAAGGGAATAACTGATCCAAATACTAGCAAAGAGGTAAAATTTGTCAAAACCAAACATTATTCTCAACCAAAAGTCAAATTTTTTTTGCTTATTATTAATAGTTTTTGCTGTTGAAAATGCTAGAAGCAAAGGTCATTTTTTTTTTTATTAATAATTAATGGGATCAGCCATAATGCATTCAACATCAACTCTAGCACTTTATAAAATTAGACGCCACAATACTCTAGCATTTTATAGAATTAGACGCCACGATAGAAGTTGAGGTGCTGATGCTGATAGCGCCAGTAAAGGTGATAGTGCTGGTGCTGGCGCTGACCTTAGCAGAAGAAGAAGAAACTAGCACTAATGCCATCGAAAAGAGAAAGATAATGCTAGCATTAATGCCAACATAAGAAGAAAAAAAAGTGACTGATGCATTTAGAAACATGTCATTTTTACCTCTTAATTAACATTTATTTAGTTCTTCATTTTGTACATATTTGATGACTCAGTTCAGTTTTATAGAATTTAATTAATAGAGCTCGATTGGACTAAAACGCGGAACTTCTCCCATAAAATGAAGGAAAAATCAATTATCTCAAATTACTGATGAACGCACGCAGCCAACCAGGTAGTTGACATCAATATATTTGTTAACAAACTTGTATACTTACATGCAAATAAGAAGTTGGATATTATATGTTAAAAAATAAGAATTCTGGCATTAATGTGAGATATACTTTTACCACTTATGGAAACAAGAGATACGCGTGCAAAACATATAAGGGATGACGGTTTTGAAAGGAGATATTATGGTGTCATCACTTTTAACTTTTCATTTTTAAATGAGGTGTTACTTTCCTTAAAATACATTTTTTTCCAATTGTCACATATTTTCCTTTATCTTAATTATTTTAGTCGTAATAAATAATAGAATAATTCTAAGATAGATAACCTTTTCTTTTACACCAAACCTTTTAGGAATCCAATCCGGTAACTTTACCCAACCAAACCTTTTTAAATAATGTTTCAGCTTCTTCACCACCACCTATAGCATTGTCGAACAGTGGTAAAGTCAGGATTCGATTCCAATTACTCCAATTATAATACAATCACCAAGTTTTCTGCCGCTTATTCACTCGCATCCAAACATACTAAATTATCATCAACATAATGCAAATGATATACTTCCACTTCACCCTTAATTACAAAAACTGAAACATGTTTAGCTCAACTGTTTTTTTCGTAAGTTCGGGAAAACAATCTGCAACTAAAATGAAATGAAATGGCAACGATGGATCACCCTATCACAGTCCATTTTAAGGATTGAATCTTTCAGTTGAGTTTTTTTTAATAAAGAGAAAATATTAAGTTGATGTGATACACCATGTTATCCAGTTAATCCATTGATCGCTGAAACTCGATTGCATAATATGATGTTAGGTTTCCATGGGTTCTGGTATTTATTTGTTCATATATTTTGTTAGAGCACTGCTCGGTCGAACTCGCAAGCGTTACCATCTCAAGCTTATTTATCAATGTTAGTGATCAAAACTATAAGTCTTGATTTCTAGTCTACTTATAGTGATGTCTCAGACTAGGATAGATTGTGTAGTTGAGCATTAGACTTCACGGCGTTCATCAATTGAAGACGAATAACTATTAAGGCGAGCTTGTGGAACTTAATCAAAAAAAGGTATGTGGAGACTAAAACTCATCTATCACTTGGAAAGTTTATTTCTACTATATCTCCTATATTGAGACATAAGTCGTATTATTATAGTTTTCGATTATGCACATTTGAGATTCCGAGCTGAGTTTAATCGCTTACATATTTCTCGAAATATGTGTTGGTAAGATTTTGGTTCAACCAAGTTCATCTTATATTCTTGAGAAAGTCAAAAGATGATCATGTGAAAATCGTCGAATAATATCTTACATGGTTTGTGTGATACAATCATTTGATGTAGACTTGGAATATTTCGTTTTGATTATTTCAATAACTTGAAAATTGCTTTGATGCTAATACTGTGTGAAAACGGCTATTGTCATCCTCTAAGAAAGTTTCAATGATTGAAATAAGAGTTTAGAACACTTAACTAACATTGGATTATAAACATGTTGTGCACTCTTGCATATATGTGATCCATGTCTGGAAACCATAGTATGCACACCCGTATGCATACCTGTTGGTTTGAGAATTCCGGGAACCTAAGTGCGCATGCCCGTATGCATATTGGCGTAGGTTTATGATCGAAAATTTCTGATGGGTTTAGAGGTATGCATACCCGTTCGCATACTGGCGAAAACCAAACTTGGTCTGGATATTCAAGTATGCGCACCCGTTTGCATACTTGAGTGGTTAAAGTTCTAAAATCGGTTGTGACATGAACAAATACATTTATATAATGAGGAATGCATTCTTTGCAAACCGTGGCTATAATGTTCATGAATTGATTCAAGTGAATCAAATCGATTTTGCTTCAATTGTGTTGTTGTATACTTTTATGAGAATATAGCAATTGAACAACTCTTTAACTAGTTTCATTTGAGTCATTTGAACTAGTTATGGCTAAGATGAATAAGGTTGATATGAAAGTGTTCATATATCTAACCTCGGTTAACTACGTTTGAGCCAACATGGTGTACACGTTTAAGTACGGTTACATAAACCTAAATGAGGGTACATTTCATTTGTGTATAACAAGCTAAGTTCGATCTAACAGATGAAAGATATTAGCTTGAATCCAATCAGGATTTCATATAACGGTGAATATTGAATGCTTTGTTACCAAGGTAACTTAGATTTCAAACCCTGATTTGAAAACTATACAAGGGAGAACTCTAGCTACTGGGAAACGTAATCCCCACACCTTCTGTGTGATACTATTTGTGACTAGAGTCGATTCTCCTATAACCTTAGGTTTTTCACGAAACCCTGTAGGTTAACGATTTCAAGACTTCATTGGGACTGTGAAGCCAGACCCAAGTATTTTCTCTGTAGTTGCGTGTTCTGATCTTACTTTTATTATCGTGATTGAGTATTATCTTTTGTTAGATTTGCTTGAGATTTATCTCCGATAGGTAAGATTGAAAAGTAGTCACAAACATCTTTGTCTCATCATTTGTGATTCCACAATATCTTGTTTCGTTAATCGATTAAGATTATTGTGAGGTGATTGATATATCTAGGTTGTTCTCCAGGAATATAAGTCTGGTATATCAATCGGTTCCCATTCACCTTGATTTATCAAAAGTCGGAACAAAGCTAATAGGTATTTCTGTGGGAGACAGATTTATCTATTCCAATAGACTTTTCCGTGTAAGATAGATTTTTTTATCAAGTCTTCGACTTTGGGTCGTAACAACTCTTGGTTTTGGGTGAGATCAGCTAAGGGAATCAAGTGCGTAGAATCCTGCTGGGGTTCAGAGACGTAAGGAGCGCAAACGTACCTTGATCAGTTTGAGATTGATTAGGGATCAACTACATTCCAGTCCGAAGTTCATTGGTCGTAGGCTAGTGTCTGTAGCGGCTTAATTAATACAGTGTGGTGTTCAAAACTGGACTAGGTCCCGCGGTTTTTCTGCATTTGCAGTTTCCTCGTTAACAAAACTTCTGGTGTCTGTGTTATTTCTTTTCCGCATTATATTTTGTTATATAATTGAAATATCACAGGTTGTGCATAGAGTCGATCAATTGGGAAATCCAACCTTTGGTTGTTGATTGAAATTGATTGATCCTTGAACATTGGTCTTTGGTACCGTTCAAGTTATTTCTCTTATATACAATCGGGCTCGCAAATTCCTATTTGCTGATTGCATATTGAATTGAGAGATTGAGATATAAAACTCTTTGATATATTTTTCTCTGGATTGAGTCTGACTGTCTAGTTGATTCTCTTGAAAGTATATTGGAGTTTGTCTATTCAGATTGCCAAACAAAATATTGGGTGTGGTTGTTAGACCCCCGCATTTTCAATTGGTATCAGAGCAGGCAAACACATTTAAGACCTAATGAGTCTATGTTTGTAGCTATCTGAATATGGACAGAAGTGATATCTCTATAAACGTACCACCAGTCTTTGATGGCTCAAATTACTTATGGTGGAAAATTGTTATGCGTGCCTTTATTCAAGCTCGTGATTTTCAATCATGGGTTTATGTGGTTAATGGCTATAATCATCCGGAAGTTTCATAAGGCAATATAACAGTTCCAAAGGATATTGGTAGATATGATGATGTCGAGATTCTTGCTGCAAAGCAAAATTCTGATGGATTAAATGTTATCATTCATGCCATTACCCCGGAGCTCCAGCATCATGTGACTACTTGCACAACGTCTAAAGATGCTTGGGATATCTTAGAAACCATATTTGAAGGGAATACTTGTGAAAAGGAAGCTAGGCTTCAAAACCTAAATTCTGATTGGGAAAACCTTCGTATGGCAGATAAAGATTCATTTGATAAGTTTAATCACAAAGTGTCTGAAATTGTTAATGTATCTTTTGCATTGGGTAAGACTATTCCTTAAAAGGACATTGTGATGAATATTCTCAGATCGTTGGTATCCAGATACGATTCTAAGAAGCATGCCATCGTTGAAAGAAATAACCTTGCAACTCTTTCCAGAAATAATCTGGTTGGGAAGTTAAAGATCTTTGATCATGAGCATACATCCAAATCCAGAAAGGATGTTGCTTTCAAAGCACAAAAAACACTAAAATACTTGACAAAAGTAAAAGTGTTTACATCTCTGAAGATGATTTTTCTGAGGCTGATTCATCAGATGAAGATCTTGATAAGTCAGTCTCCTTGATCACAAGACATTTTAAGGATCTTCTTTTGAATAGAAGTAAACTGTTCTCCAGAGATAAACGTAGGTAATCAGTTAAGCCTCATAATCATGTTCCTCCTAAAAACATGGATACTTATGAAACTGATGACGAGGATATGCCACGGTTCTCTAAGTGTAAAGGTTTTGGTCATTTTGCAAATGAGTGTCCAAATCGTAAGAAATACACTGGGAACAAAGGTCTAGCTGCAACTCTTGAAGAAATATCTGACAACTATGATTCTAATGAATAAGAAAACTCAAGTGTTGCACTTCTTTGTGAAAATATTTATTTTGATAATTGTAGCAATATATACATCAATCTTGATATTCTTTCAGAAGAAATCTCAACCGATCTGGAAGAAAAAATGGATCTATCTGTTTATGCTGGAAACTTTCTTTCTGATTTTTCAGGTTTCACTATGTGTCTAGCTGCTTACACATCTCGGGCGTCTGGAACATCTTCCATGTTGACGTGCTCTTATTGTTCTTTCAGAGGTCATTGATAGACACATTTTTGTGTCTAATATAATCTCAATTGCATATATTGTTAGTGCTCGATGTTGTATTTATTATGGCTTTTTGTGTCTTTGTAGGTGTTTTTGGAGAAATAAGCTTTTGCGGCGAAATTGCCTCGAAAAATGGTGTTTGCGCCCGTGGGAGAAAATTACTATTCGGACTCTCAGTTTGGATAAGGGGCACCTAAATTACTAAGGTGTGGCCACTTGCTATTCACACCCATCAGCAGGATAAGGGGCAATCATCTTCTACGTTTCAAAATAAAGAAATTGGCGGGAAAAGGTTTTCATGCGACTGGCAGAGTTTGGATTCGAAATTGGACGTGACTGAATGAGATTCAATCACCGGATCTAGTACAGATGGACTCTAATTGACTAAACAGCCTGGTATGGTGTTTTAATTCGACTTATTTGGGATGGATAATGAGGACTCGATAAAACAGGAAGTTGGTAGGTTTACGGGTTCCCTGGATATTCAAATATGGCAACTACGTGGGGAATATGAGAAGATATTTTGCTGGATTCATATCTATCGAGTCAGGGAGAGTTTTTGAAATTCTGAAGCCGCGTAAAGAAAAAAAAACAACAACTAAGAGACGCGTCAACAAGGAAATAAAAAAAGGCCGAGACTTGAGGGGAAGGAAAAGGGATTTAATCGAGTTATTTTCTCATCTGTGGTGTATAAATAGTTGAGGAGAGTTCCAGAAAAGAAGACGAACAGTTTGGGTAGTTTAGAGAACCAGAGGAGACAAAAATCACGAGTTGCAGGAAAGTTATTCTGCTGGTGCTGCTGAAGAACACGAAGAACATCAACCCACGCCCAATTGTCGCAGAACACTGTCGTTGTTCTACAACACTTCACTTCAATCGTTCCTGTAGCAGTCTTATTCCTTCTGTTTCTCTTGTAACAGTCGATCTGCAACACATATAAACGTTGCGATTGAACTGTTTTACTCCCTTTGAGTCTCTTCACCTTTGAAAACACCTTTTGAGCAATGGAAAAATATTTTAAACCTGTTTTTGATATGAGGTGCTAAACCCCATTGCTGAGGCGATAGAGGAATCTATTTTTCCAATAAAGAGTGGTATTTTCTATTTATCTTATTTATTACAATTATTTATATGATTATTTGCCTTGTTTGAGAATTGCTTTAATGATTTTTATTCAACAATTGTGATTTCCATTGATGGTATATGCTTGGATTTAGGTTTTTGATATCCCATGATTTTGATTTACACTTGTTATTTTAAAATCTACTTGTTGCAACATCTTAGAATCAAATTAAACGAAAAACTTGAATAAATATAAATATTGGATTTAAATCACTTTGAACTTGGAAAATAGTGGAATCTTAGCCTCAGTGTTCTTTTAATATTGATAACAACATCATATTTGTTTGAGTTTTCTATTTTTGTTTTAGAATTTAAGTCTATATTTTATCCTTCGCAAGTCTGAGAATCGAACCACTTTTACCACTATCTACAATTACATCAATTTTTGGCGCCGCCGACGCGGGTTTGCTTTTAGGGTTTTTAGACTTCGTTTTCTTTTATTTTTTTTCTTTTATTTTATTTTTTAGGTTTTTATTATTTTTGTTCTTTTTTACGTTTTTGGGTATTTATCTTTTGTCTACAGGTTTTGGATCATAAAACGAATTGAGCCAAGGAGTTTGGTGATTTCGTAAAGACTGGAACTTAAAGCATAAAGACTTGGAGCGAAAGCTTAAAGCGAAAAGAACGGAGAAGAAGACAATTTCTTTTTAGATATTTTTTTTAATTATTATTATTTTTTTTAGGGTTTGTTTATGTTTCTTTATAAAAAAAAAGAGAGAGAACTGTATTAAGGTTTGTTATTTTTGTAATTTTTCTTTTCTTTTTTGGACACTTGGACATTGGACTTTGGACATTATTATTTTTTTTAAAACCCTAAGGAAGGGTTGGTTTAAATATAAACTGTGTGCAGAGAAGGACGGTGATTACGATATCGCCTCGGCCCCTCGGGTTCGAACATGACATAGGAGTCGTGGCCCGAGTCGACTTCAGCGGTTCTTCGCCCGTCTAGTACGGGAGGTAAGTTTTTCGAAACACCCGTGAATTCCCTGTCAGCGGGTTTACTGTATTCCTTCGTTTTCATATATGCTGAGGACTTGAAAACGGCTGCTTTAATTTCCTAGTAAAGGGCAAGGACTAGCCATACAAGATAAGGGTTCGGATTTCATCACCGTTCTCTTCTTGCCCGCCTTAGGAAAACGAAACCAAACGCGAACCTAAGCCTAAAATTTTGACTAGAATGAGACCTATAGGGTAACGATCTTAATATGAAAGTCGTTCGAAGAATATTGGTTACTCTTTTGAGCATACTTCGAAGTTCTTGAAGGTTTCTGTGAGTTGAATGCGTGATTGCGCCACCTTGTAACCGGTGAGGCCTTGGGTATCAAAGCTCCACTAAGCTTCCCTCGCCTCGATTCAACTTACTTTGACTCGGATTGATTCCAGAGGGGTTTGCTCAGATTGTACCGAGTTCCTTTTCGAAAGAATATAAGCTGGTCTAGAAACAATCTAAATGGAGTCATCATGCTTTTTGTTTGCTAGAAATTTAGGTTTGATTTGGTTGAGTCAGCCTTGTTTTGTGTTTGCATAGAATTCCCTACCTTATTATGTTGCATGCCTAAACATAAAAGAGACGCCCTAGGTAGATTTGTTAAAGAGAAACCTAGTAGTTCTAAGCGTCTTGATTACCTCAATTTAGAAAGTCCGATTCGCGAAGATTCCGTTTTTGAACGTCCGTTTGAGGAAAGAATCCCTGATAGTCCAATAGCGCCAGAAATGTCAACTTTGAAAGCTTTGTTGAATCCTACTAGGACTACTCGTCCCTCGTGTATCAGGATACCTGAAACTGAAGCAAATTATGAACTTAAGCCTGGAACCTTACAGTTGCTCCCAATCTTTTTAGGAAAAGAAAATGAAAACCCCTATTTCCATGTTAGGGACTTTGAGGAAATTTTTAGTACCCTGAAAATTAGAAACCTTGATGATGATGCTTTAAAACTCCGGTTATTCCCCTTTTCCTTAAAAGATAAAGCCAAGTCGTGGCTGTATAGTTTGGCTTCCGAATCAATTGAAACCTATGAACAACTTACATATGCCTTTTTGAACAAGTTTTTCCCTAGGCACAAAACCTCGTTTATTAGGACGCAAATCTTCATGTTTACACAACAAGAGGGAGAATCTTTGTATAGGTATTTGGAAAGGTTCAATGATTTATTAGCCCAATGTCCTCATCATGGTTTAGAAAAGGTTAGGTTAGTTCAGATCCTTTATGAGGGTTTAGATTATCCCACCACAACTACAGTAGAGTCCATGTGTACAGGTGGGTTTGAAAACCAAACAGTTGATGATGCGATGACATATTTGCATGAAATCGCCGAAAAGACCCAACAATGGGAAAGCAATAGGGTACCCCAGAAAACAATTCTTCTAGGCAGAGAAAACATTAATAGGGTAGAAGGAAGCTTTGAATCAGATGCCAAAATTGCTGCTATAGCGAAAAGGTTAGAAGCTTTAGAAGTGGGTCACACTAGTGGTAGATTGGAGCCTTTTTGGGAAGGCCAGAATAATGAAGAGCAAGCCAATGCTCTCTATAATAACACTAGGTATGATAACCGTCCGAAGTTTGACCCATATTCAGAAACCTATAATCCTGGTTGGAGAAACCATCCGAACCTTTCATGGTCTAAGGGCCAGAGTCAAGGTCAGTTTAGTAATTCTAATGCTCCCCCAGGTTTTGGTTACACTAAGAATTCATCAGGCCCAGAAAACAAAACGACTAGCTTAGAGGAATTTATTAAGATGTTAGCAAAAACTCAGGATATGTTAGCACAGAGCCAAATTAGTTTTCAACAGGAAACCAAGCAGAACTTTCAAACTAATGCTCTGAGCCTTGCTAAGCTAGAACTTCAAGTCGGACAAATAGCTAAGACCTTAAGTGAGAGAGATAACGGAAGGCTCCCTAGTCAGACTACCCCCAACCCTAGAGGAGTTCATGAAGTAGGTGCAAAACCATTGAATCAATTGAATGCTATTAGAACCCTTAGGAGTGGTAGAGTAGTAGACAATCAGGTAATCATTCCCGATAGTGAACATACTGTAGTTCACCCCTCAGGATCTCATCCCTCAGGACCACTAACTGAGGGGATTGATAAAATTTTCGATGATGCCAATTCGGTTCCTGAGAGGTCTGATTCTGTGCCTAGAGCCCCATTTCCCCAGCTATTAGCATCAACAAAGAAGGAATCGAACTTTAATGACATATTGGAGGTTTTTAAGAAAGTTACCATAAACCTTCCTTTATTAGATGCAATTAGTAAAATTCCTGCTTATGCCAAGTTCCTTAAGGATATGTGTACGCGAAAGCGAAAACTTAGCGTCCATAAGAAAGCATTTTTAGCTAGTCATGTAAGTTCAATCATTCAGAACACTACCACTCCAAATTACAAAGACCCAGGTTCCCCAACTATTGCTTGTACAATAGGTAAACACCGGGTAGAAAAAGCTTTACTTGACTTAGGAGCCAGTGTGAACTTACTACCATACCATGTGTACTTGCAGCTAGGACTTGGTGAAATGAAACCTATTCAGATAACACTGCAGTTAGCTGATAGGTCTGTCAAAATTCCTCGTGGTGTCATAGAGGATGTTCTGATTGAGGTTGATAAATTTATTTATCCAGTGGATTTCGTTGTTCTAGATACTCAACCTGTTCAGGATCCTAATGCTCAAATACCGGTGATTTTAGGTCGCCCATTTTTAGCCACAGCTAACGCTGTCATCAACTGTAGGACCGGACTTATGAACATATCCTTTGGTAATATGACCATTGAACTAAATGTATTTAATGTTAATAGACAACCTTCCAATGATTTAGAAGAAGTGAATATGATTAGCACTTTAGTTCAGGATCTAACTCAGGATAATTGGGACGACACTTTATTTGGTGATTCCTTAGATGAACTTGATGAGGAAATTCTCTTAAGTCAGTTAGGTGACCAAAGTTTTGAACTAGAAGAAGCTATTGAGTACTTTAAAGACTCTACGGACCCTGAGATTCAATCCATAGTGCTAGGCCTTACGGAGAGTAGTGTTGACCCTAAGTTTGGGGGTAATGAACTAGAAGAATCTCTTGAGTATTTTAAAGACTCTGAGGATACAGAAATTCAAGCAATAGTTAGAGGTTTGTCCGAGAATACTGACTACCCTAAGTTTGGGGGTAGTAATGGTCAATTATCTCCATTAGAAGTCCCTAACTTGGGATTCGAGCCTAGTATACCTGAGGTATTACTTGAGTCACTTCCGACTCCGCAACCGGATCCTCCTGATATTGTCCAGGAGGAAATTCTAAAGACTTGTTGTTCGAATGAGTCAATTTGTCAAGACACTCATATGAAGCCCAAATGGGCACAACAGAAAAACCCAGTTGTCTTGCAGGAAACCTTGGATGAGGATGTGCTATGTCTGTTCATTTTTCTGATTTGGTGCAGTTGTCTGATAATTGTGGCAATTTTATTTGCTTTTGTTTTCCCACAGTTATTTCGACAATTGATATATGATTTGAAAGGTAATTAGCCATTTTGTGGTATTGACGTCTGGCTGAAGACTTTAAATTTAGCACTTCTTGGGAGGTAACCCAACATTCATGCGACACGGTAATATCTTTCCTTATCTCTTTTGCTTCAAATGGTAACAGTTTCTCCTTCTCCATGCTTTTAATTTTATCTTTAGAACATTGAGGACAATGTTAGATTTAAGTTTGAGGGTATGGGAGAAACTTTTTAGTTGCAGTATGAATAAATAAACTCCAGAGCTTAGAAATTTATGCCTATTGAGGATTGCACTAACTAATCTAAGTGGATGGAAGCATTTTGATTGTAGGAGTTGAGGAACCAATCTGATTAGATGGCAACATCTAAAGAGTCTGTTCATAAAAGCACAGAGCTCAGTTGTTAGGAATAACATGATAGTTTCACCATATCTCGTTGAGTCTTTTTCACTTCTTTTTTGATGTTGTTTTCTTTTTAAATATGTTTCTAAGTGATTTGGTGGGGCTCACGATTCAAGTTGTTACCAATGCTAGGGTGAATTAGAGTGATTGAGATACCATGAAGAAAAAAAAAAGTTGAAAAAGAAAAAAAGAAAAAGTTAAAAAAAAAATTAAAGAAAAAAAAAGAAAGAAATTGAGACCAGACCATTTGACCAAAAGGAATAAATTCAATAATGTCGACTACTGGTACCCTTGTATATGCCAGTTGTGTTGACCTAGAGTTAGGTTATCGACCACTGGTAACCTTGTATATGCCAGTGTGTTGATATTAGTCAGACTAGTATCTCAATCCATTAGGATAGGTTCATTTTGGCGGAGGCCTTCAGACAGATATGGGAAACGCCGTTCACTTAGTAAACATCAAAACCATCTATGTTTTTCTCTATATCCATCTTCTTGATCTATCCATGTGATTAGTTTTGACTCCGGATATTGATGTCCATAGTGCGACTATCTGAGTAGAGCTCTGTCACTTTATATGAATTTTAGTATGCTTGAGTGCAAACTCGTGTACAACAATTGGAATTTCGCATCAGGGTACTTCCTCTTGTAGTCAATAAGTATGCCAACCAAGGAGATTCTTTAGTGCCTTCCAAGGTTCTGCGTAGATAGTTAGGGTCTGGAGTAAATTTTTTGTGGGTATATCTCTGGTAAGCCCTCCCGAGACTATAACTCGGCCACTAGGGCCACCTAGGGGTTTAAAGGCTTATTGCATACGCTAAATGCAATCGACGATGCCTGCGTCAGTGAGTTAGGATTTTATTTTATTTTATTTTTGCTCGAGGACTAGCAAATAATAAGTTTGGGGGTATTTGATAGACACATTTTTGTGTCTGATATAATCTCAATTGTATATATTGTTAGTGCTCGATTTTGTATTTATTATGGCTTTTTGTGTCTTTGTAGGTGTTTTTGGAGAAATAAGCTTTTGCGGCGAAATTGCCTCGAAAGATGGTGTTTGCGCCCGTGGGAGAAAATTACTATTCGGACTCTTAGTTTGGATAAGGGGCACCTAAATTACTAAGGGGTGGCCACTTG
The DNA here is from genome assembly GCF_003573695.1 of Papaver somniferum. Lineage (NCBI taxonomy): Eukaryota > Viridiplantae > Streptophyta > Magnoliopsida > Ranunculales > Papaveraceae > Papaver > Papaver somniferum. Next base: position 71,445,498 of record NC_039361.1, on the reverse strand, counting down.
CTATTCACACCCATCAGCAGGATAAAGGGCAATCATCTTCTACGTTTCAAAATAAAGAAATTGGCGGGAAAAGGTTTTCATGCGACTGGCAGAGTTTGGATTCGAAATTGGACGTGACTGAATGAGATTCAGTCACCGGATCTAGTACAGATGGACTCTAATTGACTAAACATCCTGGTATGGTATTTTAATTAGACTTATTTGGGCTGGATAATGAGGACTCGATAAAATAGGAAGTTGGTAGGTTTACTGGTTCCCTGGATATTCAAATATGGCAACTACGTGGGGAATAGGAGAAGATATTTTGCTGGATTCATATCTATCGAGTCAGGGACAGTTTTGGAAATTCTGAAGCCGCGTAAAGAAAAATAAAACAACTAAGAGACGCGTCAACAAGGAAATAAAAAAGGCCGGGACTTGAGGGGAAGGAAAAGGGATTTAATCGAGTTATTTTCTCATCTGTGGTGTATAAATAGTTGAGGAGAGTTCCAGAAAAGGAGACGAACAGTTTGGGGTAGTTTAGAGAACCAGAGGAGACAAAAATCATGAGTTGCAGGAAATCTATTCTTCTGGTGCTGCTGAAGAACACGAAGAACATCAACCCACGCCCAACTGTCGCAGAACACTGTCGTTGTTCTACATCACTTCGCTTCTATCGTTCCTGTAGCAGTCTTATTCCTTCTGTTTCTCTTGTAACAGTCGATCTGCAACACATATAAACGTTGCGATTGAACTGTTTTACTCCCTTTGAGTCTCTTCACCTTTGAAAACACCTTTTGAGCAATGGAAAAATATTTTGAATCTGTTTTTGATATGAGGATCTAAACCCCATTGCTGAGGCGATAGAGGAATCTATTTTTCCAATAAAGAGTGGTATTTTCTATTTATCTTATTTATTACAATTATTTATATGATTATTTGCCTTGTTTGAGAATTGTTTTAATGATTTTTATTCAACAATTGTGATTTCCATTGATGATATATGATTGGACTTAGGTTTTTGATATCCCATGCTTTTGATTTACACTTGCTATTTTAAAAATCTACTTGTTGCAACATCTTAGAATCAAATTAAACGAAAAAATTGAATAAATATAAATATTGGATTTAAATCACTTTGAACTTGGAAAATAGTGGAATCTTAGCCTCGGTGTTCTTTTAATATTGATAACAACATCATATTTGTTTGAGTTTTCTATTTTTGTTTTAGAATTTAAGTCTATATTTTATCCTTCGCAAGTCTGTGAATCGAACCACTTTTACCACTATCTACAATTACATCAGTCATAAACTCTCAAAGTGTTTCAAGTACAAACACAAAATAAGATACGTCAACAAAATTCAACGAAGAGCAAATCGATTAGCTAACAAGCTCAAACTTGTTCAAAAAAATCATAAGAGGTATGTAACTCATCTCTTCTTCGAAGAAGTTAGTTTCCGAAGAAAAGACTAGACCACTAGAGAAAAAATTAGGGTCTAAACATCTTGTGAAACAGGGTTATATGAATTCCTTTCGAAATGGTTATGGTGGACAGATTACTTTTCACCCCAGCACAACTTGATTGTGTTGGTTAGTGCATCTTGTCTCATGTGCCTGATAAAAAGAGACAAGATTTTGCACACCTCAGGCTTTAGGAGAAGAGAATTGTTTTTAGATTGTGTTGATTTTCTTTTTTAGTTTTGTTGTGCTTTGCAAGTCTGGAATTCGTTCCTCTTTTCATATCTAATTGATATTAGAAAGGACCTCCATGTTTAATCAATAAAAAAAAAGGTTATTCTCGACAATTCTACCATCTTTAGGGTTGAGAGTTGTGTGTACATTAAATTGTGTGTTTAAAAGTTCTGTAACCCTACATTCCTTTTTCCTTCTCTGAAAAAACTCGTTTTATCACAAGATTGCTTATTGAGTCTGATCTGTGAATTCCTCCCACAATCTCTTAAGTGTATGGATATTCCAAGCATTATGTCTTCTGATGGAAAAGTTGTTAATATGATTGTTAATCCATCAATCATGAAGGAAAAATATAAATCTCCTGTATCTTCAACTTTGAAAAGAAAAAGGAGGAATGCAAGAAAACCAAGAGTTGTTCCGTCTAATCAACATAAGTTCTTGGGGATTCTTGAAGAGTTGAAGGAAACAAGAAAGGAGATTCATGAAATAAAGGCTTTTGTTTTTAGGACTATCGAAATTCAGAAGGACCTGGTTCGACATCATTCTAAAAGGTTTGTTGGAACTAACTCCTTTCATCATGAACCTTATGTTCCTATGGCTGTTGACGACAAGGAGTTCAGGGATGATAAAGAGTTTTTTAGAGGTCTTAATATCTGGGAAACTTCTTATGAGAATTTATTCTTATGTTTTAAGAAGGATAACTAGGGTTTGGAATATCCATTACTGTAAGTACACATAGATATTGCCAACGTTTTCATCTTGCAAGGCTTTTAGATTTATTTGTTTAAATTCTAAAGTTTATTTGGAAGATAATTTTTGCAGTATTAATCTTTATGGTTTTATATATTTCAAAACGCTATGGGATATGTTGTTTACGTCCGTGAAGCTTGACTGTTCCATATTTGTTCAAAAGTTAACTTTATTATATGTCGGTATGAAAGTATTGATAAAAGATATAATGAACTTTTGACTACAAAAGCTAGGTCTTTTATGTCATTATGCAAATATTTATGGAAGAAAAGATGAACTTTTTGTTACAAATATTAAATCTATTATATGCCATTGTGCAAATAGTGATGAAAAATAGAATGAATCTTTATTTACTCCACAATATTGGTCTTTCCCTGATCCACATCTTTGTGTATGTACTATGTTGCTCCGTGAGTTTTCTTATGTCGAGCATGACCAATTGAATTGATGATTTTTCTTGTGGTTAATCAATTGTGATTTTTGTATACAAATTCATGTTTCATGTGATTTGTTAATGTCCAAAGAAATCCTTCTTTTCTTGTAAAAGTAAGGTCGCTCTTGTTGTTCTTTCTGGAATGACATTTTATGTGGGAGAGTTCTTACTTGAACTTGTGCTCAAATGCCAAATCTTTGTGGGGAGTGCGGCTGTGGAATATTGTAGGAGTTATCTTGTATATTTATAAACTCCTTGATGAATACACTAAGTTTCGACTATGTGAAATCATCGAAACAAGTTGGTATGTTGTTCTCTTTTGTTCATGAAGTATCTTTATGAAAATTTCATGAGGATCCCACTAGTTTCCGTACCTTTACCAATTTATATTGACAAAAAGGGGGTGAATTAATGTGTAGTTCACACTACAAATACATATGATTTACGGATCATTATGTAAGGGGGGCGGTTTTCATATTCAGGTGAAGTATTGACTAAGAGGGAGTGATACATATCACCATAGTATTGTTGTAAAAGTTGTGATACAATTTAACTTTGATGTTGTATAATGATACTATGACACTGTATAACAATGATCGAGAGCAACTGTTTTCTCATTGTTATAGCTACGGATCTTCAACAACGATGATGTGGAATTGAACACATTTGGAATCATTTGAATACTTGGAAGTGACGAAGATTTTGAGTAATGTTGATGAACCAAGGAGATCAAGCATTTGTATGAGAAGCTACAAAGTTTATTTATTTTGTAATCCATGTGTATTGATAGTTTTGTCACTGAAATTGACAAAAGGGGGATATTTTTAGAGCACTGGTCGGTCGAACTCGCAAGCGTTGCTATCTCAAGATAGTTTGTCAATGTTAGTGATCAAAACTATAAGTCTTGATTTCTAGTCTACTTATAGTGATGTCTCGGATTAGGATATATTGTGTAGTAGAGCATTAGACTTCATGGCGTTCATCAATTGAAGACGAGGAACTACTAAGGCGAGCTTGTGGAACTTCATCAACAAAAGGTATGTGGAGATTATAACTCATCTATCACTTGGAAAGTGTATTTATACTCTATCTCCTGAATTGAGACATAAGTCTTTTTACTATATTTTTCGATTATGCTCATTTGAGATTTAGATCTGAGTTTAACTCGCTTACATATCTCTTGAAATATGCGTTGGTAAGCTTTCGCTTCAACCAAGTTCATCTTATATTCTTGACGAAAGTCAAAAGATGATCATGTGAAAATCACCGAGTAACATCTTACATGGTTTGTGTGATACAATCATTTGATGTACACTTGGAATGTTTCGTTATGATTATTTCAATAACTTGAAAATTGCTTTGATGCTAATAGTGTATGAAAACGGCTACTGTCATCCTCAAAGAAAGTTTCAATGATTGAAATAAGAGTTTAAAATACTTAACCAACATTGGATTATAAACATGTTGTGCACTCTTGCATATATGTGATCTATGTCCGGGAATCATAGTATGCATACCCGTAGCGTACCTGTTAGTTTGAGAAGTCCGGGAACCTAAATGCGCGTACCCGTATGCATATTAGCGTAGGTTTATGTAAGGACCCTCAAGCTCGTCAACGCTATTAGACTAGTCAAGAGACGAATTAATCGATAATAACTCGATTAGTTTAACACGAACGTTAATTAATAGGAATTACTCTAAAAACGAACTAGATACGAAACTAGTACCCTTAGATAGATCTCAAAAAGTTACGCATAATAGACTACTCGAACGTGTCAATCAGATACCGGTCGAAGAAGATGTCATCAGATTAGTTTGAAGGGGAAATTAGTCATTTTGTGGTTTAGCCGCCTTGGCAGCCCTTATCCAGAACGTGGGTGCATTTGTAAAATTTGGTCGGCCTTATCCTCAGATCGTGAAGATAACTCTCATATTTTCCTTCTCTTTCATTCTTATTCTTCTTTCTTCTTCTCTCATCATCTTCTTCTTCTGTTCTTCGCCTCTGCCGACTCTCTGAGATTTCTGAGGCTGTGAGGTCACGAGAATTAGATAAGTTATCAGAGCTGGTGGCCGGAGGTGGTGATTGATGTTTACTGGTTTCGGGAAAAGAAGGTGTTGGTGCTGTTAGAATTGAAATTAGGGTTCCTCTGTGAATCGTTGTTTGAGTTTGGAATTGGGAAATTAGAGTTGGGTTTTGATTGATTTGAAGATTTAGTTGGAAGTATTAAGTATGAATTTGAGAATCGAAGATTGGAAAGCGGAATTAGGGTTTCCGGTTTTGGGTTTGAAATTCAGATAAAGAACTAGAAGATGAAATTGAAGGTTTAGTGGCAGATTAGAGATGGGTTTATTATGAATTAGGTTTAAGGTTCGGGAATTGATAGATTGAAGTTATTTTTCAAGTTTGGATCGACGATCTGCAACCGTTAATGAACCTAGGATTTAGTTGTGTTAGTGAGAAGGTGATGGAATTGTTATACATGTTGATGAGAAATTATAACAGAGAAATCAAGTAGGGTTTGAGTACAGAGAGAAGAATGGTTTGTGGGGTTGATGTTTTTGAATTGAGACAAAGTAAGGGAGAATTGGAGTTTGAATAGCCAAACAAACCTAATTTGAGGTAATTGTTTTCTCTAAATTGATTTAGTAAAGTCTTTCATTTCCAGTGGTTATGTATATGTGATTGTCAATAGAATTGTGCTTGCAAGATGAGTATGGAATGAAGTTTTGGTTATGGTCTTGATATATGCTAAGTTGTGGTCTTGATATATGCTAAGTTATATGTGACTGTCAATATTCAAGTGATGCAGGAATGGAGTTTTGAATTGATGTTTAAGTAATCTAAATTACATGAGCCATGGATAATTGAGTGAGGTCTGGAAATGTATGTTCCGTGGTGATATTGAATTGAGATTGAAAATGATATGAACTGGAAATGTAGTTGAATTTAGATGAAGTTAGGCTCAGAATGAAGCTGAAGTGATTTTGGTTGAGGATGGCTGTAATTGGTAGTTCTAGAACTGCAGTTGCAGTTATGGTAGTGTTGTTTGTGTATTTGAGAGTTGCAGGCAGGGAAAGTGTACCTGAAATGATGTTATTGGTCTGAGTTGTTGAATTGTTGTGAGCTGTAGGTATTGGTGTTGTTGTATGAGTTGTATGGATGTGGATTAGACTGAGGTTGAGATGGACAGGGTAAACATGTGATACAAGTGTGGTTATTTTTAAGATGAATGTTTGTTGTGTTGATGTTGTGAGAATTATACAGGGTTGGAGTTGAGGTTTAGATGAGTTGGTTGTTTGTACCAGGGTTATGGTGTAGCTGCAGATAGTGTTAATGCTATTGGGTTATGACAGTTGGTTGAATTGGAATTGAATTGCAGTTGAGGGTTATATGTATGAGATGTAGAAGTTAGATGTTCAGTGTGGAGTTGAATGTAAGATAGGAACTTCCCATGGAGGAAAGGTGTTGCTTAGAGCTGCATTATTGCAGGTAAACTTATATTTGTAAATGAAGTTTAAAGTTATTTACGAATGAATTGATGTATTGTTTAATTTGAAGTTGAACTGGGTTAGAATTATAACTGTATGAGAACCTTTAGTCTGTCTGACTGAAGTTATTCAGTCTGACTCAGATTAATTATTAACTGACTCAGTTAGTCTGACTGAGTCGAATCGTATTGAACCACCGAGTTACCTGTCTTAACCCGAGTTGACTCTGTTTGACCGATTGATTACCCTGGACTTGACTGGACGTGGACTGTTAGTTGACCCCTTAGACCGTCAGTGACCGTTAGATTGAGCCAGTTGGGCCAGGCCCTGTGTAATGGGTTTGTTTAAGCGGACTTGGGCTCCAGACTAGTTATCTTATATTGATGTTTTGGACCACTTATGGTCCGAATCTAGGGCTGAGCAGAAAAACCGTAACCGCGGATTTCATCCGTATCCGTCCGTAAAATTGCGGGTGAAAACCAATTCGCAAGAGTTATGGACCGGACACGGGTGCGTTCTCAAATCCGCACGCGGTGCGGTTACGGTTGCGGTTGGGATTTGATAACCGCGGATTACCCGCACCGTAGGACATATAGGGAATTTAGTAAATGTATTAAGGATAATATGGGAAGTTGGAGTTTTATACATAAACATCTTTATCTTTCGGTGAAACCTAATAGCATCAGTTTTTTTTTTCGAGAGGAAGAGACCTAATAGTCTCAGAGGAAGAGACCTTCGATTCTTCTTCTTCTCTGAGTAAATTAGTTGTTCTCTCATTCATCTTCTTCTCATCACAGTAAATATCCTTCTGGTCTAAAGTCTCTCTTGCTACCAAATTAGTTGTTCTATCATTCTTCTTCTCTGAGCAGCATCAGCATCAGTAACTGTAAGTAGTTCTCTCATTTTCATTTCTTTTGACTTTCAATGATTATTATATGTTCTAGTGATGTTGATTTCGTTTTAATTGGTTTGGAATTTTCTTAGATGTCAAAATAATTTTGAGTATGTTTGATTTAGGGTTTTCTTAAATTAGTTTTTTTCTTCCAGTTTAGAGATTTTGGGTGATTTGGTCGGTAAAGACCATCATCTCTGGTTGAAGTTTGTATTATCAGTGCTGAAAATTAAACCAGTATGTTTGATTATTAGACCAGTTGTGGGTGTGGATTGTCTAATTCATGTATGTTATTTATGAAACAAGGCAGATCCACGGATTGGAGAGAAGAATCTTCAGGAGAACAATATTTAAAATCCTTTGGTAGGTGGTGAAGCTTGTATTATCAGTGCTACAATTGTTTGGGTATGATGTTGCTATCTCTGCATTCTGTAACATATCTTCTTATTTGCATTTTGTAGCCATTCATCTGGTTGCATCTAATCATTTTGTAATCTGTAATTGTAGCTTATCTCTGTACATCTCAGTTTATCTGTTCCATGTGTTTCATTTGTTATATTCATTTAGCTGCACCCTGTGTTTCATACTCACTGTTTCCATGTAATATACATGTTAAGCATTCTCGCATAATAGTTAAATTCCTTTCAGTTTATCTGTTCATCTTGCATCTCTTTTTGTCCTCATATATTGCAGTTTTTGGTTCTCAGTTACTCCATCTTTGAGTTGATTTTAACTCTTTTAGTTTATAGATCATTGCATCATTGATTCTGTCAATCTTATTTTTCAATATCTACTGTCGATGGGTATGAACAGGAGAATCTGAGAGCACTGTCTATTTACCTTGAGCTACTATTTCATGAGCTTACTTGCTTGACCACACTTCTCTATCAAAGACTACAATATTTCTCTATATACAGATCAATTGACTTAATCTCTTAGAATGTGTTTTCCTTGTTGTGTTCATTTACCTAATGTGTTAAATTTGTTAGCAGATGGCTTCAAGTATTGAGGGACCTTCTATTCCTGTTGACGATCCTGATGAGAGCATGGCTACAGTTAACCCGGAAACCGTCGAGAGCATATCTACAGCTACACCATCATCTCTGGTTGAAGTTTCAAAGCCTCCGAAAGCTTCTGGTAAGAAGCAATCAGACTGCTGGCAACATTTTGATAAGCGTCTTGATCTTAAGCCACCTAAAGTTCAGTGCAAGCATTGTAAAAGGAAGTTTTCATGGGGTAAAGACGATATAGGGGGTTCTAACTCTCATGGAACAACAAACATGAACAACCATATAAAGCAAAGAAGGTGTCCTAACTACACTCCACCTGGACAACAGCAGTTAGCCTTTCAAGTAAGTGATAATGGTGAGACTCGTTCCGTTGTGAATCACTCGTTTGACCAAGATGCATGCAGAGCAGCCCTCACCAGAATGATCATCAAAGATGAATTACCTTTTATGTTTGTACAGCGTGAAGGCTTCTTAGAATTTTGTCATCAACTAGAACCTAGGTTTGATGTTCCTTCTCGTTTTACTGAAGCTAAAGACTGCATGAATATGTATTTAAGTGAGTACCACAAATTGAAAGCTGAATTTAAAAAGTATGGTAGAAGGTTATGTCTCACCACTGATACGTGGACTTCAGTTACAAACATGAGCTACATGGTGTTGACAGGTCATTATATTGATGAGAAATGGGTGTTAAAGAAGAAGATATTGAATTTCTGTCCAGTTACGGATCATACTGGTCTGGAATTAGGTAAAACAGTTGCAGCTTGTCTTTTACAGTGGGGGATTGAAAGGGTATTCACTTTGACGGTTGATAATATTAGTTCTAACAATGAAGCAGTTGCTTATTTGTCCAAGAGAGTTGTGGGTTGGAAGGCTGCAATTTTGGGAGGAGAGCACATGCATCTTAGATGTGCAGCACATATCCTTGCCTTAGTGGTTAAAGACGGTATGGATTTGTATAATGAATCTATTTCTAGGATACGCGAGGCCGTTAAGTTTGTTAGAGGATCAGCAGAAAGATTGAAGAAGTTTAAGGAATGCGCTGAACAACGGAAGATTAACATCACCAAATTTCTTAGCTTGGATTGCGAGACTAGATGGAATTCTACTTACCATATGTTGAGTGCAGCTGAAAAATATGAGGAGGCCTTCTACCAATTTGAAGAATTAGGGTATGCGGATAAATTTCTTAATCCCCCTCGACCACCAACAAGAGGTAAAACAAACGTACCAGCAGTACCAGCAGTTCCTAAGGTATGGCCCGTTGCTTCTGATTGGGAAACAGCTCGTGCATTTGTTAGATTTCTAAAAACTTTCTATGATGCTGCATTGAAATTTTTTGGATCAACTTATGTCACGTCTAATTTATTCCTCGACGAAGTAATTTATATTAATGACGTATTGCAAGAATGGGTTAAGAATGGTAATGTGTTATTGTCTGACATGGATGACTGGATGGTTCTTAAATATGAAAAGTATTGGGCAGTGGATAAAATCAACAAAATGTTATACATTGCTGTGTTGCTTGACCCACAACGCAAGGAAGCCTATCTTAGATTTTCTTTGACAGAGTTACTGAAAGAGAATCATGTTACAGTTGACCACGAGGTCCATGAGATGATGACTGCAGTGAAACTTATTTTAACAAATATGTTTGAGGAGTATGCACTGTTATATAAAAGGGATGATACGGATTCAAGACCAACAGCTTCAGTACAGACTTCTCGTTCACTAGAACCTCAGAATCCGATCAACAGATTTGTTGAGTCTGAAAAACATCAAGAAACAGTGGAGGGAAAAACAGAGCTGGATATGTATTTCTCAGAGAAAATAGAGTATTTTAATCAACAATTCGATATTCTGGATTGGTGGAAGGTTAACTCTTCCAAGAATAAGATCTTTTCCATGATAGCTCGAGACGTGCTTGATATGCAAGTATCAACAGTAGCTTCAGAATCAGCTTTCTCCACGGGTGGTCGTGTTCTTAATGAGTTTCGAAGTTCCATGCTGCCAAAAACAGTCCAAGCACTGATCTGTGCTCAAAATTGGCTTCTAGATAAACCAATCAATCTCGAGGAGCTGATAGAAGCGGTTGAAAAAATTGACTTAGGTAAATCTCAAACCTTGCTTCCTTTGTTTTTGCATCTTTCTCTTTGTGATCAGCCTTGCACTAATTAAGTTGATTTCTCAAACCTTGCTATATTTTGATGTGATGCTACAACTTTGGGGCCTATGGGGCATAACTTTTTGTGTGCAAATGTGACCTGATCATTTCATTATAGGGTCTGCGGGCATAACTTTCTATTAGTCTCCTTGGAATTTGATTAGTCATAATCAATCTTAAAACTTTGGCTTGTTGTTCCTCAATGTCGATTGGGTCTGCGGTCTAGTTGTGATCAGCCCTTTTAAATGGTCTTTACTAACCAATGCTGATTGGTTTTTGTTTCTTCTTGTTTATTGCTGCCTTATATCTGCCTTATAGTGTTTACTGATTATCTATAACTCCTTATTTTACAGATGCGGCAGAAATCTTGCAGGAAATTCCAGACATATCTATCAAGGATTGAATAAACTAGTACTCGAATCCAAGGTCTCTTTTTCAGTTTTTGGCATCAGAGATTCATATGGCTTTGCACCATACTTGTTGCATTTGAATTAGTACTCTTTTGTGTTAACTGTTAACTATCTTATGTCCTTTGTTGCTTTTGAATTACTGAATTAGTACTCTTTTGCTTTTGAATTACTGAATTAATACTCTTTCTGTACTTAGTTTTTTTTTTTGATGTCTTGTGATCAAATCCGCGGTTAATCCGCAACCGGCCCGCAAAATCCGCTGATCCGCAGAGGACAAATCCGCGGGTGATTGGCCCGGTCACGGTTTGAATTCCCAAATCCGCAACTTTGACGGTTTGGTTGCGGGTGACCCCTAATCCGCAACCGTCCGTTCGTTGCTCACCCCTATCCGAATCTACCTTTGCTTCTTCTACAAGTTGTAGACATTCATAAGACTTAGCTAATAGACTATAGAACCAACCTAATGGAATTAGTAAATCTTTAGATATGCAAGAGGTGGATAATGAAGATGTGTTAAACCACAAATGGGCTTAGAAACATTAGATATACTTGTATGATTCTTGTATGAGCCTTTTGGCTAGATTCTTAGTTTTCTTGTGTGATTAACAGTTGGTCTATATTAATAACGATCGATTCAAGGACGAACCAGCAGATCGTGGATCTCGAGGTAGGCGTGGCTTGCCATCAAAAGAGGTGGGAATACATTTGACTCTTTGGTAACCAATATTGTTTTCCTTTACAAAAGTTTATGCTTAACAAACTCATGTATTTCTGTTTGTGCGTTCTATGTATTGTTTAACTTGTTTTACGATAATTCTGTTGATTCTATTAATCTTTCCATGGTCTGGAAAGGACCTGTAATGTGTTGTGGTCAATATGAATTGTTATGGGAAATAAGAATTTCCACGTGTGGTATATAGGATACGATCCTTCACATTTATACCTAGATCTTTTAGGATATATTGGTCGACAGTTTGCAAGTTCGGAATTGTCGACATCCATATTTACGATTAGGTTTGCGAGTTCGGAATTGCACAACCATAGTATACATTGTTTGAAGAAGGAGTTTGTCCATATACATGTTTGTTTACTTCTGTGAGGATATGCTCTTTCACATTTATACCTAGAGGTTTTATGATATATTGGTCGACAGTTTGCGAGTTTGGAATTGTCGACATCCATATTTACGATTAGGTGTGGATTTGCGAGTTCGGAATTGCACAACCATAGTATACATTGTTTGAAGAAAGAGCTTGTCCGTATTCGTGTTTGTGTATCTCAGTGACTTGGTCACTACTTAATATCTGAGAAAACATTATTGTTTTTTTTAATCTTGTTTATGATTACTTAGAAGTTAAATGTTAATTATTCCCACTTTCAGTTTTCAGAGACAGATCAGAGTTGCGCAGCGAAAGCCACAAGTGTTGACTCCGTTAAGTAGTTAACTTTCGCTATGTTTATTATGTTGTTTATTGTATCTGTAAACCAATTGACTATTATATATGTATCATTTGAGAGAAGTTCATGTATATATATTCTGAGTGGGGTTAGTTTGGGGATAAATTTTGTAGCAGATTTCTTAATTGAATGTTTAAGTATTTGAATTAGATTCGTAGTGCCTCTTTATTTAGTTAATCTCTTGGATTAGTCAGCTGCTAGCTTATGGGGTGCTACAGTTTATGACCGGAAATTTCTGCTGGGTTTGGAGGTATGCATACCCGTTCGCATACTGGCGAAAACCAAACTTGGTCCGGCTATTTAAGTATGCGTACCCGTTTGCATACTTGAGTGGTTAAAGTTGTAAAATCGGTTGTGACATGAACAAATACATTTATATAATGAGGAATGCATTCTTTACAAACCGTGGCTATAATGTTCATGAATTGATTCGAGTGAATCAAACCGATTTTGTTTCAATTGTGTTCTTGTAAACTTCTATGAGAATATAGCAATTGAACTCTTTAACTAGTTTCATTTGAGTTATTTGAACTAGTTATGGTTAAGATGAATAAGGTTGATATGAAAGTGTTCATATAGCTAACCTCGGTTAACTACGGTTGAGCCAACATGGTGTACACGTTTAGGTATGGTTACATAAACCTAAATGAGGTACATTTCATTTGTGTATAACAAGCTAAGTTTGATCTAACGGTTGAAAGATATTAGCTTGAATCTAATCAGAATTTCATCTAACGGTGAATATTGAATGCTTTGTTACCAAGGTAACTTAGATTGCAAACCCTGATTTGAAAACTATATAAGGGAGTACTCTAGCTACTGGGAAACATAATCCCCACACTTTTTGTGTGATATTAGTTGCGACTAGAGTCGATTCTCCTTTAACCTTAGGTTTTTCACGAAACCCTGTAGGTTAACGACTTCAAGACTTCATTGTTGATGTGAAGCCAGACCCAACTATTTTCTCTGTAGTTGCGTTTTCTGATCTTACTTTTACTATCGTGATTGAGTATTATCTTTTGTAAGATTTGCTTGAGATTTATCTCCGATAGGTAAGATTGAAAAGTAGTCACAAACATCTTCGTCTCATTGTTTGTGATTCCACAATATCTTGTTTCGTTAATCAATTAAGATTATTGCGAGGTGATTGATATTTGCCGTTCTTCGGGAATATAAGTCTGGTATATCAATTGGTTCCTGTTCACCTTGATTTATCAAAAGACGGAACAAAACTCGTAGGTATTTCTGTGGTTGATAGATTTATCTATTCCAATACTTTTCTGTGTGAGAGAGATTTTTTTATCGAGTCTTCGATTTTGGGTCGTAACAACTCTTGGTTGTGGGTGAGATCAGCTAAGGGAATCAAGTGCGCATAATCCTTCTGGGGTTCAGAGATGTAAGGAGCGCAACTATACTTTGATCAGTGTGAGATTGATTAGGGCTCAACTACATTCCAGTCCGAAGTTCATTGGTCGTAGGCTAGTGTCTGTAGCGGCTTAATACAGTATGGTGTTCAAAACTGGACTAGGTCCCTGGGTTTTTCTGCATTTGCGGTTTCCTCGTTAACAAAACTTCTGGTGTCTGTGTTATTTCTTTTCCACATTATATTTTGTTATATAATTGAAATACCACAGGTTGTGCGTTGAATCGATCAATTGGGAAATCCAATCTTTGGTTGTTGATTGAAATTGATTGATCCTTGAACATTGGTCTTTGGTACCGTTCAAGTTATTTCTCTTATATTCAATAGGGATCGAAAATTCCTATTTGCTGATTGCAGATTGAATTGAGAGATTGAGATATAAAACTCTTTGATATACTTTTCTCTAGATTGAGTCTGACTGTCTAGTTGATTCTCTTGAAAGTATATTGGAGTTTGTCTATTCAGATTGACAAATAAAATATTGGGTGTGGTTGTTAGACACCCGCTTTTTTATATTCATCTACTGATATTGTAAGGCGTTTTATATAACTGAGTTTTGTTTGTCTAGTTTGTTTGGTTTCTTTTTTCTAATTTCTTAGATTTCTCTCAACAAAACAGTTTTAGTTAATTTATACTTACAAATAGAGTATGATGGATTATCAAATAGTTTTAGTTAATTTAGACTTACATATAAAATAAGATGGATTCGTATATCTTTTACTAAATGTTATATATATTTATATTTAATTGGGCATAGCTGGCTCACTCTCTTGGAAAAACTCATCCAACTAGATGTGCCCCATTGCTGATCCAACAACCATCCCAATAATATTATTCTCAAAAAATATGGGATTCAACCCTCCGTAGTGGGAAACGATCCCCTACCTCTGACCCGTATAATTGAAAAAAAATGGGGTGTTTTATTTGCTATACTAGACAGTGGAGCACAGGGTAAATATTAGTTTTAATTTTATATAAACAAAAAAAAAGATGTACCTACTGCTGACTAATAGTTGAATGGCTGGTCTACCGCCAATAGTTTAATATTATTGTGCCCGTTATAACGGGCATGTCAAAGTTTTTCTATTAGTCATATGTTAAAAATAAAAAGGAAAATTTTTACAGAGCATGTCACCATGTACATAATGGAGAATGAGATTAGGGGCACATGCCTTACATCTGGGAAATCAACCAAATCTCGAGTTCAAGCTGTGAAAGTTCTTTAAAAAATTATCGCATAATAGATTGAGAACAGTTGTTGTTTAACATATCATAATTGCGTAATAAGTTCATGGAGAAATTAAGTTGGTTGTATGTTCATAAATTTATTTTGTAAGCACGAAATCAGAGTAATAAATAATAGACTTGATGAATTAATTTTTTTTATTAACTCACATACATGAACTGATTTGGTCAGTTCACAAACAGGTTCTTTTGAGATATTCATAGATACTTTTAAATCCTCAAGTACACGAAATGATTTGATCAAGTACGTAAATTAGTTGATTTTAAAAGGTTCCTTGATACTTTTTGTAATTTAAGTACACGAATTGATTTGGAAAGTTTGCTAACTTATGGATATGAAAAGTCTTTGAACTCCGAGATGACAATTTGTTCACAGATTGTTTTGGACAGTTCACGAAATGATTTAGTCTTCAAGAGTTATTAAACTCCGAGATGAAAATTTGTTGACAAACTGTTTTGGACAGTTCACGAACTGATTTAGTCTTTGGGAGTTATTGAACTGCATAATTGCTTGATGGTTCACGGACAATTTAACTATTGTTGTTTGGCTAACCTTTTGGTGCACATAGTTTATATCGATAAATATGGTGGTACATCTTCTTCGTAATTCAAGGAAAACTTCTCACATGCTTGTATGATCAATATATACTGGGAAGTTAAGCTTATTTAATGTCAAATTAATTCATAAACATGGGAACCAGTTCACGAACTCAGCTTTCTTGTTCATCATTATAAATAGAGGACACTCCGCAAATTGAAATCAGAATTCCGGCACTTATGTGTCCTAGTTGCGGCTAGAGTCATCCTATGAAAACCTAGGTTTCCTCGTGAGACTGTATTAGGTTACGACTTTTAGAGTTTTCACTAAGGGATTCGTGAAGCCCGGTCATACTATATTTTACATGATATCTATGGATATCCGGAATCTTATGTTGATCATTCTTGTTTATTATAAGGTTCATTTCTTCTTTTATACGGCCATTCAAGAATTTTCGATCATGGAATAAGATTGGTATAAATTACGAAGTTCTCTTCGTCTCAAACTTTGCAATTAAACAAGTATCACAGATTGATATTGTCAGGGGCATATCTATGTGCAGGCACACTTAGGCACGTGCCCATACAAAATTTATCTAAACAATCTTTACTCATTTATGTTTTGCCGGATATTTCCTACATTTTTTTTTTGCTTATTCTGATAAATCCATTTAGATTTTCTTCAAGGAAAATGGGCAAAAAAACAGATACAAAATATTTTCTAGATAACAAGATATTCGTAATTAATGCATATATGATATTTTTAGCTATAAAATAAATAAAACTAAGACTTTCCTAGGTTACGGTTTGCAAGTTTATGTATTTTAGGATTTTAATCTATTCAACACGGTGACACCAAGCAATCAACTTATCAACAAATGACAATTGAAAGGTTTTTCAAAAGAATTAAAAGAAGTGAGACGCCATCAACACAAAGCAATCCAACGACAACAAGTGAGACATCAGAAAATGAAAACATATCAAGAGATAAGGAAATATCGCAATTTCCCATTCCTCTTCCTAATACATTTGATGTTGTAAGTGAAAAAATTCTATATTTACTTATATGTTTGAATTTTTCGATTAGTAAATTTGAAGCAATAGTTTTTTAGTTTGTTTGTACATGGATATATTAGTTAGTGGAGTCGTGAAACAATAGTTTGCATTTTTTTTTGCAGGTACGAACTGCAAGCGATTTTGATCCGAATTCAGAACTTAATAAGTGTATTGATTTGGAAAATTTACCAGCACACCCTGGAACTTCGAATTGCGATGTCTGATTATAACACTAATGACTGTGATGAGATTTGAAGAGCTTTTCTACTCCGAGGTATGTGCCAGCCTCGAGGTCATAACTTCCCTCAACATTATATTAAGCCAAAATTAAGAAGGTTTAAGTCATCATGGTTTGATGAAAATCCCAATTGGTTAGAGTATAGTACCGAAAAATATGCAGCTTTTTATTTATGTTGCTACTTATTCTGGCTAAAAAATGAGAGTCCTTTTGTTGGCGAAGGCTTTAGAAACTGGAAAAATAAAAAAGCATTGTATGATCATGTTGGTGGAGTTAATAGTCCCCGTAACATAGCTAGAATATTTATGAAGATCTCTTAAATCAAAATCAGTTCATTACAACAATTTTGCATAAACACAAAGATCAGAAAAAGAATCAGTACCAAAAGCGGTTGGAGGCATCTATTGACTGTGCTAGATTCCTTTTACGACAAAGGCTTTCGTTTCGTGGACATGATGAATCTTTATTGCTACAAGTTTATTCTTTTTGCGAGAAACACAGAATTAAAGTTCTTAACATGGAAGACATATTCTGTTTTCCGGGAAAATCAAAACGCTTAGCTCCATATATCACTAATTTGCATCATTATCGTGTCAAGTTCTTCTATGAAGTAATAGACATGCAACTTCTGAAGTTAAATTACCGTTTTTCAGAAACGTCTACCGAGTTACTTCTTTGTGTGGCATCTTTAAGCCGTATCGACTCGTTTTCTGCTTTCGATAAGCAGAAGCTTGTCCGCCTTGCTCAATTATATCTAAATGACTTCGCTGTTGTTGAACTTGGGATTCTTGAAGATCAACTTGAAACCTATATAATGGACATGAGATCAAGTGGTGAGTTTTTGGGGTTGAAAAGTATTGGTGATATTGCTAAAAGAATGATTGAGAAAAAAAAAATCAAGTGTACCCACTGGTTTATTTTCTTTTGATGTTAGCTTTTCTATTACCAGTTGCTACTGCTACCGTAGAAAGAGTATTTTCCGGTATGAAAATTGTGAAGACTCGGCTACGCAATCGAATGGCAGATGAGTGGATGATGATAATTTGCTTTGTTACATTGAAAAAGACATTTTTGATGCTATTGATAACAAGGTTATCATACGACGGTTCCATCATATGAAAAATCGTCGTGGAAAGTTGCCAAATGTGTTAATTTAATAAAGAGTTTATTAATAAAAGAAAAATAAAATAGTGATTTTTTTATAAAGTGCCTCTACCAACATAAAGTTCTGGATCCGCCACTGGATATTGTGAGGTATAATCGATTAGGAATCTTTAAAAACTATTAAGTAAGCTATACTATTGTTGATTTTTTCTTGATGTTTTATTTGTCCTTGAAAATCCTTCGTAAACAAATAGATTTCCATTGTTTTGATTGTATTTATTTTTGAAGAAAATCAATAGGTTATCTGTTAAAGGAAGAATAGTTAAAAGTCTTCGATGTGGCTGAAGCAACTATACAGGCGTAAAGGACGTCATCTAGGGTAATCAAGTGCGTAAGATCATATTGGATCAAGAGACATGAGGACCATGACTGAAGCTGAATTGCTCGAAGGGTTGACCCGGTCTCAAATACATTCCGGTCAGAAGCCTGGTAGTAGGCTAGTGTTTCTAGCGGTTTAATATAGTGCATCGTTCAAACTATACTAGGTCCCGAGATTTTTCTGCAAGATTATCCTCGTTAACAAAAATTTTGGTATCTCGTGTTATATTGTTCATCACTATAATAAAAATATCACAGGTAGTACGTTAAAAACAAGATGAACAATTTTAACTTAATTATATGTAGAACCTACAAAGACTTGCTCTTCTGAATTCGTATCTTGAAATTTAAATTACAAGACTTGTTCATATTGGAATTCAGTTCGTGTATAGTTCGAGTACACACTAGGTTCTTCTTGAATATTGATTTCGAAATCGTCTACAGATTTTTCTTTTTACAATTAGGTATAAAGATCTTTTCTGTATATCTATACTTATTGTTAGAACAATTAATTGTCCATACGGGTTCAAGAACGAAAAGTCGGGGGTTTACTTGGCACCTTTCCTTTTCAAAAGGTCATTGTTTTAGAATCGGTGGATGACCCATCAAAATTAGATAAGCTTAAACGAATAAACCGAATTCGTATTTGATTAGTATGTTTCTCATGTAACATTTAGTAGATAATTGTACATGTCATCCTTTATTATATCCACTATGGTGAGATTGAGTTATAAATAACACTACCAACTGGTTTTCGTGTATAAGAAGAAACGAAACTAAAAATAATAAAATTATTTTTTTCTCCCTTCGCATTTTTGTCCAATGCATATGCTAATAAGACTTTCATAAATAATATACGTTGTTATTGTATTAACCCATCTCTAATATCACTACTTACTATCCATTGAAAATTAATGTCTCATTTTCTTGGTACGATTATTAAGTCAGTACTTAAAATAACCAATATGCTCTGTATAATATCTCAAGTGGTCGAAGAAATTTACATCATATTATTATCGGTACAGATAGCTCTCAATGGTTAAGTTGATATTATTTCTTCATCATGTCATCATATTATTTGATTCTTTTGATTAATTGGTGGAGTACGATGTTGATGATCGTACTTACCTGTATTGTTTTTGTTGTTATCTGGATATCATAAAAGATTATGATTTCAATTTGCACAATTAAGTTGAATCATATATATATATATATATATATATATATATATATATATATATATTGATTAAAACGCATATATCAGCTCCATACATATGTTAATTTGTATTTTCTGGTAAGTAGGAGAAATGTGAGAATGCAATTTCGCGAAAATTGGATAATTTTATTTGTTATTTCATTATAGTACTAACACTTTTTAATATCATCAAAGCGAGAAATTACATCATTCCCGAATTTCTCAGCCATAATAACCTGTAAAAAAAATGAAATCATTCCACCGGAAATTGGAATATTGTGTAACATAATATGGACACAAGGCGGGCGCTCGGCTAGCCGGTTGGTCCCATAAGTGACTCGTAACAAGGTGTTGGGTAGTTTTTATCAATAATTCATGTAACCTGAACTGATATTGAGGCATTTTTTTCCGCAAAAATTATGTCCATATGTAGGGCTATCAACGGAACCTATCGAAGCGGTAACTGGCTTAGCCGGAATTATCGGAATTCCGATACCGATAATTTCCGGCGGAATTTTCAAAATCCTAACCGATACCGTTTCGTCAAGGTTATCGGATACCAATAAAATTACCGATAAATACCGTTATCTGACAGAGTTCTACATAACTTGTTTTTCAAACCAAAATTCAGTTCAAAATAAGAAGCTTTCCGTTTAAAATCCATGCCAAACACAAAGTAAACACATAAAAATGCTCCAAATGTATATTTGTTGACTCGATAGAGGGTTCTGTGAATTGGACGACGCCGAGTCAATCCATGTTTCAAAATTTTCTTCAAAAATGAACATTATCGTCGTGATTTCTCCATGCTTAATCTGAGTTCCTTTTCTTCAATCTTCGCTACCTCTCTATACTTTCTAATCTTTACTTTTTCAGTGTCAAAATGATTTTTACTATCTTGTATTATTTTCATTGTAGAGTTTAGTTTTTATATTTATATGTTAAGTTCATTAACTTTTAACAGTACTATTAGTTCTTTGATTTTGTTTATTTTTTATTCATCACTATTTATCTGATTATCCTGATATGGGTTTCTGATTTATTGCAGATTCCTCTGGGTTTGCTATGGATTCCTTCCTATATTGGATCTTTGTGTTTAGAATTTGCTTGATTCTCAAGAAAGTATTGTCGACAAAGGCTATATTGCCTACAACAGTTCTACCCCATACTGCTATATTGCAAAACTACAATATTTATTCTTTGAGTTTTTCTCATTATGGGAAGTATCATTATCCCCCAAATCAATTTTTCCAAACCATGAAAAACCAGCATACCTTCCTGACTCACCAACCGATCCAAATCCAAGATTTTCAAAAAATAAAACATCCCCTAATTTTTCCCATGATTTAAGGAATCATAATTTTTCTTCGGAGCTCATGCAGTTGACTGCCAACAGATTTTATCCTATCGTTTACTCAAAAAATACTTTCATCTTCTTTAGGAAAAAAAATGTTTGTGAAAATGTGAAGGTCTAACAACCACACCCAACAATTCGTTTGGCAGTCTGAGAGGACTTATTCCAATACATTTTCTAGAGAATCAACTAGACAGTCAGACTCAATCTAGAATAAAGTATATCAAAGAGTTTAATATCTCTAAATCTTAATTCAATCCGCAATCATCAAATAGAAATCTGCGAGCCCGATTGAATATAAGAGAAATTACTTGAACGGTACCAAAGACCAATGTTCAAGTGTCAATCAATGTAAATCAACAACCAAAGGTTGGATATTCTAATTGATTGATCTTAACGCACAACCTGTGATATTTCAATTATATAAGAAAATATAATATGGAAAAGAAATAACACAGACACCAAAAAAAATTTAACGAGGAAACCTCAAATGTATAAAAATCCCGGGACCTAGTCCAGATTGAACACCATACTGTATTAAGCCGCTACAGACACTAGCCTACTACCAATTAACTTCGGATTGGACTGTAGTTGAACCCTAATAAATCTCACACTGATTGAAGGTACAATTATGCTCCTTACGTCTCTGATCCCAGCAGGATACTACGCACTTGATTCCCTTAGTTGATCTCACCTACAACTAAGAGTTGCTACGACCAAAGTCGAAGACTTGATAAACAAATCTGTCTCATACAGAAAAGTCTATAGGATTGAATAAATCTGTCCCCCACAGAAATACCCAAGAGTTTTTGTTCTGTCTTTTGATAAATCAAGGGAACATGAACCAATTGATAAGCCGGACTTATATTCCCGAAGAACAACCTAGTATTATCAATCACCTCACAATAAACTTAATCGACTAGCGAAACATGCTATTGTGGAATCACAAACGATGAGACGAAGGTGTTTCTGATTACTTTTCTATCTTGCCTATCGGAGATATAAATCTCAAGCCAATTTTACAGTTGCACTCAATCACGATAGAAACAGCAAGATCAGATCACGTAACTATAAAGAGAATAGTTGGGTCTGGCTTCACAATCCCAATGAAGTCTTCAAGTCGTTAACCTACAGGGTCTCGAGAAGAAACCTAAGGTTTAAGGAGAATCAACTCTAGTTATGCAACTAGTAGCACACAAGAGGTGTGGGCATTAGGTTTCCCAGTTGCTAGAGTTCTCCTTTATATAGTTTTTGAATTAGGGTTTGCAATCCAAGTTACCTTGGTAACAAAGCATTCAATATTCACCGTTAGATGAAAAACCTGATCCAACCAAGCTAATATCTTTCAACCGTTAGATCGAACTTATCTTGTTACACCCAAATGAAATGTACCCTCATTTAGGTTTATGTAACCACACCCAAACGTGTACACCATGTTGGTTCAGAAATAGTTAACCGAGGTTAGCCATGTGATTACTCTCATATCAACCTTATTCATCTTAACCATAGCTAGTTCAAATGACTCAAATGAAACTAGTTAAAGAGTTATTCAATTGATATATTCTCATGGATTTATACAAGAACACAATTGAAGCAAAATCGGTTTGATTCACTCGAATCGATACATGAACATTATAGCCACGGTTTGCAAAGATTGCATTCCTTATTGATAAATGTTTTAGGTTCATGTACAACCGATTTTAGAAAGTAACCACTTAAGTATGCGTACTTAAGTAACCGGATTTGAGTTTGTTTTAGTATTTGAACTTAGCAAACATTCACGGAAGTATTTAGTGATACTCTCATATCAACTTTATTCATCTTAACTATCAAAACTTTATCATTCTTATTTAGTGATAGATTGCATATTAGAACCATGAGAGTCTTAGCATGGAACTGTCAAGGCTTTGTCAATAAAACTACTAGAGATCATCTCAAAGAGCTCCTTTATAGATATGACCCTGATGTTATTTTCATCTCCGAGGCTAAGATAGGTGAGGATAAAATGAAAAAATTTATTAAACCATATAAATTTCCCAACCATGAGCTTATATCTTCAAGAGGGTTAGCAGGTGGTCTAATTATGCTATGGAAGGATGGTTTTCATTTTAATATTGTGAACGCGGATTCTTGGATTATTAATTGTCTAGTGCAGGATGATCCCTCAAAGACAGAATGGCTGCTTACCTGTATGTACGGGTCTTCTTATCCACATTATAAAGAAAAACAGTGGACTTATATTAAGAATTTAAGTCAAAGTATCACACAATCATGGGTTGTTTTGGGTGATTTAAATTTGGTTTTCAATAATGAAGGAAGGATACATGTGAATGGAAATCTTTCTACTGCTTCTAATTCTTCTTTTTCTTCACATAATGGGGTTCTTCAAGGGATTTTTCTTACATCAATCTTATTTATGAAGCTGGTTTGGATGACTTGGGTTATACCGTAAGATCTTTCACTTGGTCAAGAAGCTGGTTTGGATGACTTGGGTTATACTGTGAGATCTTTCACTTGGTCAAGTAATATTCATGGCACTGGTATTAGGAGATCAAGAATTGATAGAGATATTATCAATAACAATTGGTTCATTCAACTCCCAGACTCAAAACTCTTGCATCTTCCACAATTGGGCTCAGATCATTGCCCAATTATGTTGGATACTTCTTCTTTACATGGTGATAGGAAAAAAATTTGGAAATACTTCCAATGTTATGAGAAAGATGAATCTTTGAAAAATGAGATATTTAATGCTTGGGAACAATAGGTAAATGGCTCACATGGTTTTAGACTATCAAGAAGGCTCATAATTACAAGGAAATATATCTCAAAATGGAACAGGGAGAAATATGGGAATATTCAAAGTAATATTTATCTATTTCATCAGCAGCTAGAAACCTTGCAGCAAAACAGTCAGCATCAAAGCACTAATAATGAAGTTTTACATGTAGAAAACCAATTAGAGCATTGACATCAAATTCAACATGAATTTTGGGGACAAAAAGCAAGAGATGAGTACTATCTTGAAATGGACAGAAATACCAAGTATCATCATGAAATTGCAAATTAAAGAAGGGTTAGAAATAATATTGTGGCTTTAAAGGATGGAAATGGAAACTAGTGCACTACTAGGGAGGAGTTAGAAAATATGCTAACTGATCATTATTGTTTACTTCATACTACTTCATCTCCTGCAAAAAATGAAGACATCTTGAGTTGTATTCCTTCAATAATCTCTCCTTCAGATAATTTAGAATTAATGAGAATTCTTGAGGATGCTGAGATATTTAAAGCTTTAAAATACATGAAGCCTTGGAAACCCCCTGGACCTGATGGATTTCCACCTGGTTTTTTTTAACATCACTGGGATATTGTTGGTAATGATGTTATAGAAACGGTGAAACAATTTTTTCATACGGGATATCTTCTTAAAAGCCTGAATGCTACAAATGTTTCACTTATTCCTAAAACGAAAAACAAATATTTCCCTTCTGATTTGAGGC
Source organism: Papaver somniferum (assembly GCF_003573695.1). Taxonomy (NCBI): domain Eukaryota; kingdom Viridiplantae; phylum Streptophyta; class Magnoliopsida; order Ranunculales; family Papaveraceae; genus Papaver; species Papaver somniferum. The sequence continues at coordinate 71,421,187 of NC_039361.1, read as the reverse complement.
CTATTGCTATTTGTAATTTTCATATAAAATTATCTCAAATATATTGTCAATGAGGTTGAAAAGATAATGGGGAAAGTGATTTCTCCACTTCAAGCTGCTTATGTTCAAGGAAGACAAATAACAAATAGTATTCATCTTGCTCGGGAAATTGTTCACACCAAATAAAAATGAAGTAAATAAGTACTTAGTGTTGAAAATTGATATGTCAAAAGCCTTTGATAGGCTTGAATGGTGATTTCTTAAAGATGTTATGCTGAAAATGGGATTCTGCTCAGATTGGTGCAATCTCATTATGCAATGTGTGAGTACTACTCAAATCTCTATACTTCTAAATGGTGCTCCATGCAAATCCTACTTCCCTACAAGAGGTGTAAAGCAAGGTGACCCTCTGTCACCCTACCTATTTATAATTGTGATGGAAGCCTTTTTTAGACTACTTCTCAAGGCTGAACAAACCAAACAAATAGAAGGTATAAAAATTTCTCCAAGTGCTCCTTCAATATCTCATTTATTTTTTACCGACGATTGCATGTTGTTCATTAATGCTGATGTTCATAATGTGAATAATATTCTTAAAGTCATTGATAATTTTGGAGCTGCTTCTGTCCAGATGGTGAAATTTAACAAGTCAAGTGTGTACTGCAGTGCTAATGTGCCACGAAGGTTTTATAGACTACTTACTCGAAGATTAAAGGTACCTAGGAATTCCTCTTGTCATTGGAAAGAACAAGGTTAGATGCTTCACAGGTTTGGTGGAGAGAGTTAAAAACTGATTTTCCAACTGGAACAATGAGTCTATGTCTCAGTGCAACAAGTCACTCATGATAAAGACCGTCACTAACACCATACCAGCTTATTCTATAGTCTGCTTACAAATACCAACAAAAATTGTTAAACAGATGGATACTCTGCATCGAAAATTTTGGTGGGTTTTTCAAGAACATAAGGGCATTTGTATTACTTCATGGAAGAAACATGGTTTACATAAAAATTTTGAGGTCAAGGTTTCAGGAATTTGAAAATATTAAATCAAGTACTTCTTATAAGGGATGTCTGGAGAATGTGCATTGACTCAGAGGAGCAATCGATTAAAGCAATGCAAGCCAAATACTTCCCTGGCACTCATATGCTTCATGCAAATTTCAAGACAAACTGTTCTTGGAATGGAGAGGTCTTCAGAAGCAAATTCCGTTCATAAAGATTCATAGTAGGTGGAGATTAGGAAATGGAAAGAAAATAAAGATATGGATTGATGTGTGGATCACTGGATTAGATAGTCCTCCGATGCCAAGACATGGTATTACAGGTAGAGAGCAATATATTTGGGTTCAAGAATTATTCACTCAAGGAAGCATACAATGGAACGTGTCTTTACTATATCATTTGTTTGATCAAGATACAACCAATTTAATAATGAACATGAGAATCCCTAATGTTGTGGAAGATAAACTCATCTGGAAACTTACAAGAAATGGGAACTTCGTACTAAAATCTGCATACAATAAACTTCATGAATGCAGTTTGGGTAATCTACAAATATCTCAGAAAATTGGTAACTCAAACATTTGCTGGAAGCAGTTCTGGAGAATTGAGACTTGGCCTAGAGTAAAACATTTCTGGTGGAAAGTTCTCTCTGACATTTTGCCTACGAAAGTGTGACTCTCAAGAAACTGCAACTACATAAATTGCCTATGCCCACTCTGTAAGCAATTTGATGAAACTCTTTTGCACATCTTGTTCTTCTGCCCTTTCTCAAGAGTTGTCTGGATGCAAATACCTGGAGGTGCAGTAGTTTTAGCAACAATCCAGACTGATGTTACAATGGCTTTCGAAAATTGGATGGGACAAGCTGCTCAGGCCTCTGCTCATGGTTTCATCTTGAATCAGATTATGATAGTCGCCTGGACTATCTGGAATGAAAGATGTGAAGTAAATTTTCAGGATAAGAAGGATGATCCCATTGACACTGCTAAGAGAGCGCTAAGCTTTGCCAGTTACATTGATAACCTCAATAACAGGCATATAGTGAACCATAATAGCATGTCCCGGACCACTAATACCTCACCTGTTTGGAAGCCACCAACCATTCCATTTTTTACTATTAATTGTGATGCATCATTTGATCCCAATACAGGACTAACTGGAATTGCTCTTATCCTTCGTGATTTTACAGAAAAATGGTGTGGAGGAAAATCAAAATGCCATGCATGAGTAAAAGACTCAGAGAGAGCAGAATGTCTTTCTTTTTCTGACGCAATTAGCTGGAGTAATGCTTTAGAGAAGACGCACGTTGTTTTTGAAACTGATCTCAAAAACATAGAGAGCTATATCAACAAATCATTTTCAGGGATTGCTTGGGAGAATGAAGACATATTGTTGGATGCCATTGATAAGTTAAATAATATCCCTCAGTGGGAGTGTAATTTCATTCCTAGATTGTGTAATAAATCTTCTCACAAGTTAACCAAATACAACAAGAAAAATGGTGTGACTCAAACTTGGTTTAATCAACCACCTAGAGTCATTGAGCGTCAGTTATTGTTAGACTTGGGAGTTTCTCCAGATTAATCAAATTTTTCTTTGCATCAAAAACAAAAAAACAACAACAAATGTTCCAAATTTTCTTAATTACATGTTCTTACAACAACAACAAAAAGCACAAAGAAATTCAAAATAGTTGCATCCTTGGACAATAATTACCGTTATCGGTAAATACCATTATAGATATCAGTAGTTAACCAACCAGTATGTGCCTCAGCCGATACTGTTCCATTAAGGAAATAATTACTGATAAAATTTCATTGCCAATTTCCGATTACCGTTATGTCGGAAAATTACCTCTAAGAACTCGGATTACCGGTGACCTCTATCGGAATTCGGTATCCCATTGACATCCATATCCATATGCACATCTATAGATTAATATTTTGTCTACCTTGAAGCTGAAGATTCGTTGTTGCTATATTCATATTATATACGTGTGGTTGTTTCTTTTATTTTATGTTTTGTTTTAGTTTACTTATTTCGTAAGTAACGAATTTCAGAAGTAACCCATGGGATGTTATCGACTCCGGAAACAGTCGAACATGTAATAATCCAGAACATAGGCTTCAGGAGTAATCTGTAAATATGCCTAAACAGCGTCTATGGAAATAATGAATTAACCATATAAAATTTAGCCATATAAGTAACCCATGGCTACTAAATGTTTTTCGAATGGATTTATTATCTTCCTCTCGTTTATTTGAGTTCAAGGGTATGGATTCCAGAAGTAATCCATCCACTAATAGATGATAGAAACATATTTCTCATCGACAACGGAACATAACCACACTTTTTCGAACCAATAATATTTTATAACCTTGAAAAGGTATACGAGGAATGTTAAATACCATTTCAGGTTTGAATAATATGTTCAGAAAGCGCGTCCATCATTTTACCTGTTGGTACAAAAGTTATACCAAATTTCAGAAGAATCTGATATTTGGCGCTACCGCCTTTAAATGCTTAATAAACATTTTTATACTTATTACTCCCTCCGTTTTAAATAGGCAGGTTTGTGTATAAACGGAGGTAGCACTTCATATGCCAAAATTCATATTGTCGAATCTTTCATCGCTATTCGTCAAAAATTTAATGACCTTGAATTATTCGTTCTTAGGCAGATTGATTTGGCCACTCACTTTTTACCAAGACTAGTTTTTTCACCCGTGTGATGCACGGATCTGTTTCTTGTAAAAGAAATATTGGATCATGTTTTAAATTAAGTTCATTACAAATAAATTAAACTAATGAAAATTCAAGAAGTTCAACGCCTTAGAAACTGATAATTTTTTTTAGTAAACTGGTAAAAAACCAACACGACATCTTCCAAGCTTCAACAATACTTATTTAAAAGTCAAAGATTCGAAAACTGATCTTCTTAACATCATAATCTTATTTCTTATACACTCTTGCCTCTTTTGGTCCATCGAATTATCGTGCTCGTTCACTTCGTCTATAGAAACGCCATCGAGATCGCTTTAGATTATATCGTTAAATAAATATCGTCCGACCGCTTACATTTTTATAAATTCCTCTATTTCGTTTATGCAGGATTATTTTGTTGGTATTTTATTAAGGTAAGTGGAAATCTAGTAAGATATATTTTACTGGTTAAATTCCTCATTTTTCATATTTTACTTGTTATTATAGACCACTTTGAGAACATATAAATAATGAAGCCAATGGAAATATCTGTAAGAGCCATTTACCAACCAATCCATAATATAAAGGTGTAAAACGTGTCAGTCCAGCCCATCTCGGACCACAAAATCATTTGTTTAGAATGTTGTTTGCCGTGTTGTGATGTGTCAGAAATCAAGGATTATTGTGATGTGTTGTACCATGTTAGAGAGTGCAGACAAATAATCAAGTGAATGTGAGGATAAAGTCTCCACCTTTAAGAGCATCTCTAGATTCTCTAGTAGAAGGCGGAAGATTTATTTTTTAATGACATATAGGATTTTAGACCTTCATTTTAACTCAATCCATCTCTAACAGTAGGTCCTGCAAAACAAGAGGGATGAAATACTAATTTTGAAGGTTTTGAAGAAAGCCTTATCTTGACCTCCGGAATGACTTCCATGTCATATTTTTTTAGTTTTAGTAATTAAATAATATACAATTGAACGGTTAAGATCTCATCACATAAGGGTTTCTAAGGATCAAACCTCTATACCATTGGAAATGATTTATTAGTCGTGGGGTCCTATATTTACTATATGTGTAAATCCTCCTAAGTAAGGGTCCTAATAAAATTATACGTAGGATTTTAACACCAGCTGTTGGAGATGCTCCAAGTGATCTTCTAATTTTAAAGGTCATATTAGAGAATGTGTAGACATTGTAGTCATCGATATCTAAGGTTAGGATCACATAGTGGTCCCAAATATTCTCAACCAATAAATTTTATACACCTGCACAAATAAATAAGCTGAGAATTTCTATGGTTGAAGAAGAATTTTTCTCGTCTCCTTAAATTTAGGAAATTATGATTCACATCTTTAAAAGAAGAGTTACAGGGATCTACACCACATTACCATTGGAGATGCTATAGTCTTTTAGTATCCTTGAAAATGCATTAATGTGGAAGTTGAGTTTTGGTTTCCAAGTGCCACATACCAAATTGCATGTATTAGTTGTTCTATTTGGAGATGCAAAGTAAAAAAGTCGACACAGTTTCGGGGCATGGCCCCCGTATCCAGCCCCCAAGATTAGATGGTAAGTCTCACTTTTGTGTGAGTCTGAACTGAATGTATTTTTTTTTTGTTCTTGGCTCGGTAAGTGAAGAGTTTTTAATATTTATTTTTATCTGAATCAATTTGTTGCTTTTAGTATTTGTGCATTAGAAGCTTCTGATTTGTTCCAAAGAATCCGCCTATCAGTGCGAAAATAAGAGATTGTGAACTTTTCTGCATTTTCATTTGGAACATCATAACGAACAATAAAACCAATTTTCTCGTAATCTTTAATTTTTCCCGATCTCTTGTTTACCAATTTCTCGTTATATATGTAGCTTTTGTAGGTAGCAGTAGATTAGATAGATAATCGCATCACATGCCTTGAATCATGTGTTCACATGGAGGTTATGTTATGATCTCATCTAATAACATTTCGCTGGAGCGCAGATTTTATTGTAAACATCACCACTCAACTCTTCGAAGGGTACCAGCTTGGCAACCTAGGAATCCCAGAGAACGGATTATATGAATCACTTGGAAACATTTGTCACATAGAATGTTGATCCCATAAAAGATCTCTGAAGTGATACAGTATGATGCGAATACTCGGAGTGGGCTGATTAAAATCGAGTTTAAAAGGCAACATATAAATTAAGTTTATACCACGTAAGAGATATTTTTAAATTTGGTCATAGCATTTCTCTCTAGCCATATATGTATATACAAACAATGAAATTATCTACTACCAAAAAGAGGTCTCGCTCTAGAAAGAGTTTTGATTTTCTGAACCGGATACAAACATTGCATCATGGTTTATAATTCATCGGCAAAGTAAAAAAATGGATTATAATTCATCACTTATAAGCAGAAGTTGTAATCCAGTTCGAATTAAGATTCCTAAGTGGATTAAAATGGATTATAATAAGTAACACTTATTACCAAATTAGGTAAACTTTGTTAACAATGAATTACATGCAGCCCTGTAATTGTCCAAATACAGCTTCTGCTAACTTTAATGCCTAAGAGATTCATTCAAGAGGGCTGGCACCAGTCAGTGTTAAATCATTTTAATACTCCCTCTGTTCCAATTTAGATAATGTTTTAGCAGTTTTCACGCAGATTAAGAAATTGAGAGATATATAAAAAAATTCTATCTATTCCCTTGAGAAAAGTCTTCAAATATTAATTGCTATTAGTGTATTTAAAAATAAACTTATGGTTCCAAGACAAATTGTGAGGGTACTGTTGGTAGTTTTGTGGAAAAAATATATAAACTATCAAGTAATGTGGAACAAAAAAATAACCCTAAATACTCATCTAAAGTGGAACGTAGGGAGTACAAAGACATCACCTAACTGCATTTTGATCTCTAAGAAAAATGAATAATATAAATACTATTAATCCATAGGGAATGCTTAAAGCTTGATTCTTGTTGGTAGATAAGGGAGTTGATGAATTTTCAATGAAGTGTTGGACGGTTACTTCACTTCTTTACGTTATTAACTGTCATAACCTTGTCCATAACCTTGTAGTTGTATACATTTATGAGATTTGGCTTCGCTGGGATCTTAAAGTCTATTTGTTGCATCCTTAATTTGCCAACTCTGCATTCACTTGTTGGCATAGAAGCTGTTATAAACCTTTATACGCCAAGTTTTCCATAGTTAAATGTAATTTTTGTTCTCTCTTTTAAAAAGTGGGAGGAGTCCCATGTCCCCCTGTCTTAGGACCAGACCAATAAAAGGGATGTATACATATTGCGAGAAAAAAAATATAATGCATTTTAGTAATCTCAAATACCGTATGAAGCGGTCGCTTTCTCAAATTGTGAAATAAAAAATCTCCAACTATATCAATTGAATGGATACCGAGTTTTACATAGGACAATATAAAATCAAACTTATGTCATTCCCTTAACCTTGTCTAATAGATGCACAAACGTATATTCATTTATGTCAGCGGAATGGTTTCCTCCAACTGGATGGATAAGCTCATATTTGATATCATTAAACTATATTTTATATGATTAACGCTTAAGAGCCTCCACTATGCCGGAAATGAGAATATATGATCAACGATGTCGACAAATGAAATCACAAATGAAATCAGATAATAATACGTGTGACACCTACTTCCTTAATACCCCATTTATACGCACAGTTGTCGTTGTCATCACTTAAGTTTCTCATGGATACACAAAGAGACTCTTTCATCATCGTCATCACTTGTAACAAATGCCAATGTATAACCTCAGTAAGTTCCTGAAAGAAATTCGAAAGCACTCTCGTTTGGACTGACATAAAGAGACATTTTGATTAGGATTAAGTGAAGCCACCGAGAACTTCTCAGTAGAAAAGTCCACTCACTTGGTGAAGCCGAACCCGTGACACTTGACATAAAGGATCAATTGTAAAAAAAAAACATTTAATAAATTTTATATAGTTCATTATAAGGTTCTTTATAAATTATAAGAACTAAGCTACAAAAATGTAAATAACAAATATCATTGTATGACATAATTAATTATTTCATTTGGAAAAGCAAGTTTCCAGCGAGATCAATATATTTTGTAACACCGGACTTCAGAGAGGGACAATTTAGGGTATCTTGATTGAGAAAGTTATTCATTCATCAAGATCTAATAAAGAAGAAAAATCCATCTGAACTTATGAGTCCTATAAATAAATAATGTTAACACAAATGCTCAATTTGGTTAGAGTTTTCTCTTTAGCTGTTGTAAATCCGCTCAAACCTCAATATTTGAACACATGGTTCTACTGAAAATAAAAAATAAGTAAGATTCAATCAACCACATAGAGTAAAATAGACACCGAAAATCTTAACTTTTGTTTTTCAAAATCACAAATCTGTCGCGAATCAACAAAAAGTAAAACCCTACATTATAAATCGAATACCCTTGAATCCCAAGATTGTATTTTATCAAAAGATTGAATTGAAAAAAAAAAACGAAAGTTAAAATACTACCTCTTTCCTCAAAACTCGTCTCCGTCTGCATTGTGTATCAATTTTTCATATCAAATCTCTGCGTATTACACAAAGTTATAACCAAATCAAATCCCATATTATAAAAAAAATTAATAAGAAAAAAATAAAAACGACAGAAAATGAAAATACTACCTCGTTATGAAAAACCTGTGCCGAGAAAGCGGGAGGTATGCACTAATAAAACAAAATGATTTCTTTCACCTCATCTTGTATAGGGCATCATATCATATCACAATTAAGACAAAAAAAGAAGAAGTGTATTTGTGTGTTCAAAATCGATACCATCAAGCTTCAAAAGGACTAATATTATCCTGTTTCACCTCAAGTTAATGTTCAAGATCGCATTTGAGCCGATTGGTTACACGGTACTGCATAACAAAAAACACCAAATAGATCAGACAAAAAACATTAAATCCCAAGAAAAGAAAAAGGAGAAAAAAACGTAAAGAAAAAATCCCTTGCTCAAACACATTACATAGAGAGTCACCCAAACCCGAAATTCCCATAAAAATGAAAATAGATTATTTCTTGAAATATTTGTTGCAGTATTTTTGTATATATAGCTTAATCATTCTATATATAGAATGCCGAACATTTATCTGTTGCATTATTTTTGTCCAATAAAATATTGTGCATATCCTGAAATATCTTAGAATAGAATTATAAAAGTGAGATTTCTTTTACATAAAATATATGAAAAACTCTCCAATTATAGAGTTTCCAAAGCCTCACTTTTGGTATATAAAAAATTTGGTAGAATCTTCCGGAAGATGTCTAAGATTTTTTACTTTTTGTGAAATAAGTAAGTAATATTAACAAAAACGCAAAAAACAATATTGAAATTCGTTATGATGATTGTGTGCTGCACTTTTCTATTAATATTGTTTTGCTTAATATCGTTCTCAAAATTATGTTTAATATCATATATTTTTCATCAAAATTTTAATCGATAATTTTGTTTCGACTATTTGACAGGATTAGTTATTTATTATTGTGGAAGAAGAAGCATACTTTGATCTACAGGTAAGTATCCATAACTATAATTTTGATTTTCAATTTTTATCATTGATTCAAATTTGTTCCGAAGTAATTTAATTAGTAGAAGTTTGATTTGTGCCCATCCACAGATTTGCTTTTAAATTTTGACCAATAATTCGATAATTTAATCTCATTTGGAAGTTTAATTGTAATTTGAAATTAAGGGTTTTAATTATCGATAGTTTGGAGTTGTGATTAGATGAGTTTTTTTTTATAAGAAATGTAATTGGATATTGGATAATATTATTTTATTTTCTAAAATTTTATGATCGATTTAATTTTATGATGAAATCATGATCGATACTGCATATCTTGATGTGATCTTTCCCAAATATATATATCTTTTAATTCTAAAATTAATTTTATGGTTAAAATAATTACATAAAATTATATTTTTTTGTTTCATAATTTTATAAGATTATATAATTTAGTAATTTTAGATAATTATTTTCTAAAATGTGATTGGTCAAATGATATTTCATGGGTCCACAAAATTCTCTTGAAATTTTATTGGCTGAAATTTAGAATGGTGAAACAGAATCAAGTAGAAACTCCGATTAACCACGTGGTTCGAATTTTTTTTGTTTTTATATAAAGAATGAGTAGCACAACATAAAATGTTCTGGCCATTATGGTTCGTATTGTGCACGAATACAACCTCTGTATCCAATTTTAAATGGGCTTTTAGTCCCGACAAAATCCCATTATTGCCGATATATCTTTTTGATATATTTTTTTTATAATTTTCATTTTTCACATCTAAAGTGTAAACTCGCTAGTCGCTTCCTCCCTCTTTGTGTCTCGCTCACCTCAACTGAGAAATGTGAGGAGAGGCAAAAACATTAACACAGAAGGCAACAGCAGCAGTTGAAGAATTTCCATACAGACATAAATACCCTTATAAAAATTAGAAATTTCAATCATTTTAGCAACCTCACGCCTTTAACCACAAAAACCTCACTTTCAGATTGACTTCCTTATAGTACATGCAGAAGAAGAAAGCCGCATTTATCTAGGGTTTGGAAAAAATAACAAGGTAAGAAATATGTGTTCCTCTTTTCGATTATCTGATTAATTGAATCTTTTGATTGAATTTCTGCATGTTAATTACAATATCAATAGTGTTTTCTGTTTGATTTTTGATTGGTTTCAGGGTTTTGTAAATGAGTTGATTGTTGGTTTCAATTTGGATCCAGTTATTTGATTTTAGATATTTGTGGCCACTTTCTCTTTAGATTTTGTTAGATATCATTGGATGTCTTTCTTGGGGTATGAAGTTAAACTATGCCTTCAGCTGTCATCAGTGATTATGCTTTGAAACCGTATACTGTTTCGGTTTTATATTTTGTGAATTTCTTTAGAGTAGCCAATCTTAAACCGGATACCAACACTCTGTGCGGTGTTTAGAAATCAAATGATTGAAAACCTTAGGTTAGACACTTTGAAAGTCTTCATTTTGTTAGTAGGCATACCATGTGTGTAAGTTTATTTTGGTGTTATGGTAATGGGCATATGTCGGACCTATTGTCTTCAGTGTGAAACGGATGAGAAAGAAGATTTTATTTTAATGAGTTTGCTGGAATAGGTAGGTCTTGACTCATACAATACGTTATTGGTGTTAAGGAGATTGAGGGGACCTCGGAGATCAGCTGACATTTTGTGAAACTCGAATGTCCTTGTTATGGATTAGTTGTGTTTCAATTGTTATGTACAATTAGACGAAGTAAAGCAAGTTTTGCATGTTGGCAGCTTACTTCCTAACATATTCTGCTACTGTTTCACTTATCCGCTTCTGTAAGTCATTTACTGGTTACTTGTTGGATGGACAGACTTCGCCTGGGATAAGAAATGTTGTAGTGCAGCCTAAATTTTTTAATTATAATACTTAGGATATGTAACGGGTTCACATAACTATCTTTTTCCCTTTCTCTATCTGGACCTTTTCAAGATTTAGAGACCTTACTGAATTATGAAGTACTAGTGAATGATAATTGTTTGTCATTTCATCCTAATATCTAGTTTAAAATCCAGACGTAGTTGTTCCGACAGAAAAGTTTTGGTGTCTGCAACTTAAAAGTGAAACTGCTTTTCTTTTGCAGTAAAAGATATTTTGCAGCAGAAATTCTACTTTCTTGTTTCTGGTTGGTATAATAAATAAGATGTAGGAGTTGCATGTCTTAGATGTCTGAATGGAGCAATCTCAATTCTTACGCTTCCCGTATTAATTGAACTTTTAAAGTTATGAATCCCATTTCTATTTAAAATTTCTAACTGAGGTTTTTGTTTCAGATTCAGTCTTTGATCTTTGTTGTTGATCAAGACTAGAAGCCTTAAAATCATCACTTTTAGGTGTGATTTTGAGTTTGAAATTTGAAGTTCTTGACTCCAGAGATTCGATTTCTTGGTGATCCTGATCAGATCGTCATGCCCCACACAAAGCTACATGTGAAGCAGTACCGTTGTATACACTCATCGAGTTGTCCATGTACAAAAGGTCATCTAAGTGAAGATGTGATTTTGCTGGCATTTCAACAATTAAATTGGAACCCTAGGATGATTGCTACCTTGTCTTGCGTCTGCAAATGGTTTGATGATTTTGCTAAAAGGGTTCTATGGAAAGAATTCTGCCATACTAGAGCCCCAAAGATGTTGGAAGATTTGGCATCTAGTGGGAGTCACAGCGTGGATGGAAGCTGGAAAGCACTTGGGAAACTTCTCCTATACTGTTCTGGGTGCACCAAGGGAGGCCTTTTCAATAATGTACAAGTCCCAGGGCACTTTGTGTACAGGACTCGCTTTTCCAGGACATCAGGAAAGAGCTTTCTTTTACCCCAGTGCCGATCAGATGTGTTGTACGTGTCAGATCCATGTGAGCATCTCGATCAGGGAGACGAGGGTGATCTTGGGTTCTTTCGAGGAATTTTTAAGTCATTTTCAGTGTCTAAAGTTAGAAAGATGCTGATTGATAGAGATGCCAAGTTCCACCCAACAGAAGTATGTCCATACTGCAAAGCAAAGCTGTGGAGCATGCTACAAGCTAACATGGTTCCACGTAGTGCTGGCGGCAGATTAGGTGCTTATGATGAATGTGTTGAATATTATGTATGCCTCAATGGACATATGCTCGGGATCTGCACACTCTTACCTCTGTCTGATTCAGAGGGTGCATCTGAAGTATAGTGGAGCTGGGGAATGCTCAGGTTTGGGCTCTTAATCAGACATAATATGTAATAGCTCATATCCTTATTCGCTTGCTACTTCTCCCTTGTGTTTTGTTTTGATTGGGTGCATTTATTTCCCGTGTTTGGATACCTGGTAACGTGAATCATTTAATTATTTTGATGATCTAGCAAATTCTGCTGTGTAGTGCTAGGGTTCTTGCTTATATAACAGGCAACTATTTTTTTCTCAGGTTTGCACCCTTAGTCAAACATATTCACTTTTTATTAGGGCATTGTAGTGCATAGTTTCATGAGTAAGATCATAAAATCACATTTGAGCTTCAGTGGTTGGTTGGTGGGATCCACTAAGTAGAGAACTGCAGCCACGTATCTTGTGTGTACCACAGTGACTCTGGATGCTGCTTTATGTTTTGTTCTAGTTATCCTTCTTTGCCCATTTGCTAGCATTTACGGTAGCACACAGCCATCTTGCTCTGCTTCAGCCTGCAAATTTCTGGAGCAGTAGCTGGTTAAGATTTGTTATGCCTTTCCCTGCCCAAAAGGAACCCTTACCAGATTACGGCCAATAATGTAACCTGTTGTTAAGCTTGTCATGTTGTTGTGTTTGGAAATCGAGGACGTCTTCACCAGTAGTGCCAATTTTGGATCTCAACTTCTGAAAAATAGTAGTTGCAAAGTGAAGATCTCTGTGAAACCTACTGCATCTTATATTAGAGACTAGCATCTATTCAAGGAAATACCCCCTAAATTAATATACTTCTATTATTAAGAGTCCATTAATGTGATATTCTGGGTTTCGGTGGTTCAGGTACGGGATATATTATATAATTATCGTCGTCGTCGGGGTTGAACCAATTATTGTTGATTTTACCTAATGGATATTTCTTCTTTCTTTATTCCTCTACAGATCATTAACCATTGTAAGCTTGAGATTTGTTTGTTGATGCTGTGGATATTTTGATACTTGGCGCGATGAAGCTGAAGCGATCCCTTTATTCAACTTCTTTAACTCACGGTGGAGTCCTATTCGCTGTTTTCTTACAAGAGTTTGAAGAACTTCTTACACTAAGATGCATCCTGTCTTGCTGTGGCTAGTATTATGCCTACCCAGTCAAAAAGGTTTGGAGCTATTGCTGACCTTTTTTTCGTTATAGGTTATGTGTTTTGAGTTACTCTGAACTATGATGTTGTCTGTAGACTTTGTACATCTATGATCTGTATATTTGAAATAGCCTCAACGTTTGTAGAATTTGTATCACCGATTCATGATTGATTAGCATGTTAGCTTTATATTTGGGTACATGAAATTTCTGTTATAATCATTTTCTCGCAGCGCCAAAAAGCTCAATGCTTTTTAGATAATTTATAAATCACAACTTTACTGTACAATTTTCTTCATGCCACAATTAATAGTTTGAGGTGCAGCTGTTGGGCACAATAATTACATACATTTCGTTAGACATTTGCGTATTCCTGATTTACAGGATTGTTCCTTACACCTGAATATCAGCCACCACTACTGGTTAACATTCAGAAGCAGAAACATGTAGCAGGAATTTTTCCTGTTAATCCAATCTTTTTCGCCTTTTCTTTTGCCCTAGTTTCTTCGTTCTTTTTTCTTTCGTCTGCAAGCGCTCTAGCTCCTCCAGCTACCTGATCAATCTTTGAGATCTCGGCACGATAATGTTGTAAAGCTCTGGCTCTTCTCTTATCCAATTGGCTCTGCAGTTTCATGACATTAGCGATCAGTTCACATTATTTAGCTTCATTAATCTAAATGGATTCGGAAATATAAGTTAACAGACCTCAATTCTATCAACTCTGAGTCTCTCTTTCGTCTTTTTTTCATTTTCCCATGAATCAATGGTGGATCTCATCTTGTCATACCTGGATTTCTGTTGTTAGTGAAATGAATAAAACTTAGATCTAGTTTTGTAGATGTTACCACTGAGAGAGTGAAGTTACCGTTTCTTTATTCTTGCTATCTGAGCTTCCTCCCATGCTCTTGCTTGCATGTCTGGACCCCCGCTAGCCATTGTGTTTGTATTTTGATGTCCATCACCTGTGGTTGAGAGTGCAAGATCTCCACTGGGCCTTTTTTCTTCTGCTATTCCAATTCTCTTGTAGGTAGTATCATTCAGGTGTGCATCAGAAAAGGTTGGAGTCTTTCTTATTGTCGGGGATCTACCAGCAGACCCTTTTTGATCAGCAAAAGTTGGAGTCTTTTTTATAGTTGGGGATCGACCAGCAGACTCTTTTTGATTAGCAAAAGTTGGATTCTTTTTGAGAATTGGTGGTGGCAGAGGTAAGGCTTTCTCTTTTGGCATCTGTCGATCTACATCTTCAATCTCTACAATTTCTGTAGAGCCCTTACCTGGCATAAATCTCCTTATTGTTTATCCATTAATTAGTCAAGCTGTGATATAGAAATTAGTGGAATGCCGATTTTACCTGCTGTTGCCTTTTCTACATTTACCATCTCCTTCCCTGTAAACCGTCTAGATTGACCTTGTTCTGCCAATACAATCCTGTTTTCTTCTTTTCTTTTCTTGTTGGTCGAAGCCTTCTCCAGCCCTGTCTTTTTCTGGTCGTGCATTGCTGCTTCGTCAAGTGAGCTTACAGCAAATGCTGCTGCTGCAACTACGGTTGCAAACTCTATACTTTCAGTTGATTCTTTATCCGGTTTCATTTGCCCTGAAAATTGCCTTTGGAACCAGTTTTTTCTCTCTGTAGTAAATCATCGAATTAGGTTTTTCTTTCTAGTATCAGAGCTTTATTAGTTACTTCAGATTAAGAATTCTGCATTTCTGTTTTGAAAGCTTTTAAGTAGTACTTCAGCGTAGGTTAATAGTAAAAGAATAGGAGAAACTTACCTTCTTTGAAGGATTGTGTTTTTTGTGGTGGTAGCCTTCTCTGTCTTGTGCTGTTTAGTCCTTCCTGATTATCCTGTCCAAAACCAGAAAATCTCTCCCTAATAATGTCGTTAATAATTCCATTGCACTATCAAAACTTACAGAAATATAGAGAAATATGCGCATACTAATGCTAGGAAAATGCATAATCCTTCAGGATGAAATTTTTTGCAGGAAGTTTGAGTACTTGGGCTAAAGATTACTGAAATAATTTAACATTTCGAGATAGAGATTAGGGTACCTCATTTGCTTGACCAAATTTTCCATCTCTTGCTTAAACTTCTTTGACAATTTTTGTGTATGGTGTTTTCTCTGGAAGTATAATGAACAAAGACAGACACAAAGGGGTGTTTATTTGAAGGATGAGAAAACCCAAGATAGTTAAGTTGTGATAGTTTATTTTAGTCTTAGGCCTTGCTGGTGAACTTGGTGCATGAGAGGGTGATTACAAAGCAAAGTTAGATATACTTTGCATGTTAAGGACTGTTGAAGTAAAGGATTTCCCCTTTTTCTTGATGCTAAGGTTTTCAATCTATTTAATTATGTTAATCCGTTTCCTTTGCATCTAAATTTACTTTGATGCTGTGCTTGCAACAATTGGTTTACAATATTTTCGGTTGGTCCAGGCCTTTTTGGTTCTTGCTTTGCTTCTCTTGATCGGCAAAAATAATATAGAAAAGTCAAAAAGAAGGTGAATATTGTTTGTAAAGCAGTCCATCTATCTAATTTGTCTTCCTAGAAGATGGAAACTATATTTCCATTTTTGGTTCTAAACTTACCCACAAGTCATCTTTGTTGGCAAGAATAGAATCACATTTCCAAGAATATGAGAAGTGTAAAGGTCATCATCCTCCCACTATAATGCATTATTCCATTCTAATCAAGCGAGAGCAACGCATTCAGCTTAGCTCACCGGTAGGCGAAATTCTTTCAAGTTTCAACAAGCATATCCCCAATTTAGTCGGCTTGTGATACTCGTAATTTTGATGGATCACCACAACACCAAAATCAAATCTAAAAGGCTGAGATTCCTATTGTAGCCATTTTTTTTCACAAATGACAGCAATCGAAATCAAATTTTGTGTATTTGCTAATAGCATCTTCAATAGTAGTCAAAAAGATCCATGTGGAGGTCATTGTTAAACCTCCATTTGTTGTGGTTTAGCTAGGCCTAAATAAGACCATGTTCTTAATATTTATCTCCAATCATTAATGTTGTGCCATGTATTTTAGATTTAGATAAACATAAAGATAACTTTTTAGCATGATTTTATTAAAAAATATTTTTTTAAATAAAATTGATGACATGGAATTAGTTTGAGATCGTTCTGAAGGTGTAGCTAATACTTTCTTTAACACCTTCATATTTGTCATTTAAAAGATAATATTTTCACCTTCTATAGACATATTTATGACTGGTTTAAAAATCACAACAATAAGATTTATTTATTTATTTATTTTAGAATCCGAAAAGTGAGAAAATCAAGAGCGCATTGTACCACTCCAATACTAACCACCTCGCCATTTACAGTGTCGATATCATAGGGTTGAGTCTTCAAATTTATATCTTGCTGACTACTGTTCAGACAAAAGATAAGAGAGCTTAGGTTGAATCCAGACCAGTCATGGATTCCACGAGATTGCCCACAAATTTTCACAGGGTTTCTAGCAACTCTATTAGTTACAGAATTTATAAGGTTTAATTTAGTAATTAATATTTTCTAATTAGAGTTCCATTCTCATTGCAATTGATAGTATTTTTGAATCTTCCTCCTTTAACAACAACGTGTTCTTCAATCAGGAGATGCATAATTCTTTCCATCTTGTGTCCCAGATCTCCCGCCCATTGAAAAACTGATGTTGTTCCTTGACGAATCAGATCTTGTTTGATGGTGAAGGAATCTGGAGATCCAGCTTCCCCCTTACAATGTCTAGCATAATCAGTAAGAATTAAGCTAAAACCTGTCATTTCATTTTCTTTCGTTGGACTATGTATTGCGATGCTGATTTTGTGACATAATAATTCTAACTTTTCCCAATTGAATTTAAAATGATAGGCATTTCTCTAGCTTGATTCTCATTGTAGGAAGCATGACGATAATTGGACTTTTGATTGTCCTTAATTGTCAATCCATAATTGTTGGAAACATCATAATAATTGGACTTTTGGTGTTAATGCGATTGATAATAGTTGTTGTTGTTTCATTAGGTTTTTATTATATCTTGTTAGAGCATAGCTCGGTTGAACTCACCAAGCGTTGGTATGTCAAGTTTGGTTGTCATATTTTAATACCAAAACTCATCTAAAGTCACTTGATTAAATACTAGAGTCAACTTCGTTTAGGTTAGACTAGAAAGTCTAAGAATGTTGAGATGTACAAGTATTCTTCTGAAGACCTAAAGAATGAGAAGAAGTAACGACTGCAACAAAGACATCATCCTTCAACTAGAGGTTAGTAATACTGACTTGACTTGTTTCCATTCCTAAAGTATGTTTCAAGTCGTATTATATTGAAAACATAACATGTGAAGCTGTATACATATATATATATATATATATATATATATATATATAATACTCTCTAGTGATTATACTTGGTCTTATCATTATGATCAAAGTGTCAAGGAATTTATTGAATTACGAAGTATAAACTCTTATCTTTTGGAACTTCGTAAATACGACATCAACATAATCTTTGCATTTAGTTACTTCGTACCCATATTATGTGTAAGATATGGGTGTGATTTAATCCTAGGAAACTATGTATTATTACATTGGTTTAAGGAAGTAGATGCATGAACTTGTTTCATAATCAAAAGGGAAATCATGATTGGTCCGGTTCTTTATTGAATATCTTTTGAGACCAATACAAGATGACAAGGTAGAACCTATCTTAACTTATGTTGAGAATTGAGGTATAACCGGTCATAACCTATAATGTGTAGCATGTTGTAATCGATCACAAGCTACTTTGTGAAGCAAGGTGTAACCTGTCACAAGCTACATTGGGAAGTTAGTTGTAATCAGTCACAAGCTACTTTGGGAAGCAAGGTGTAACCGATCACAAGATAATTTGAGAAGTAAGGTGTAACCGATCACAATCTACCTTTGGAAAGCACGGTGTAACCGGTCACAACCTATTTTGGAAAGCATGGTATAACCGGTCACAACTTAAATTGTGAATCATAGTACAACCGTTCCAAGGAGCAAAACCGAGTTTCCAATATTCACATATCTCTTTATGTTTTGTGTGATCTTGGAATTAGGGTTGCTGAGAGAAACTTCTAGATATCGACATTATTTGAACATGTACATAACTCTTGTCATTAATTGTTCAAATATATTCTTTGATACTCAAGGTGATCCTAAACCGAAATATTGAAAAACATTTAATTATAATTTTCATAATATATGTTTTAATTACCAGCAATTAAAGCATATCCTCTGGAAAATATTATTAGTTAATGTGTTATACTAATTATAGAAGTTTTCTAAGAGAGATTTCGAAAATATGGTTTGGTATTTAATTGGAAATAGGAAAACCAAAATTAGTTACCTTAATGCATATCTTGAGAATATTTTCCGTTTTGGAATTTCATTGTTGTCCAAACAACCTTGGTCTATAAGTACTTGAGTTTGCATTTCTTGCAAACTATCGTAAGAGCCAGGAAAACTTCATTCTTGTTGTTTCTGGTTGAGTCGTCTATCCGGAGAGGAAAGTACCCTAATTATGCGAAATCTCTTACGACCGATTGTTTAAATACTTCTATGGGATCAAGAAGCTCTACGAGTACCATTGGTGGGAAACTAAATAATTGTATTGTTATTTTAGTTTTCGATTATTCATTTGATTGACTAACTGTTGTTGAAACTTTGATTGCACCTTGTTTGTTTATTCTTGAAAACCTCCTTTCTGATATAAGGGTCACTCAAACTAAATCAAAGTATCGACGGGATCTTTAGAACCATTTGCGGATCTAAAGACATCTTGTGATAATCCATTGTTAACAGACTCCGTCCGGTATGAGATTGATCACAAGAGGATCCAAGTTGTGTTATGCAGGTTATTAAAGGCAATTGAAGATTTGAAGAAGAAGAAAATTTTCTTATTAGTTTTCGTATCTTGTGAATATAGTGCACAAACCTTGATCCGCTGGGATCCAACTAGAATCGTGTTTATCTTTGATAGACTTGATTGTCTAGTTGTGTAAGATCGGCATCGTTTTATAGTTACTCTTTGAGTTCTATATTGATTGATTGCGAATCTAATAATTGGTTATTTCGGTAATCAAAGTTTTAGATTGATCTAACCAGACAAAGGAGTTTATTGGTTTAAACAGAAGAGCCTTTGTCAACAACTCATACATATCTTTTACCAAAGATTGGTTAGAGTGGTTACTAAACAGATTCATTCTTTTGTTGTTTGGAATACGATCCAAAGGACTAGAAATTCACGTGCGTGACTGATTGATGTTTTTTCTGGGGTTGTAGTAATGAGGTTCAAACTCTCGGACTTGTGAAGGATAATTTTTTAAACTTAATAAAAAAGATAAATATATACAATAAAAATATTAACACTGGTGCGAGAAACTGGGACTAAAGATTCGGCCATTTTTCATTTTCAAGTGGTTCAAAATTTAATTCTAGGCGATTATAGTTCAAAACAAAACAAATATTAACTCTAGTTTATTGCCAAGATAGATTTTATGAAATATTACTTGTATTTCTTAAGCATGGCATATCAAAAATCCCTAGGACTAAGCATACTCCATCAAATGAAATGACAACTAATTAATTTAAAATCTTAATTCAATTAAAATTAGTGCAAAAAGTAAATAAAAGAATTAATGAAATTACCACATGGATGAAATTCGACCTCCTCCGTCGTCCCAGTGTTGGGTTTAGCTCATCATGATAAAAACACGCTCAAAATATTTATTTATTGCTCAAAGGGTGTTTACAAGGATGAAAATGGAGATGAAATAATAAAACAGTGAATGTGCGACCCACAGAAAGCGTCCAAAATGAACGACAAAGAAGAAGTGTTATTGTTACTGTAGCTCTAAGACCCACACCTACGACCCACGGCTGTGAGTCTGTTTCACTGTTGATAAACGACTGCTGGTGCAGGTCCTTTCTTCATGTTCTTCATCTTCATCACGATCAGCAGCAGCAGAGAGAATTCGTGATTCTTCCTCTGCAGCTTCCTTTCTTCTCCTCCCAACTCTCGACACCGCTTCTACATCACCCTAAGAGACTATTTATACCCATATCACGCATTGAATCTCGTCATAACTCCAAATAATCTTCATTGAACACAAATATTTTCCACGGGCAATAATTTCTATATTTTCTTTCTCCACGCGTTTCTGAGATGTTTCGATCATTCCAATATCTTCTAAATATGTATATGAATCATCAGAATTATTTTTCTTGCCTTTAGTCTCCTTTAATTTCCATAAATCAACTTGAAACCCTATTTTCCTTTTTTAACTGTTGTGAAAAATATCCGGCGATTGGGCCCAACTCAGGTCATTCCAACACTCAAAATATATTCATATACCCATAAGGAGTCTATCCCTTGAATTTCATCTCTTTAGTCTACTCATAACCCTTTCAAATCATGCCCGTAAAATCTGCCAGTGTATGAAATAATTTTCCCGCCAAAAATATTTTCAAATTCTGGGAAGAAAGTGACCTCCCGCTAATCCATTCCTGGGGTCCCTTTAGCAATTGGGGCGGAAATAGTAATTTTTGGGGCTGAAACAGTAATTTTTCTGGGGTTCCTCCGGGACATTTCTGGGGTTCTTCCGGTGCATTTCTGGAGTGTCTTTAGTACTTTATCCTAGGGTGTAAAACACCACTTTTTGAGCCAATTTTTGCCGCAAGAGCTTATTTCTCTAAAAATACCTATAAAGACATAAAATAACAAAATAAATAGAAAATCGAGTACTAACAATACATAAAATTGAGACATATTAGACACATAAATGTGTCTATCAACACCCCCAAACTTATTATTTGCTAGTCCTCGAGCAAAACTAATATTGAAAATAAAATCCTAACTCACTAGGTGTCCCTAGTGACCGAGTTAATCTCGGGAGGGTTTACCAGAGGTGTACCTACAAAACCAATACTCCAGACCCTATCTATCTACAACGAACCTTGGAAGGCACTAAAGAATCTCCTTCGTTGGCATACTTATTGACTACAAGAGGAAGTACCCTGATGCGAAATTCCAATTGATGTACACGAGTTTGCACTCAAGCATACTAAAATTCATATATAAGTGACAGAGCTCTACTCAGATAGTTGCAC
Organism: Papaver somniferum; assembly: GCF_003573695.1. Taxonomy (NCBI): domain Eukaryota; kingdom Viridiplantae; phylum Streptophyta; class Magnoliopsida; order Ranunculales; family Papaveraceae; genus Papaver; species Papaver somniferum. The sequence continues at coordinate 71,399,508 of NC_039361.1, read as the reverse complement.
TATGGACATCATATTCGGAGTCAAACTAATCACATGGAAAGATTAAGAGATGGATATAGAAAAACATAGATGGTTTTGATGTTTACTAAGTGAACGGCGTTTCCCATATCTGTCTGAAGGCCTCCGCCAAAATGAACCTATCCTAATGGATTGAGATACTAGTCTGACTAATATCAACACACTGGCATATACAAGGGTACCAGTGGTCGATAACCTAACTCTAGGTCAACACAACTGGTATATACAAGGGTACAAGTGGTCGACTTTATTGAATTTTCCTTTTGGTCGAATGGTCTGGTCTCATTTTTTTTTTCAACTTTTTTTTTTGTAACTCAATCACTCTAATTCATCCTAGCATTGGTAACAACTTGAATCGTGGGCCCCACCTATCACTTAGAGAAACATGGTTTAAAAACAAAATAAAATAAAAATAGAAGTGAAAAGGACTCAACGAGATATGGTGAAACTATCATGTTATTTCTAACACCTGAGCTTTGTGCTTTTATGAATAGACTCTTTAGATGTTTCCATCTATTCAGATTGGTTCCTCAACTCCTACAACCAAAATGCTTCCATCCACTTAGATTGGTTAGTGCCATCCTAAATACGCATAAATTTCTAGGCTCTGGAGTTTATTTATTCATACTGCAACTAAAAAGTTTCTCCCATACCCCCAAACTTAAATCTAACATTGTCCTCAATGTTCTAAAGATGAAATTAAAAGCATGAACAAGGAGAAACTGTTACCATTTGAAGCAAAAGAGATAAGGAAAGATATTACCGTGTTGCATGAGATTGGGTTACCTCCCAAGAAGTGCTAAGTTTAAAGTCTTCAGCCAGACATCGGAAGGAATTAGTCACCTCATAGAATCAAAAAGTAACAGCCGAAATAATTGTGGGTCTTCAAAACCAAAAAGAGCTGACCAAAGGAAACTACAATAACCCAAGAAAGTGAACAAGGATAACATGCCCTTATCTAGTTTCCTGATTAAGATATTTATATCTATTTGTGGTCCAGGTTCTAAGAAAGGGTCTAAATAAAATATTTTCATAGGTTGCGTTTCTTCATAGGTGGGATCCGAATCATTAGGTCCTAGAGTCTGGAAAAACTCAGATATGATCTTAGAAGCGCACAATAATAACCTAAATAATTGAGGATCCTCTAAGTCAATAAGATTTGACTTACAATATTGACCAAAATGAGAGTAGTGGTCATTCTTAAGAAAATGTGTCGCTTCTAATTTTCTAAAGCATTTAGGTTTAGTCTCACAACTTAATATTCGACACATTTGAAATATAAACGTTCCCACATTTGGAAGAAAACTATTTGGTGGGAAAACAAAGCCAATCTGGGTATCATAGCCTGGGAAAACCACATCAACCAGAGGATGGGTTTCTAACGACTGAACTTCTTCCTGGACATCATTAGGTTCGGGAAAACGAGTATGAAGGTAATCTTGCAAAATGTTCGAGGCAGAGATATCAAGTCCTAAGTGTGGGGACTTTCTGAGAGTTAAAGGTAAGGCACTAGGAAAGTGATAATCACCCCCAAACTTAGAGTTTTCAGTGTCTCTAGATAGACCTCTAATTATTTCTTGAATTTCCGTATCTTCAGAGTCCTTAAAATATTCAAGAGATTCTTCTAAGTTATTATCAGGTAGTGCATCTTTACTCATCTCTACGGGTCTATCTTCTTCTTCCAAGACTATTGTATTTAAGTCGCTAGACTCTAAAACAGTATTTTCGAAATGAACCCGTTCCTCTAAACCACTATCGTCTTCGTAATCAAAAGGAAAAACTACATCGTCTAAAACGGTGGTATCCCTAATCAAATCCTCGTCCTTTTGAATAGGTGAATAATCATAAAAATTATTTGGATTTAAACTAGAAATAATATAATTACTATACAGATCAATTGGATTACTAGACTCCTGATCACTATGCCTACATATTTCAGATTCTTCATTACTGCTATCCTCATCATCATAGTACGAAGATGATTGAACCTTATCTAAATAAGTAGTGTCTTTTATTCTAACCTCGTCCTCTAGATTAGGCAAATATTCACTATTTATATCAAGGGTAAAATTGGAAACACTATTTTGGAAATTTAGATCTTTTAGAGAAGTTCTATTTTGGGTCTCTAACAAAATCTTTTGGGCCGACTCACATGAATTCTTGACGTAATCTAGGAAATCAGGTAAAGAAAGTTCACTCATTGCATTATTTTCGTCCATAACTAAGTTATTCATTTCAGCGAACTTACGTGCTGTGTCATCTAACTTATGTGTCGACTCAAGTAAAGAGGAATTAGCAGAATTTTTCTCGTATGACTGATGGTTGTGAGGATAGTGATTGGGCTCACCATGGTATGAACCATAACCTTGAAAAGTTTGGCGTTCCCAACCACTATTCCCACCATGGTAATAAAACTGATGATGTCCATATTCAAATTCAGGTCGATAATCATTGTATTGGCTTCTATCATACCAGCTCGACATTCTTAATTGCAAAGGAATTCTACATAATCACAAACAAGGTTGACTCGACCAAATCAAACCTATAAAATCTAGCAAACAAAAAGCATGATGACTCCACTTAGATTGTTTCTAGACCAGCTTCTATATTTCGAAAGGGAATTCGTTACAATTTAAGCAAACCCCTCTGGAATCAATCCGAGTCAAAGTAAGTTGAATTGAGGCGAGGGAAGCTCAGTGGAGCTTTGATACCCAAGGCCTCACCGCTATCACAAGGCGGCGCAGTCACGCATTCAACTCACAGAAACCATCATGAACTTTGGAGTGTGCTTAAAGAGCAACCAATATTTTTCGAACGAGTTTCCTATTAAGCTCGTTACCCTATCGGTCTCTTTCTATTCCAAATTTTAAGCTTGGGTTCGCGTTAGGTTTCGTTTTACTAAGGCGGGCAAGAAGGGAGCAGTGATGAAATCCGAACCCTTATCTTGTATTGGCCAGGCCTTTCCCTTTACTAGGAATTTAAAAACAGTCCAAATTCGTCCTCAATAAATGAATCACCTTAAGGAATACAGTAAACCCGCTGACAGGAGATTCGCGAGTGTTTCGATGGACTTACCTCCCGTACCAGACGGGGGATGAACCGTTGAAGTCGACTCGGTCCACGACTCCTATGTCATGTACGAACCCGAGGGGCCGAGACGATATAGTAATCGTCGTCCTTCCCTGCACACAGTTTATATAATTTTTTTTTAATTTTTTTTAATAATAATACCCTTCCGTAGGGTTAAAAAAAGAATAAAGTCCAATTGTCCAGAATAAAGTCCAAATAAAAAGTCCAAAAATTACAAAAATTATGAAAAATAAAGCCTATTTACAAATCGTAAAAAAAATATGTCTTTTTTTTCTTCTCTTTTAGCTTTTAGCTTTAAGCTTTTTGTTCCCAAGTCCTTAGTATTCCACTTCGAACCTGTAAATCAAAGACACAAAAAGAAACGTAAAAAGTAACAAATAATAGTAAAAAAAAAAACCTAAAAATTCTACCTAAGCACAAATCCGCGTCGGCGGCGCCAAAATGATTGATGTTTTTTCTGGGGTTGTAGTAATGAGGTTCAAACTCTCGGACTTGTGAAGGATAATTTTTTAAACTTAATAAAAAAGATAAATATATACAATAAAAATATTAACACTGGTGCGAGAAACTGGGACTAAAGATTCGGTCATTTTTCATTTTCAAGTGGTTCAGAATTTAATTCTAGGCGATTATAGTTCAAAACAAAATAAATATTAACTCTGGTTTATTGCCAAGATAGATTTTATAAAATATTACTTGTATTTCTTAAGCATGGCATATCAAAAATCCCTAGGACTAAGCATACTACTTCGAATGAAATCACAAGTAATTAATTTAAAATCTTAATTCAATTAAAATTAGTGCAAAAAGTAAATAAAAGAATTAATGAAATTACCACATGGATGAAATTCGACCTCCTCCGTCGTCCCAGTGTTGGGTTTAGCTCATCATGATAAAAACACGCTCAAAATATTTATTTATTTCTCAAAGGGTGTTTACAAGGATGAAAATGGAGATGAAATAATAAAACAATGAATGTGCGACCCATAGAAAGCGTCCAAAATGAACGACAAAGAAGAAGTGCTATTGTTACTGTAGCTCTAAGACCCACACCTACGACCCACGGCTGTGAGTCTGTTTCATTGTTGATAAACGACTGCTGGTGCAGGTCCGTTCTTCATGTTCTTCATCTTCATCACGATCAGCAGCAGCAGCAGAGAGAATTCGTGATTCTTCCTCTGCAGCTTCCTCTCTTCTCCTCCCAACTCTCGACACCGCTTCTACATCACCCTAAGAGACTATTTATACCCATATCACGCATTGAATCTCGTCATAACTCCAAATAATCTTCATTGAACACAAATATTTTCCACGGGCAATAATTTCTATATTTTCTTTCTCCACGCGTTTCTGAGATGTTTCGATCATTCCAATATCTTCTAAATATGTATATGAATCCTCAGAATTATTTTTTCTTGCCTTTAGTCTCCTTTAATTTCCATAAATCAACTTTAAACCCTATTTTCCTTTTTTAACTGTTGTGAAAAATATCCGGCGATTGGGCCCAACTCAGGCCATTCCAACACTCAAAATATATTCATATACCCATAAGGAGTCTATCCCTTGAATTTCAGCTCTTTAGTCTACTCATAACCCTTTCAAATCATGCCCGTAAAATCTGCCAGTGTATGAAATAATTTTCCCGCCAAAAATATTTTCAAATTCTGGGAAGAAAGTGACCTCCCCCTAATCCATTCCTGGGGTCCCTTTAGCAATTGGGGCGGAAATAGTAATTTTTGGGGCAGAAATAGTAATTTTTGGGGCTGAAACAGTAATTTTTCTGGGGTTCCTCCGGGACATTTCTGGGGTTCTTCCGGTGCATTTCTGGAGTGTCTTTAGTACTTTATCCTAGGGTTTAAAACACCACTTTTTAAGCCAATTTTTGCCGCAAGAGCTTATTTCTCTAAAAATACCTATAAAGACATAAAATAACAAAATAAATAGAAAATCGAGTACTAACAATACATACAATTGAGACATATTAGACACATAAATGTGTCTATCAGTGACTCTAGAAGTCGAAGGAACGGGGATACTGAGGAAACTAAGTAACTGTCGGAAAAGATCAAAGTCTAGAACTTAAGTTTGCGTACCCGTTTGCAAACTTATGAGGTTAAGTTCTAAAATCAGTTAAGTATGATTTCATACTCGTGAACAAATACATTTATAAATTAAGGAATGCAATCTTTGCAAACCGTGGCTAAAATGTTCATGAACTGATTCTTTTGAATCAATCTGATTTTGCTTCAATTGTGTCTTGTATACTTATATGAGAATATAAACAATTGAACAACTCTATGAGTAACAAAATTAGATTCATTTGATTATCATTTGATCTAGAAGTGTTAAGATGAATAAGGTTAATACAAAAGTGTTCATATGGCTAACTTCAGTTAACTGTTATTGAACCAACTCAATATACACGTTTAGGTACGGTTACCCATATCTAAATAAAGGTATATTTCATTTGTGCGTAACAATCTAAGATCATCTAACTGTGGAGAGATATTGCCTTGGTTGAAGCAATCTTAGCTTGAATCTTAAATCAGGTTTTCATCCAATGGTGAATATTGATTGCTTTGTTCCAAAGTTATCAAATCCTGATTTGAAGACTATATAAGGGAGAACTCTAACAACTGGGAAACCTAATCCCCACACCTCCTGTGTGATACTAGTTGCGACTAGAGTCGATTCTCTTTTAACCTAGGTTTTTCCTAAAACCATTATAGGTTAACGACTTAAAGACCTCCTTGGGATTCTGAATCCATACCCAACTATTTTCTCTGTAGTTGTACGTTCTGATCTTACTTGTTCTATCGTATTGAGTACTATCTTTTCTAAGATTTTCTCGAGATTTATCTCTGATAGGAAAGATATAAAAAGTAATCACAAAGCTCTTCATCTCATTCTTTGTGATTTCACAATAACTTGTTCTACTACCATATAGTTAAGTTATTGTGGGGTGATTGATATTTCTAGGATGTTCTTCGGGAATATAAGACCGGATTATCAGTTGGTTCTTGTTCACCTTGATTTATCAAAATAAGGAACAAAAACTTCGTAGGTATTTCTGTGGGAGACAGATTTATCTAACAGAATAGACTTTTATGTGGGAGACATAATTGTTTATCAAGTCTTCGATTTTGGGTTGTAGAAACTCTTAGTTGCGAGTGATATCAACTAAGGGAATCAAGTGCGTAGAGTCCTGCTAGGATTCAGAGGCGTAAGGAACGCCACTGTACCTTGATCAGTGTGAGATTGGTTAGGGCGCAACTACATTCCAGTCTGAAGTTAACTTGTAGTAGTCTAGAGTCTGTAGCGGATTAATACAGTGTGGTGTTCAAATCTGTACTAGGTCCCGGGGTTTTCTGCATTTGCGGTTTCCTCGTTAACAAAACTTCTGGTGTCCATGTTATTATTTTTTCCGAATTATATTTTCTATATAATTGAGATATCATAGGTTGTGCGTAGTTCAATCCATTGGTAAATCCAACCTTTGGTTGTTGATTGGAATTGATTGACACTTGAACATTGGTCTTTGGTACCGTTCAAGTTTTTTCTCATAATTATCAGGCTTACGGATTCCTATCTGTTTGATTTGCTGATTACATTGAGAAACAAAGATATAACTCTTGGATATATTTTCCTTGCTTGAGTCTGACTGTTTAGTTGATTCTCTTGGAATTATATTGGAGTTATTCCATACAGATTGCCTAACGAAATATTGGGTGTGATTGTTAAACCCCCGCTTTTTCAATTGGTATCAGAGCAGTTTGTGTTTGTAGCAATCTGACTATACGGACAGAACCGTTATCTCTATAAACGTACCGCCAGTCTTCGATGGCTCGAATTACTTATGGTGGAAAATTTATATGCGTGCCTTTCTCCAAGCACGTGATTTTCAATCATGGGTTTATGTAGTTAATGAATATAATCCTTTCATGGTTACAGTAGATGGTGTAATTGCTGCAAAGGATATTGGTAGATATGAGACCGACGAGATTATCGCTGCAAAGAAAAATTCAGACGGCTTAAATGCTATCATACATGCCATTACCCCATATCTTTAGCACCATGTGACTACGTGTACTCGGTCTAAAGATGCTTGGGATATCTTAGAAACCGTATTCGAAGGGAATACCTTTGAAAAGGAAGCTAGGATTCAAAACCTACATTCTGATTGGGAAAACCTTCGTATGGCTGATGAAGATTTATTTGATGAGTTTAATCACAAAGTGTCTAAAATTGTTAATGCATCTTTTGCATTGGGTAAGATTATTCCTAAAAAGGACATTGTGATGAAAATTCTCAGATCGTTACCAGCTACATACGATTCTAAGAAATATGCGATGGTTGAAGGAAATAACCTTGATATAATTTCCAGAAATACTCTTGTTGGGAAGTTAAAGATCTTTGATCATGACCATACATCCAAATATGGAAAGGATATTGCTTTCAAAACAAAAAATAACACAAAATTACTTGACAAAATTAAAAGTGTTGGCAACTCTGTTGTTGATCCTATTGAGACCGGTTCGTCAGATGAAGATTTTGACAACTCAGTCTCACTGATCACAAGACAGTTTAGAGATCTTCTTTTGAAGAGAAGTAAACGGTTTATCAGAGATAAACCCAGGTCATCAGTCAAACCTCATGACCGTGCCCCTCCTAAAAACAGGGGCACTGTCGATACTGATGATGAGGATATGCCACGGTGCTTTAAGTGTAAAGGTTTTGTTCATTTTGCTAATGAGTGTCCAAATCGTAGAAAATACACTGGGAGAAAAGGTCTTCCTGCAACTCTTGATGAAATGTCTGATCACTATGACCCAAATGAAGATGAAAAGTCAAGTGTTGCACTCTTTGGTGAAAATATTGATTTTGATAATTGTAGCAATACGTACATCAATCTTGATATTCTTCCTGGAGAAACTTCTTCAACCACCGTGGAGGATAAAATGGATTTTTCTCTGTCTACTGAAAATTATATCTCACATGTTTCAGGTACCTCAATTTGTTTAGCAGCATGCTCAGCTATGGTGTCTGAACCGTCCTCATTGACATTTTCTTATTGTACTCTTAAGGGTCATGAACTCTCTAAGTGTTTCAAGTACAAACATAAAATAAGATATGTCAACAAACTTCAACGGAGAGCCAATCGATTAGCAAACAAGCTCAAACTTGTTCAGAATTCGAATTCATCTCAGGTATGTAAACTCAACTCTTCTCCGAAGAAGTTATTTTCTAAATAAAAAGCTAAACCTCTACAAAAAAGAACAAAGTCTAAACATTCTGTGAAAAGGGGTATTAAGGATTCCGTACAAGAAGTGTATGGTGGACATATTATTGTTCACCCCAACACAACTTAATTGTATTGAAGGTGCATCTTGTCTCATGTGCCGGATTTCAAAGTGACAAGAGTTAAGCACAAAGCAGGCTTCAGGAAAAGAAAATTTTTATTTATTTTTCTTTTTGATTTTTCTTTGGAATTCTGTTGATCTTTTCATATCTTAAATTGGTATTGAAAAGTGTTTCCCTGTTTGATCATCAAAAGAGGGTTAAAAATTATAATTCTACCTTTTTTTAGGGTTGAGATTTGTGTGCACGTGAATTCTTTTTACTCTGTATAAAGGTTCCATAACCGTACATTACTTTTTCCTTCCCTGAAAACTCTTTTTATCACAAGATTGCTTGTAGAGCTTCAATTGTGTACTTCTCTAATAATCCCATATTTGAATGGATACTTCAAGAATCATATCTTCTGTCGGAAAAGATGTTAATATGATTGTTAAGCCATCAATCATAAATTTCTTTCATCTACAACTTTGAAGAGAAAAAGGAAGAATATGAAGAAACCAAAGGCTATCCCCTCAAATCTTCAGAAGTTTTTTGGTGTTCTTCAAGAGTTGAAGGAAACAAGGAAAGAGATTCAGCAAATAAAGCCTATTTTTCTAAGAACTCTTGAAATTCAGAAGGCCCTGGTTCGGCATCAGTGTAGAAGGTTCGTTGGAATTGAATTATTTCTTCATGAACCTTATGTTTCAATGTCTATTGACGACAAAGAGTTGGGGATGATAAATACTTTTTCAAGAATCTTAATGTCTAGGAAACTTCTTATGAGAATTTATTCTTGTGTTTTAAGAAGGATAACTAGGGTTTAGAATAGCAATTATTGTGATCGCACATATCTATTGCCAATGTTTTCATTTTGCAATGTTTTAGATTTATTTATTTAGATTCTAAGTTATTTGGAAGATGATTTTGCAGTGTTAATCTTTATTGATTTTATATATTGCAAAAATATTATGGGATATGTGTGTTTACGTCCGTGAACTATGATTGTCCCATATATGTCAAAAGTTAAGTCTTGAAAAAGCGGGGGTCTAACAACCCCACCCAATATTTCGCTTAGCAATCTGTATGGACTAACTCTAATATACTTTCAAGAGAATCAACTAGACAGTCAGACTCAATATTAATAAAAAGTATATCAAATAGTTATATCTCAATCTCTCAATTCAATCCGCAATCAAACAAATAAGAATTTGCAAGCCTGATTGAATATAAGAGAAATAACTTGAACGGTACCAAAGACCAATGTTCAAGGATCAATCAATTTCAATAAAAAACCAAAGTTTGGATTTATTAATTGTAGAAAATATAATGCGGAAAAGAAATAACACAGACACCAGAATTTTGTTAACGAGGAAAACCGCAAATGCATAAAAACGCCGGGACCGAGTCCAGATTTGAACACCGCACTATATTAAGCCGCTGCAGACACTAGCCTAATACAAAGCTAACTTCGGTCTGGAAAGTAGTTGAGCCCTAATCAATCTCACACTGATCAAGGTACAGTCGTGTTCCTTACATCTCTGATCCCAGCAGGATACTACGTACTTGATTCCCTTAGCTGATCTCACCCACAACTAAGAGTTTCCACGACCCAAAGTCGAAGACTTGATAAAAAAATCTGTCTCACACAAAAAAGTCTATATGAATAGATAAATCTGTCTCCTACAGAAATACCTACGAGTTTTGTTCCTTCTTTTGATAAATCAAGGTGAACAAGATCCAATTGATAGCGAAGAACAACCTAGTATTATCAATCACCTCATAATAATCTTAATCGATTAGCGAAACAAGTAACTGTGGAATCACAAACGATGAGATGAATGTGTTTGTGACTACTTTTCTATCTTGCCTAACGGAGATATAAATCTCAACCCAATCTTATGATTGTACTCAAACACGATAGAAAATATCAAGATCAGATCACGCAACTACAGAGAAAATAGTTGGGTCTGGCTTAACAATCCCAATAAAGTCTTCAAGTCGTTAACCTACAGGGTTTCCTGAAAAACCTATGGTTTTATGAGAATCGACTCTAGATTATGCAACTAGTATCACACAGGAGGTGTGGGGATTAGGTTTCCCAGTTGCTAGAGTTCTCCTTTATATAGATTTAAAATCAGGGTTTGCAATCTAAGTTACCTTGGTAACAAAGCATTCAATATTCACCGTTAGATGAAAACTTGATTAGATTCAAGATAATATCTTTCAACCATTAGATCGAGCCTAGCTTGTTATACACAAATGAGGATGTACCTTCATTTAGGTTTTAGTAACCGTACCTAAACGTGTACACTTAGTCGGTTCAACAATATTTAACCAATGGTTAGCCATATGAACACTTTCATATTAACCTTATTCATCTTTACCATAACTAGTTCAAATGACTCAAATGAACTAGTTAGAGAGTTGTTCAATTGCTTAGATCTCATAATAGTATACAAGACAGAATCGAAGCAAAATCGATTTTGATTCATTCGAATCAATTCATGAACATTATATCCACGGTTTGCAAAGATTGCATTCCTTATTATATAAATGTTTTAGTTCATGAACAAACCGATTTTTGAAAGTAACCTGCTTTGGTATGCAAATGGGTACGCATACTTAAGTGATCGAATTGAGTTTTATTTTACTTCCAAAGTCCAGCAGAAATTCATGGACGTGAAACTTCCGCCAACTTACTCGGATTTCCAACAACCTCCGGTACGCGTAGGGGTACACATACTTTAGGTTCCCGGTTTTGGACTTTTACACAAATGTGAGAACACACTATGTTTATATCCAAACATGGTTACTTGTTCTAAACTCTCATTTCAATCATTGAAACTTTCTTAGAGGATGTTAAAATAGTTGTTATCCACAAACTATTTTCATCAAAGCGATTTTCAAGTTATTGAAATAATCAACATGACTTTCGCCACAAGTAAAGATGAACTTGGCCAAAGCAAAATCTTACCAACACATATTTCGAGAAATAGATAAGTGAGATAGACTCGTCTCGAAATACCAAATGTGTATAATAGAAGTCTATATAGCAATACGACTTTTGTCTCAAATAGGAGATAGAGTATATAGACTTTTGAGTGATAGATAAGTTCAAGTATCCACATACCTTTTGTCGATGAAGTTCCACAAGTTCCCTTGAGTAGTTCTTTGTCTTCTTTCGATGAACGCCGCGGAGTCTAAAGCTCAACTACACTTAGTATCCTAATCCGATACTTAGCTATAAGTAGACTAGAAATCAAGAGTTATAGTTTTGGCAACTAAACTTGACAAAAAAGCTTGAGATAGCAATGTTTGCGAGTTCGACCGAGCAATGCTCTAACAAGTCTATTATGTCATTATGCAAATATTGATAAAAGATAGAATGAACTTTTGAATATTCCGCAGTATTGATCTTTCCCTGATCAACTTCTGTGTGAAAGTACTTTATGGCTCCGTAAGTTTTCTTATGTTGAGCATTTCCGATTAAATTAATCACCGAGGTTCCTTTGTGGTTAATTTAATTGAGTTTTCTGGATACAAATTTATATAATCGAAACTAAATGCATTCATCAAGGAGTTTATAAAGATACAAAATAACCCCTATAATATTCCACAGCCGCACTCCCCACAAAGATTTGGAAATTAAGCAAAAGTTCAATTAAGAAATCTTCCCCATAAAATTTCATTCCCGAAAGAACAACAAGGGCGACCCTACTTTCACAAGAAAAGAAGGATTTCTTTGGACATTAACAAATAACATAAGAATATGAATTTGTATCCAAAAATATCAATTGAATTAACCAAAAATACATGATCAATTCAATTGGTCATGCTCAACATAAGAGAACTTATGGAGCAACACATTATATGCACAAAGATGTGGATCAAGGAAAGACCAATACTTCGGAATAAACAAAGATTCATTCTATTTTTCATCACTATTTGCACAATGACAGACAATAGACTTAATCTTTTTAAACAAAAGCTCAACCTTTTTTCATCAATACTTGCATAAGGACATAAAAGGCTTAACTTTTGTAGTCAAAAGTTCATTCTATCTTTTACCAATACTTTCATATCGGCATGTAATAGAGATAACTTTTAAACAAGTATGGCACAGTCAATGTTCACGGACGTAAACAACATATCCCATAAAAATTTGCAATATATAAAACCATAAAGATTAATACTGCAAAAATCATCTTCCAAATCAACTTTAGAATTTGTTAGAGCATTGCTCGGTCGAACTCGCATGCGTTGCTATCTCAAGCTTGTTTGTCAATATTAGTGATCAAAACTATAACTCTTGATTTCGAGCCTATTTATAGATGTCTCGGACTAGGACATAGATAGTGTAGTTGAGCTTAGATCTCTCGGCGTTCATCTCTTGAAGACGAAGAACTACTAAGGGTAGCTTGTGGAACTTCTTCGACAAAAGCTATGTGGAGACTTGAATTCATTTATCACTTGGAAAGTCTATTTCTACTATCTCCTATATTGATATATAAATCGTGTTACGATATAGTTTTCTTTATACGCATTTGAGATTTCGAGCTGAGTATATCTTGGTTACATATTTCTCGAAATATGTGTTGGTAAGATTTCGCTTCGACCAAGTTCATCTTGTATCATGAGAAAATTGCCGAGTAACATCTTATATGGCTTGTGTGATACAATCATTTGATGTAGGCTTAGAATGTTTCGATAATGATTATTTCAATATCTTGAAAATTGCTTTGATGCTAATAGTGTGTGAAAACGGCTATTGTCATTATAGAAGAATGTTTCAATGATTGAAATAAAGAGTTGATGATGTAACCATCTTTGGATATAAACATATATTTTGTGTTCACACATTAGTGTATAAATCCATAAACCGGAAGCCAAGAGTATATGTGTGTATACGAAATTGGTGAAGGAGACAGGTTCGAGAATTTCAGGGCGGAAGTTTTCGAACCGAAAATTTCTGCTGAGTTTGGAAACTTTATAAACTCAAAAACCGGGTACTTAAGTACACATACCCATACGCATACTTAAGATGGTTACTTTGTTAAATCGGTTAGTTCATGGACTTAAACATTTAAATCATAAGGAATGCAATCTTTGCAAATTGTGGCTATAATTTCCATGATTGATTCAAGTGAATCAAACTGATTTGGTTTCAATTGTGTTTTCTAAACAATTGAACAACTCTTTAACTAGTTTCATTTGAGTCATTTGAACTAGTTATGGTTAAGATGAATAAGGTTGATATGAGAGTAATCATATGGCTAACCTTGGTTAACTATTTGTGAACCAACCTGGTGTACACATTTAGGTACGGTTACATAAATCTAAATGACGGTATATTTCATTTGTGCGTAACAAGCTAAGTTCGATCTAACGGTTGAAATATATTAGCTTGGTTGAATCAGGTTTTTCAACTAACAGTGATTATTTAATGCTTTGTTACCAAGGTAACTTAGATTGCAAACCCTAATTTGAAAACTATATAAAGGAAAACTCTAGCAACTGGGAAACCTAATCCCCACACCTCCTGTGTGTTACTAGTTGCATAACTAGAGTCGATTCTCCTTTAACCTTAGGTTTCTTCTCGAGACCCTGTAGGTTAATGACTTGAAGACTTCATAGGGATTGTGAAGCCAGACCCAACTATTATCTTTATAGTTGTGTGATCTGATCTTGATGTTTCTATCGTGTTGAATGCAATTGAAATAATTGGCTCGAGATTTTATATCTCCGATAGGCAAGATAGAAAAGTAATCACAAACAAAATTTCTCTCATCGTTTGTGATTCCACAATAACTTGTTTCGCTAGTCGATTAAGTTTATTGTGAGGTGATTGATAATACTAGGTTGTCCTTCTGGAAGATAAGTCTGGTTTATAAATTGGTTCATGTTCACCTTGATTTATCAAACGGAACAAAAACTCTTGGGTATTTCCGTGGGAGACATATTTATTCAATCCTATAGATTTTTCTGCGTGAGACAGATTTGTCTATCAAGTCTAGTCGTAGCAACTCTTAGTTGTGGGTGAGATCAGCTAAGGGAATCAAGTGTGCAGTATCCTGCTGGGATCAGAGACGTAAGGAGCGCAACTGTACCTTGAATCAGTGTGAGATTGATTAGGGTTCAACTACAGTCCAGTTCGAAGTTAATTGGAAGTAGGCAAGTGTCTGTAACGACTTAATACAGTGTGGTCTTCAATCTGGATTAGGTCCCGGGATTTTCTGCATTTGCGGTTTCCCCATTAACAAAATTCTGGTATCTGTGTTATTTCTTTCCGCATTATATTTTCTTATATAATTGAAATATCACAGGTTGTGCGTTAAGATCAACCAATTAGAATATCCAACCTTTGTTTGTTGATTACATTGATTGACACTTGAACATTGGTCTTTGGTACCATTCAAGTAACTCCTCTTATATTCAATCAGGCTCGCATATTTCTATTTGCTGATTGCGGATTGAATTAAGAGTTAGAGATATTAAACTCTTTAATATAGTTTATTCTAGATTGAGTCTGACTGCCTAGTTGATTTTCTAGAAAGTGTATTGGAGTAAGTCTTCTCAGATTGCCAAACGAATTGTTGGGTGTGGTTGTTATACCCCGCATTTTCAATTGGTATCAGAGCAGGCAAACACATTAAAGACCTTACAAGTCTGTGTTTGTAGCGATCTGATATGGACAAAGGTGCTATCTCTATAAACGTACCACCAGTCTTCGATGGCTCTAATTACTTGTGGTGGAAAATTGCTATGCGTGCCTTTTTTCAAGCGCGTGATTTTCAATCATGGGTTTATGTAGTTAATGGCTATGATGCTCCCGTTGTGACAGTTGGGAATGCAACCGTTCCAAAGAACATTGGCGAATACAATGATGCCGAGATACTTACTGCAAAGCAAAACTCCGATGGTTTGAATGCCATCATACATGCCCCAGATCTTCAGCACCATGTGACTACGTGCACTCAGTCTAAAGATGCGTGGGATATCTTAGAAACCGTATTCGAAGGAAATACCAGTGAGAAGGAAGCTAGGCTTCAAAACCTTAATTCCGATTGGGAAAACCTTCGTATGGAAGATGAAGATTCATTTGATGAGTTTAATCACAAAGTGTCTGAAATTATTAATGCATCTTGCATTGGGTAAGACTAGTCCTGAAAAGGACATTGTGATGAAAATTCTCAGACCGCTGCCATCTAGATACGATTCTAAGAAGCATGCCATCGTTGAGGGAAATAACCTTGATACTCTTTCCAGAAGCACTCTTGTGAGAAAGATTAAATTACTTGATCTTTATCATAATATAGTCAGAACATGTGTGTTTAATGTTATGACCATTGCAAGTAAATCCTCTAGTTTTTCGTGGGCTGCTGAATATTGTTCTAGTCATGTTGATTTTAATAAATCACTAATAACACAAAAGATCAAGGATATGGTACTGAAAAACAAAATATGCGAGGGACTGTCTTCTCTCCCATTGCTTCTGATGATTCAAGTCAAAAAAAATCTCAGTGTCACAATGAGTTACATACTACTGCAGTGTGTAGAGAAAGTTCAGCCTTTTCGGCAGAAATTTCTTGTGATTCAAACTCCAGTTTGGAATGCGAATCTGAGACTGAGATCCTAGAATTTCTGGAAAATATTGAAGAAATTCACCAAGAATTTGTTGAATAAACTTGAGTCATCACTACAGGTGAAATCTCTTGAGAATGACTGTCTTAATGATGACTTCACCAGAACCCTATTACTAAAGGAAAATGAGATCAACACTCTCAAGTGTGACCTGCAAAGGTTGTCAGGAAGCTCAGACAAAATTTCAGCAATGTTGTTTGTTCAAAAGGCTTTCGGAAACACACAAGGTTTAGGGTTCAAAGAAAAGACTGTAAGCACAACAAACTCGGTTATTCCAACTAGCTTTGGATCAATCAAACCTGAGTGTTGTGATAAACAGGTTTCAAATATACAAAGCAAATCCTCTTTGCTCTGCTCTTTTTGTGGAAGTACAATCCATGTCCAGAGTAAGTGTTGGAGATTCAAGAGGAACTGTAAAAGAATTACCAAACTTCAAGATGGCATGCAAACGATGAATGTGACTATAGAGAAACAATCAGAGACGTCTAGGTACAAGAAGAAATCCAAAAGAATCAGAGGAAGATGAGGTAAGTCCGTCTACTCAACAAACCTTGAAATGTCACCTGGTGACACAAGATGTGAACACTCTGTTTACTCTATTACTATCTAAACCATAGTAATAAATCGTATCCTTATTTTGGACTTGAAAAATAAGGATTACTTCAAGGTTGATTCAAGTCTTGTAAATCTTTTGTTGATTTCTCTGTTCCATATTGAGCAAGTAAATATTTTATTGTTAAGATTGATAATGGATCATGAACCGTTGAGGCTTTTTCAAGGTCCTTTAGGGTTTTGCTATCCTGAAGTCTATTTATGTTTATTTGTGAACATCATTGTTCTTTACCTTCTTTTCTAAAGATACAGTCCCATGACTCCTACTAGAGGTACCACGAAAAGTGTGACCTCCCGGATTTTCGGACTTCCAGCGGAAACGGATTCGACCTTGTGGGTCGGATCCAATCCAGCTAGCAAGTCCAAATTTCCGGACCGCCACTCGGGTAGGACCAGATTTTTTGTTGTAAAATATTTCAATATATCAAATCAATAATTCAAGCTCAATTAATTTTACTAAAAGAAATGTAATCTTATTTTTAAAATTACAAAACTTTCAAATAATAATTACAAAGTCAAACATATCAAATTAAAACAAAACAACACTTCGATTAAATTCAAAATGTGATACCCAAATCCCCGTGATACATAACAATTTCTTTTACGGCTAGTGTTTCTTCATTCTTTGTGGAAAAGGGAGAAAGAGGGGTGAGCAAACCACAGCCCAGTAGGAAGTTTCCAAAATCGAAAATCAAACACATGCAACCGATATTATAATTAAAACCATGCATAAAAATTCGCAATAATACTTACGCCATTTTAACCATAAATATTTAACACCTTCTTACCCAAATCTTCAACATTAAAATCTAGATCATTAATCTAGTTGTCATAGTTATTCCGGTAAACAAACCACTACCATTCCCCGAACAGTCTTCTTTTCATTTCTTCAGATAATTTTTAATCTAATTGTCAGAGTTATTCCGGTAAACAAATCATTATTGTTCCCCGAACATCCTTCCCAGGGTAGCCACCAGTGGTGGGATGCCATAAGGCCTGAAATTTCATCAACAAACGTATATATTAATTCTTAATCTATTTGTCAGAGTTATTCCGGTTAACAAACCACTACTGCTTCCCGAACAGTCTTCCCAGGGTAGCCACAAGTTGTGGGATGCCATAAAGGCCTGATATTTCAGCTGCAGACATATACATATTTTCCTATAACTCGATTCAAATCAGCGCCATCCACTAATAAATTAAACTCACTTTCGCAAATCTAAACTCAATTCCAGTCACTAATAATCTAGCACAATAGATTCACTATCACGGACCAAAAAAATATTATAATGCATCAAGTTCATGTTCACAAAATCAAAACTCAATAATTATGCATTAGTATAATTTCTACAATAATAAAGAAAAATAATATTAATTATATCAAATTTTAAAATAAAATCTAGAATACTTTAAAAATTACAAATACTAATAAATAAATTATACTTTAACAATAATGATTAGTAATAAATATACAAAATTTTATAAATAAATTAAATAATCCAAAAACATCATAATGAATTTAAAAACAAACATGATGATTATTAGTATGGAAATCAAAATAAATCAATATACATTTAATGCTAAAATAGGTTTTATTTGATATTAGGTAGAAATCCCCTACTTCGAATATCCTTCCAAAAATATTTATGCAAGTAGAACACCTGTTTACAAAAATAGTAAATCCCATGTCTTTATTTTGAAGGTACTGAAAGTGATAGGCAAAAAGGTTTTGATTTTATTTAGCAATGACTAAATCAACCCGCATAGTGACTAAATACAACTTTTCGAAAATATTTTGAACCTCATTAGCAGGGGTGAACAAAAATCGCCTTTTTCATCTTCTTTTTTTCCGATCTGTTTTAAGTCCGGTTCTCTCTGTTACTCTTAAAAATCAGTCATTGATCTTAATTCGAGATCAATGTCGATTGATGTTTCAATTCATGGTTTCAACTGGGTTCTAATACAATAGTAGATTATTTCAATTCTTTTATCATCTTTAAAGGTTCAAAGCTAGGGAAGGGTTTCAATCATTGAATTTTAATGGTTTTACAACGAAATTTGATGGAACTTGACGATAGTTCTTGTTTCAAAATGACGGCAGTGACAGGGATAAAATTTGATCTTATGGGTTGGGATTCAATCGGTTTTTATTTTTTCCTTCATTCAATCGGATGGTTTTGATTTGAAATGTTGTTCTTCAGATAAACTTTTAACGTAACTATCTTGATGATCGATCATCGATATTATCATCATGAATTTGTTGTTTCCCAGTTAATAAAATGCAGGGTTTTGTATGCCTGTAAATATTGTTGGGTACTGGTGAGGAAGATGATGGTGAGTTTTGTTTAACCTCTCCAATAAAGGTTAAGAAATATTCTTAAGGGCTGTAATTAAACTTAATTGAGATTGTATTTAGTCACTGCCTTTTCTTTTTGTTATTTGAAAAGAAAAATAAGAGAGAGAAAGATGAAAATGATGGGTAACTTTTGTTTTCTTTTGTTTTATGTAAGAGATAATGAGAAAAAGTAAAAGGAGAGAGAGATGAAAGTGATGGCTAGAATTTTTGGGTTTCTGTGCTAGGAGACAAAAGAGAAGAAGAAAAGTTGGAGAAGAAGAAAATGACGCCTCCTTTTTTTTCTTTTCTTTACTTCACACGGTTTTGGGTAAATAAAACCCTAACTAATTATTATTTGTCACTCAAGTTTTGATAAGGGAAACACTATTTTATAAACACACTCCACTATCAAAATACATGCACCCCAAACACATAATATATAATAATGACACCAAATTTAGCAAAGATATATATATACACGCCACACAATGTACATATTCACCACAACTAAAAATCATCTTTTTAATTTTATATTATTTTGGTAACCATAAATATTTTTAAATCTAAATATATTTTTTTTATAAATTATCTTTTAGATCAAAAACCAAACAAAATAATACGGACGTTGTTTTTATTTATTAATTTATTTTAGGCGTAAAAATCATATTAAAAAAATTATAGGGTTTCACACTATTAACCCCTTAAAAAGAATTTCGCCCCGAAATTCAAAGACCAAAAATACCGGGTGTTACACTATTAACCCCTTAAAAATAATTTCGTTTCGAAATTTAAAACCAAAAATACAGGATATTACTCCATGAACCCCTGATTAATAGTGTAATTCAAAAAGGGCTTGCGACGCAGCTTGCTGCTATGTAATTATTTATTCTACAATTTATCTAATTTATTTTTAAAAAAGGATATTACACTATTAACACCTTAAATAGAATTTCGTCCCGAAATTCAAAACCAAATATACAGGGTGTTACACTATTAACTCCTTAAAAAGAATTTCGTCCCGAAACTCAAAACCAAGAAAAATACTGGGTATTACAAAAAGAGATGCCGTAGAAGCAGTTAATGTGTATCTGTGTGAAGGAATTGCTTCTTCAAGAAAAAGGAAGGCGACAAACACGACTGATGATTCAGGTTCTTCCTCTAACTTCCTATTGTCTGTTTTTCATTTCGATAATAACTTTAGGGCTATGGTGGAGGATTTCATCAGGAAAAGAAATGGTTTAAAATCTCGAATCATTTCTTCTCTAAGAGATATCTCTCACCATGAACAAATGTTGTCTCTAACAAAGAACACTCTGCGTGAAATGAAAAGAGAACTTCGTGAGTTAACTGATATTTCTGAAGATTTAGAGGAGTTGCATGATCCCATTATTAATAGCTTTTTCAATAATGAGAAGGAATTCTTTGTAGATGCCATGAGAAAGCTCTAGAATGTCTAGTAAATCTTCTTTAAGAGAATTTATTTCTTGTTTTTAGAAGAATAACTAGGGTATGGAATAGCCATTATTGTGAGTACACATAGATATGTCCAACGATTTTTCATCTTCATGTTTTAGATTTATTTATTTAAATTCTAAGTTTTTTGGAAGATGATTTTTGTAATTTTAATCTCTATGATTTTATATATTGCAAATTATTATGGGATATGTTGTTTACGTCCGTGAACCTGTGACTGTCCCATACATGTTCAAAAGTTATCTCTATTATGTCGATATGAATGTATTGATGGAAGATAGAATGAACTTTTGACATTACAAAAGTTAAAGCCTGTTATGTCATTATTTTGATGGAAGAAAGGATAAAACTTTTGTTTACAAGGATGAAGCCTATTGTATGTCATTGTGCAAATAGTGATGGAAAACAGGATGAATCCTTGACTATTCTGCAGTATTTGGTCGATCTCCGATCCACATTTTTGTGCATATACTGTGTTGTTCCATAAGGTTTCTTATGTTGAGCACAACCGACTGAATTGATCATTCTCTTATGATTAACTTAGTTGTTGCTCCGTAAGGTTCCCTATGTCGAGCGTAACCAACTAAATTAATCATTCTCTTTTGGTTATTTTAGTTGTTGCTCCATAAGTTCTCTTATGTCGAGCATGACCAATTGAATTGATCACTTTGTGGTTAATTTGTTTGTGTATTTCAATTAAATTAATCATGAGATTTCTTGTGATTAATTTGGTTGTATTTTTCGATTTAACTAACCATGGGTTCTCTTGTAGTTATTTAAATTGAATAATTTTGGATTCAAATTCATGTTTTTGATGTGATTTGTTTGTCCAAAATAAATCCTTCTTTTCTTGTGAACGTAATGTCGCCTTTGTTGTTCCTTCGGGTATGACATTTTATAGGGGAGAGTTCATTTTGAACTTGTGCTTAATTTCCAAATCTTTGTGGGGAGTGCGGCTGTGGAATATTTAGGGGTTAACTTGTATCTTTATTAACTCCTTGATTAATGGATTTAGCTTCGGCTTTATGATTGCATCTAAATTTGTTGGTATGTTAATACACCTTTTGGTCATGAAGTATCTCCGTGGAAATTTCGTTAGGATCCCACTAATTTTCATACCTTTGCCAAATTTTTTGACAAAAAGGGGGAGAATTAATGTGTAGTTTAGACTACAAAGACATATGGTTTACGGATCATTATGTAAGGGGAAGTGGTTTTCATGTTGAGATATGTATTGACCAAGGGGGAGTGATACATATCACCATAGTATTGTTGTCAAAGTCGTGATACAATTGAACTTTGATGTTGTGTAATAATACTATGACACTTCATAACAATGATTGAGAGCATTTTGTTTTTTCATTGTTATAGCTAAGGATCTTCAACAATTATGATGCTGAACTTACAACAATTGAAGACGAAGAACTACTAAGAGGAGCTTGTGGAACTTCTTCGACAAAAGGTATGTGGAGACTTGAACTCGTCTATCATTTGGAAAGTCTATTTATACTATCTCCTATATTGAGACATAAGTCGTGTTTCGATATAGTTTTCTCTATACGCATTTGAGATTTCGATCTGAGTATATCTCGCTTACATATTTCTCTAAATGTGTGTTGGTAAGCTTTCGCTTCTACCAAGTTCATCTTATATCATGAGAAAATTTCCGAGTAACATCTTAGATTGTTTGTGTGATAAAATTATTTGATGTAGGCTTGGAATGTTTCGATAATGATTATTTCAATATCTTGGAAATTGCTTTGATGCTAATAGTGTGTGAAAACGGCTATTGTCATTATAGAAGAATGTTTCAATGATTGAAATTAAGAGTTAATGATGTAACCATCTTTGGATATAAGCATATATAGTGTGTTCGCACATTAGTGTATAAATCCATAAACCGGAAGCCAAGATTATGCATATGTGTGTATACGAAATTGGTGAAGGAGACAAGTTAACTATCCCTACCCGTACGCATACAGGTGGAAGTTCTCGAACCGAGAATTTCTACTAAGTTTGGTTTTTGACAAACTGTTGATGGTGGATTTTTATTAAAGGTCCAAACCGTAAAATCATGATACTGCCTATTTCTGACACGACTTCAGGGATCCATGTGACGATTCGTGTTTTACGAAGTATGATGCATATGTTGGTCGAAAGGTCTCTGCGGAGCGTTCGACACCGGGCATTTCATCATAGCCTCTATGTAGAATAACGTAATTGGGCAGTTCTTCGTAAGATTGAGAGCTTAACGCCTTCAGGATGTCGGTGACACTCATTGTTCCCTGACTACATAGAGGAATTCTCCTCTACATAAAAGAACAATTGGGCGGTTCTCCGTAAGATTGAGAGCAATAACGCCTTCAGGAGGCCGAAGACACTCACTGTTCCCTGACTATGTAGAATGTCCGTGTATAGACTCAGGAGGTCCTCCATACATGAAATGTTGGGAGGGAAAAACGTCTTCGAGACATTGGAAACACTCGCTGATTCACTGACTATACGCAAGAGATTAAATTCTACGTCATATTCACCACTGAATTCCTAGAAGATAATCTACCTTATCTTATTACTCTTATTCCATGGTCAAACTCATCACTGGTTCTATGGAATGGTAATAGATAAATGTATTACTCCGATTTCATGATCGAATCCACAACTGATCTCATGATATTGTAATGGATATTACTCTAATTTCATGGTCGAATCCACGTCTGATCTCATGAAATGGTAATATCACCACCTATCTTATTACTCCGATTTCATGGTCAAATATACGATTCCATGAGATGGTAATAAAATTATCATTTTATTATTCTGAATCCATGGTCAAATCCACAGCTGATTCTATGGACTGATAATAAATTACTGCTCACTTTATTGCTCAGTTTTATGAATCATTCTCCACCTAATTTCATAAATCAGTAATAAATACTCAACAACTGGGCATATGGACCATCACTGAGTAAGCCCCAGAAAAAATGGTGCAAGTATACTCGACAATGATGCACGACTGAGCACCCGGATGCACAAACGAGCATCCAAAAATATGGACAGATGAGGAATCCTACGCAAAACAGGAGAAAACAACAAATAATAATAAAATAATAAGAGACGCCTAGGGGGCCGGGCACACCGGCCGGCCGGCCATGCCCTAGCCGTGGCCGGTCCCATGCCTCTTCCATTATTTTGCCATATTTTTTTATTTTCATGAACACATGAAAAACTCATTCAATTTAGCAACTTTCCTTATTTGTGCAAAACTCATGAATTCCCCATAACTTTATGGATTCATGAAAATATATAAAATAAGGAAAGGTGTGCGGAACCGAGCAACTTAGCCGGCCGGCCATGCCCGAGCTGTGGCCTTTCCCACACCTCACAATCCCTAGATTTTTATAATTATTATTCCCAAATCTCATGAAACTCCCCTGTTTCAACAAAACTCATGGATTCTCCATAACTTCACGGATTCATGAAAAATAATATTATAAAATAGGAAAAGGTGTGCGGGACCAGGCAACATAGCCGACCGGCCATGCCCTAGCCGTGGCCGGTCCCACACCTTGCAATCCCTAGTCTTTTATAATTATTATTTTCCTCAATTCATGAAACTCCTTGGTTTGAGAAAAAATCATGATTTCGTCATAACTTCTCAAATTTTGCTCGAATCATGAAAACCAAAAGCCAACATGGTCACAGGACCGGCTATCCTCCCACGACAATTTTAAATGTTAAAATACACTTATTTTAATATTTACAAAATATTGGTCAATTGAGCATACATGCTCATTCTGAAAAAAACAATAATTTCAGTCAAGATGAAACTCTTCTGAAAATTCACAATGTTGCTCGAACGCACATCAGAAAATACTGAAACTCTCAGTACGGAGACACGAACACCACGGAAAAGCGTGCATGCCTTCATGACCAACCAGAGTCATCCTTAGGGCTTGCACAAAGCCGGTCCCACACATTTTCATAATTCTGACCTAATTTGCTCAATTTCTCATATTGGGCCCAAACTCTCTCCAACCAACCTGGGGACTGCTCAAACGGCCAACAACTCGTGACCGCCAAGAGCCGTTCCCATGCTCTCTTGGTCGGTCCCCCATCCTTCATACCTAGGTTTTATCACCTAATGCTGAACCCAACAATATTTCAGCAAATAATGAAACCGACATTTAATCATCATTCTTTCACCAATCCTCAAACTGAGAACCCTGGTGCATGCTCACTTGAGCACTGGGCACCACATGGACGCCCATCATCCCATATGGTCGGTCCCTCTATCATTCATGACCTATTTTCAGCGATTCATCAACTATGATCTGAAATTAGGGTTTTGAATAAATGCTCACTCTGAGCACGATTCAAACACTAATGAATTTATGATGGATTCAGCAAAAACATTTGAATTAATCATATAATATTTGGTAGCTTTTTAACATCTGAATTAGGGTTTTGAATTAGTCACCTCACCAATAAATATTTCGTAGAATCGAGCAATACTTGCTCAATTGCTCAAATATTGATCCAGCTATCAATATTTAGTAATTTATCAATAATTTGTAGAATTGAACAATACTTGCTCAATTGCATGACAAATTATCAGCATTCAGTAATTTGCCGAATTGAGCAATACTTTCTCTCTCTCAAATACTAGTCAATAATTCATCACTGAATCTACAATATTGACACCGTTTACACGTTCGATCCATGAATCGCTGAGCATTCACCACTTATGCTTGATTCGACAAAACCTAGACTCATTGTCTAATCAGTCAAAAACTGACTAACTAATACATGTCTGCCACTCAGACTCCACGATTCGTGAGACATCAATCACGTCAAATTGGGGGATAACAACTAGGTTTTTGGTCTGGCGGCCTACAACATGTGGGTTCATCCACAACGAGAAATGCGAGTAAGTCGTTTCAACGGTTGAGAGAGTTAGCAAAATAGTGGGTTAATGATCAACCAAGTCTCCGCACAATCTGGAACTGGTTTCACCAAGATCTTCCACTTTCCACTCTTTCACTTAAGAAACCGTCACACTTACAGGGATCAAAGGTTCATAACTCTGACAATATAAATAAGTCTCTGAATCCATGATTGAAAACAACAGACAACGATTGGTCACTAGCTATCAGCTGTCTACACAGAATTCCTCGAGAAAACTACTCTCAAGAATTCATCAATCCATCAGAACTTATTCGAACTCATCGTTTTACCACAAATTGGAGAAACCTTCAACACACCCACAATCCTTGATCATCATTGATCCCACACAACTCTTAGCGTCCCTCCTACAGATCAACCCATCTCCCTCTTTGCGACTGAATTGACTCTGGAACGGCCATTGACTTGGTTTAGGCTGGAGTCATACAGATTGATCTCTCGAATCTAAGCACTCCCTTTGCAGTGCATCTGTGTGAGGATTAAAATTTCGCTCGGCTGAGGTGTCTCGACAGGACGCTCGTCTCTTCACTTCCCAAAAAACCGGCGACTCGTTTTTCTCAATCTAAAGATTGGAGACCACAGTGGGAGATTAATCTCTCGGTTGCAATCTCAAGATTTCATAATACGGTTTATCTTAGGTCACGCACGATCGCATATCCTAACACAAACGATGCTACCACTAGCAACAACAATAACGACGAGCATATCCTAGAAACCATGCCTGCTACCAACACTGATGGTGGTGACGTCACTCCTCCTCACACCAACTTGGGAAATCATCCTATTTTCGGAAGACACCCTGAAGAAGTCAGGGAGAATCCACCCACCACGGATGATCTTATCAAAGTACAAGAAACCCTTGCTAAGAATCAAACTGACATGGCCACAACACAAAAGGAACTTTTCGGTTTTCTCAAGGCTCTCACTGACAAGATGGCGGAGAAACCGCAAGAAAAGGGAAAAGGCAAAGAATCTGCTTCAACTGACGATCCAGAGGTCATTCCAATTCATACAATCGACGACGATGAATTCTAGAAGGATGCAGAGAAAACATCATCAGGAGAGCCTGTCAATTTCATCACTCGTGAAGAACTGGAGCGTTTCATGGAGGACCATGGGAAAAACACTACACAAACCGTCCACCATCACCAACCTCCATACCCGTATACTACGCAAAGGATCCCTCTTCCAAAAGGTTATACTTCTCACACATTCACGATGTACAATGGAACTTGGAACGATCGGGAACACGTTTCTCGATTCCTAGAGGCACTAGGAGAGCAAGAACAAAATCATGTTGTCCTTCTCAAGGAATTTTCAAAATCTCTGACGGTCCGGGCATACACCTGGTACAACAACATCGCACAAGGAAGCATTGCCAACTGGGGAGCAATGGTTAATGCCTTCTATAGAAAATACTTCTTTGTCTCTGAGCAGATTACTCTTTCTGACTTAAGGAGGATGGCTCAGAAGAATAACGAAAATCCCAACGATTATGTGAAAAGGTTCAGAGTCCAAGCTTTGGATTGCCATGATCCCACTGTTACAGAAAAAAACTGGTGGATTTGTGTATCAATAAGATGATCCTAGTATACAGAGCTTTGCCGGAGAATCTGCGATTCCAAACTTTTTCAGAACTTCATGAAGCAAGCAAGCGATCAACAACTATCGCGCATGCTTTACTGAAAGAGAAAGACCTAGACTGAGAACCTCGTGATACTCAGCGTCGCTTCAACAGACAATACAACCTCCAACCTTCCATGAACGTTGTTGCTGAAGGAAGCAAAGGAAATCCGAAGCACCACAACAGAAGCATACTTCTCCAATCTCTCAGGATCCTTCGGAAGCTCAAAGAAAGGATAACCAATCCTGAAATGCACAAACCTCAACCCTACATCAACAAACGATGAAATGATCAGACAAATTCAAACTTCTCTCTTCTCATTGAAGAAGTGATCGAGTTACTGGAAGTCTGGATTCAAGATGGTGCAACCAAATTGACATTCATCAGGAGACAGCCAACTCAAGAAGAAATGAATAATCCCAGGGGAAAGACATGTTCAAAGCAGCAAATTACATTGTGTCAGATGTCCGTCCATCTCGGAAATACTCCTTGAACCTTTATCCATAGACAAGGAGATGCACGACAGGGGACTACTGATAGACACATTTTTGTGTCTAAATTGTACTCAATGTCTCTATTGTTAGTGCTCGATTTTTGTACTAATTTTGATGCTTTGTGTGTTTGTAGGTGTTTTTGGAGAAATACACTTGTGTGGAAAAAGTTGCTCAAAAAGTGCTATTTGGACTCCCGGAGAAAAGTACTAAAGGCACCCTCAATTTGGATAAGGGGCACCTCAGTTGGGCACCTGCTATTCGCACCCCCAGTTTGGTTAGGGGGACACCATCTTCTACCTTTCAAATATGTTTTTGGCGGGAAAATCTGGTTTCAAAAAACCAGAATTAGGTTTGGCAGTTTGGACGAGAATGAAAGAGACTCAACGACTGGGAATTGTTAGGATGACTTGAATGGTGGTAACAGGCGTGGTATGGTCGATTTCGTCAGCTATATTTGGATAGATTCTCGGTGAGAAGAAAACAGGGGAGTGCGTAGTTGAGAAGAGTTTTTCACGGGATTGTACGTGTTTTCTGTGCATGGCGTAAGATGGATGTGTGTTTAACTACTTCTGGGACGTGTTTCAGACTAATTGGAGTGTGTCAGATGTGCAAAGACGCGTGAAGATTCAAAACAGGGAAGAAATCTCCGTATCTTGCATGGGAATTTTTTTTTATTAATTGCCGGGAATTATTTGGAGTTATGAGAACATATTCTCGGTCAGAATGGGTATATATAGGCTGCTAGCACCACAGAGAGAGGGTGTCGAGAGTTTGGGGGCTGAGGAGAGCCAGAGAAGAAGAAATTCGAGTTTTCCCAAACTCGGTGTCTTGGTTACCTCTCACCCACTTTGTTAATATTTTTGTATATAATTTTACTAAATCTTTAAATTTAATCTTCACAAGTCCGAGAGTTTGAACCTCATTACTACAACAACAATCAAAAACTATATCATTTTGGCGCCGCCGACGCGGATTTGTGCTTAGGTAGAATTTTTAGGTTTTTTTATTTATTTCATTTGTTCTTTTTACGTTTCTTTGGGTGTATCTTTGTATTATAGGTTTGAAGTTGGATACTAAAGACTTGGAATCAAAGCTTAAAGCTAAAAGAGAAGGAAAAAGATAAAGCAAAAAAAAAAAAAGAGCGAAAGAAAAAATTAAAAAAAAAAGAGAGAGAATTTATTTATTTATTTATTTTTAGAGACCTTCCATTTTTTGTAATTATTATTATTTTTTTTTATTTCTTTTCTTTTGCACTTTATTTGGACTTTGGACTTGGACAATTTTTTTTTTAAACCCTAAGGAAGGGTACATTAAATATAAAACTGTTTGCAGGGAAGGACGACGATTACAATATCGTCTCGGCCCCTCGGGTTCGTACATGACATAGAAGTCGTGACCCGAGTCGACTTCAACGGTTCATCCCCCGTCTGGAATGGGAGGTAAGAATTCTAAACACCCGTGAATCCCCTGTCAGCGGGTTTACTGGATGATTTTGTGTGCCTATATGTTGAGGACCTGAAATCGGATTTAATTTTCTAGTAAAGAGCAAGGCCTGGCCAAATCAAGATAAGGACTCAGATTTCATCATTGTTTCCTTCTTGCCCGCCTTAGGAACACGTAACCTACGCGAACCTAAGCCTAAAATTTTGACTAGAACGAGACCGATAGGGTAACGAGCTTAATAGGAAAGTCATTCGAGAAATATTGGTTACTCTTTTAATCATACATCGAAGTTCATGATGGTTTCTATGAGTTGAATGCGTGACTGCGCCGCCTTGTAATACGGTGAGGCCTTGGGTATCAAAGCTCTACGCATCTTCCCTCGCCTCTATTCAACTTACTTTGACTCGGATTGATTCCAGAGGGGTTTGCTCAAATTGTAACGAATTTCCTTTCGAAGGATTAGAAGCTGGTCTAGAAACAATCTAAGTGGAGCCATCATGCTTTTTGTTTGCTAGATAAAATAGGCTTGTTGTGGTCGAGTCATCCTTCTTTGTGTTTGTTTAGAATTACCTTGCAGTTAGGATGTCGAACTGGTATTATAATAGCCAATACAATGAGTATCCGATTGAGCAGCTTAGACATTATCCTTTTTATGACCATAGTGTGAATAGTGATTGGGAACGCGAAACCTTTGAAGGTTATGGTCCATACCATTTTGAGCCCAATTACTATCCACATACCCACAGGTCATACGAGCAAAACAATCCTTCTATTTCTCTAGAAGAGTCTCTCAAGAGTTTCAATGAGTCAGCACGGAAGTTATTTATGAAAGATACTTATAATATTCTTCTCCCAGAAGAGTCCGTAGAGCGGTCAACTAAGATATCTCTAGAAGAGACCCTCAAGCAATTTACTGAGAATACAAATAGGATTGTGGAAAAACTTGCTCAGGATAGTCTTAATTTCCAGTGTAGTTTTCCCAATACCACCCTCGAAAATAAGGATAGTTTTTATTCACATAATCAAGATGACGAGGTTAGAATTGGTAACACTACTTGTTTTGATAAGGTTCGATCATTTTCATGTTATTATAGTGATGATTATGATGAGGATAGTATTGATGAAGAACATGAAATATGTAGGCATAGTGATCAGGAATTGGTTACTCCAATTGAACTTTACAATGATAATATTATTTCTAGTTCAAATCCAAATAATTTTAATAATTATTCACCTATTCAAAAGGACGAGGATTTGACTAGACATACCCTCGTTTTAGACGATGTAGTATTTCCTGTTTACAAAGCAGATAATGATTTAGAGGAACGAGTTTATTCTGAGAATAATGTTTTAGAGTCTAGCGATTTAGAAACAATAGTCTTAGACGAAGAAGATGAACTCGTAGAGATGAGTGAGGATGAACCTGACTTACAAGAATCAATTAACCATTTCCAGGAATCTGATGACCTAGAAATTAGGGAAGTTGTGACTAGTCTTTCTAGAGACACGGAAAACTCTAAGTTTGGGGGTGATTATCATTCTCCACGTGCTTTAACTCTTAGAAAGTTACCTCGTGTAGGACTTGACATTTATGCCTCAACCATATTACAAGATTATCTTTATACATGTTTTCCCGAACCTAATGATGTGCATAGAGAAGCTCAGTTGTTAGAAACCCATCCTTTGGTTGATGTGGTTAACCTAGGATATGATACCAAGATTGACTTTGTTTTCCCACCAAAAACATTTCTTCCAATTGTGGGAACATATGATTTTCAGATGTACCGGATATTAAGTTTTGAGACTAAACCTAATTACTTTAGGATATTAGGGTCGACACATTTTCTTAAGAATGACCATTATTATGGTCAACTTTGTGAGTCAAATCTAATTGACTTAGAGGATCCCCAATTATTCAGGTTGTTGTTATGTGCTTCTAAGTTCTTAGTTGAGTTTTTCCAGACTCTAATACCTGAACCGGATCTTAGCTTTGAGGAAATCCAACCGATGAAAACCTTTTATTTAGACCCTTTTATAGAGCCTGAACCTGAACCACAACTAGATGTAGTTGTCTTAAGCAAGGGTATGTTCGGTATCTTCTTGGTCTGTTGCAGTTTCCTCTTCTTGTGGGTAACACTTTTTGATCCAGATGACCCACAGTTATTCCGGCTACTACTATATGATTCTACGTGGTGACTAATCCTTGCTTAGTCTGGCTGAAGACTTTAAACTTAGCACTTCTTTGGAGGTAACCCAATATTCATGCGACACGGTTATATTTTTCCTTATCTCTTTTGCTTCATTGGTAACAGTTTCTCCTTGTTCATGCTTTTAATTTCATCTTTAGAACATTGAGGACAATTTTAGATCTAAGTTTGGGGGTATGGGAGAAAGTTCTTAGTTGCAATAAATAAGCTCCAAAGACTAGAAATTTATGCTTATTAAGGTTGGCACAAACTAATCTAAGTGGATGGAAGCATTTTGGTTGTAGGATTTGAGGAACCAATCTGATTAGATGGAAACATATAAAGAGTCTATTCATAAAAGCACAGAGCTCAGGTGTTAGAAAAAGAAAATATGGTAGTTTCGCCATATCCCCGTGATGGAAACATTGAAAGAATCCTGATCACTTCTTTTTATTTTTATTTTTACCATTGCTAGGGTGAAATAAAGTGACTGAGACAACAACAACAAAAAAAAAATAAAAAAAACTGAGACCAGACCACCAGACCAACCGGAATAAATTCAATAAAGTCGACCACTGGTGCCCTTGTATATGCCAGTTGTGTTGACCTAGAGTTAGGTTTATCAACCACTGGTTCCCTTGTATATGCCAGTGTGTTGATACTAGTCCAGACCAGTATCTCAGTCCATTAGGATAGGTTCACCTTAGTCAACATCATCCACATTTTTCTCTACATCCATCTTCTTAATCTATCCATTTGATTGGTTGACTCCGGTTTATGATGTCCAGAAACTATCTGAGTAGAGCTCTGTCACTTTATATGAATTTTAGTATGCTTGAGTGCAAACTCGTGTACAACAATTGGAATTTCGCATCAGGGTACTTCCTCCTGTAGTCAATAAGTATGCCAACCAAGGAGATTCTTTAGTGCCTTCCAAGGTTCTGCATAGATAGCTAGGGTCTGGAGTAATGGTTTTGTGGGCACACCTCTGGTAAACCCTCCCGAGATTAACTCGGTTTTATTTTTTTATTAGTTTTGCTCGAGGACTAGCAAACAATAAGTTTGGGGGTATTTGATAGACATATTTTTGTGTCTAAATTGTACTCAATGTCTCTGTTGTTAGTGCTCGATTTTTGTACTAATTTTGATGCTTTGTGTGTTTGTAGGTGTTTTTGGAAAATACACTTGTGTGAAAAAAGTTTCTTTAAAAGTGCTATTTGGACTCCCGGAGAAAAGTACTAAAGGCACCCTCAATTCGGATAAGGGGCACCTCAGTTGGGCACCTGCTATTCGCACCCCCAGTTTGGTTAGGGGGACACCATCTTCTACCTTTCAAATATGCTTTTGGCGGGAAAATCTGGTTTCAAAGAACCAGAATTAGGTTTGGCAGTTTGGACGAGAATGAAGGAGACTCAACGACTGGGAATTGTTGGGATGACTTGAATGGTGGTAACAGGCGTGGTATGGTCGATTTCGTCAACTATATTTGGCTAGATTCTCGGTGAGAAGAAAACAGGGGAGTGCGTAGTTGAGAAGAGTTTTTCACGGGATTGTACGTGTTTTTTGTGCATGGCGTAAGATGGATGTGTGTTTAAGTACTTCTGGGACGTGTTTCAGACTAATTGGAGTGTGTCAGATGTGCAAAGACGCGTGAAGATTCAAAACAGGGAAGAAATCTCTGTATCTTGCATGGGAATATTTTTTATTAACTGCGGGGAATTATTTGGAGTTATGAGAACATATTCTCGGTCAGAATGGGTATATATAGGCTGCTAGCACCACAGAGAGAGGGTGTCGAGAGTCTGAGGGGCTGAGGAGAGCCAGAGAAGAAGAAATCCGAGTTTTCCCAAACTCGGTATCTGTGCTGCTGCTGATGATGAACATGAAGAACCCGAAGAATGGACCTGCACCAGCAGTCGTTTTTCTACAGTAATAACGACTCACACCTGTGGGTCGTACATCAGGCAGACTTATTTGCTACAGCATTTGCGACACAGCTGCAGCAGTCTTATTTTGTCACTAAGGGTCGTAGTTCTCTGGTTTGTAACAAATATAATTCTTACAAACCCGGTTTTATTGTATTTCTCATATTCTCATCATTTGTAAACCATTTTTGAGCATCAATGAAATTCTTTGAGAGGTTTTCCAACATGATGAGCGGCTAATTCTCTCGTAACCAAGGCAATGGATGAAGCTATTCACACATGAACGATGGGTAACTATTTCATTTTCTCTAATATTTAATTATAATTCACTCAATCACTGCTTTTGCAGAGTTCTTAAAAGTTTACATAATTTTCTTCATTAGTTGTGATTCAATTAGATAGGTTATGCTTTGATTAGATAATCTATGCTTAAGGGATACAATTAATTTTTGAGAATATGTTTGGTTATTTGTGGATTAAGAAATAAAGGATTAAAAGGATAATTAGAGTTCTGAAATATTTGACATCATTCATGTGTAATAGTGGATTCTAGTGTCTTGGTCACCTCTCGCCCACTTTGTTAATATTTTTGTATATAATTTTACTAAATCTTTAAATTTAATCTTCACAAGTCCGAGAGTTTGAACCTCATTACTACAACAACAATCAAAAACTATAACAACTACTTGCCACAAGAGGAAATGAATTCGAAAGAATGTTGATCGATGTTGATACCGTCATCAACATCATTCCACTGAAATCCCTTAGAGTCACATGCATCAGTCGATAAGAAGCTACTCATGCACCCATCTCAATCAGAGACCATGAAGGAACGCTCAGAGATGCTTATGTCTACATCACTCTCAAGGAGAAAATACGTTCAACCTGAACTTATAACAAATTTCACATAATCAGGAAAATCAAAGATATGACGCGATAGCATGGACCCATGCTGAAAACATGACTACAAACAAAGCGTATTTTGTTGCACATCTCTCCAACAAAGAAAGTTCTGATCCAGAAGATTTGGAGGATGTTCCATCATCAGAGCACTTGGAGGAAATTCGAACTCTGACGAGGTTAAAACAATAACCTGCAAAAGATACATAGAAATTGATCAAGAGGTTTCGCGTTCAGGCAAGTCTCATTCCGTACATGTCTATGTCTTTCATTCCCTCACATGTTATTCTAGCATGGGGACTCAATTCAGCTTGCATCTCTGCTATTACAAGACGCTATGAGTGGGTAATCTCACTCCAGCAATATTTCACCAAGTGGTTAAACTTGACACCGCTTCGAATCGAGCATCTCATCGTGACATTCACCACTGAGAGATGACGGAAGCATGGAAAAGAGCACTTTGGGAATTTATCTATAGACTTGCAGGAATGTCCACGAGTGCTACAAAATCAGAAATCTCTGATGTCTGCACAAGTGTTGAATCCCTCGTAGCGGAATACTGAATTGACAGAAGATACACGGAGCCGAGACGATCAAGCATAAGACAGTCGACGCTTCAGCGCTCAAGCACATAAGAAGCCTTCGAATTGTACTCCCAATCAAAGAGTACACCTTTGATAATAACGCCTCTAGCTTCAACACAACATCTCGACGATGACACACTGGTTCAATACCGACACGATCAAAGTGTAGCTGAATTAAAATCGACAAGTCTTCACTATCCCATGATAAGACTTCTGAAGCAGATGCAAGATCATTCATCAATGGATGCTACAAACTCCTTCAACTCTGCTAAGTGAACGAGGGATGCACTTGGGACTTGATTTTATTGGAAATATCAATTCAATATATTTCAATAAATGTTATCCACATAACAATTCATCGCAACCTGATGTGATTCCATGAAACATCATCAAACAGAACCTCTCTACATCACAATCCCCTGCACGACTGGGGAACTTCCTCTCTTCACCAATCACATCCAGAATGGAGACTGTCGCTGTTATCAGCCACAACAACATTGATTCACTGACGAAACCACTTCACAGTGAAGTCATATTCAGGATAATTTGGGTTGAAATCTTAGTACACCTTCATCTAAGGAATGCTCAATTCACCAATTGGTTCGTGCATGTAAAGGCTCACTGGATGGAAGAGCAAAGACTATCATTTTCAGTCTCTGGAGCAACTCCAACCATAGTATCGGCATAAAAAAGGACGTTTGGAGGAACTTCGTTCATGGTCTCAGCATCAACAAGAATTTCTTTAGAAAACTCAATTGTGGTCTCATCAGCCTCAGACGTAACATCCGGCTTCATCAACTATCCATTCTATGAAGCGTTACTCTATGGATCGTACCTATTCAAGCTCTAATGATATATATCAAGATTTTTATACCTGAAAACATGGTAACATGAACGTCTTCCCAAAGCTTACACGACAGACGGGCATAAACCAAAGTCTTCTACAAGATGTTTTCATCACTTCTACAAATGAGATACAACACACTTCAGGCCATGGGTTTACAAAAACGTACCAATGGGTGGGGAATGGGACAATATTTCCTCAACTAAATATGTTCGTCTATGTCTCGTCTACAATATACCAAAAGGGCGCATCAATCAGACATACGAGCTGAAAGATATGGCCTTTACCGTCAGGTCTACGAAATCTGAAAATTTTGTACGGGATTACAAATTACAAATGTGCACGCTTCGTTGGCCGACCTATGCAACTCCAAATTGAGTGATTCTTTTCTAATGTGATAAATCAGTCTCTTATCTTCAAAATTTAGGGTCAAGCATCGAATTCTGACGTCGTATGAGGTTCATACAGCTTCCAGAGCATACAACATGCAAGCAACAATTCTTAGACGAGATTCATAACTTCCACAGTCGATCGGTGTCCACCATGTCTTCCCACTAAGTCCTTCATCAAGGTATCTCCAAATCTGACCATCTAGGTCTTTACATCAATTTCTCTACCTGGATCCTCTATCTAGGTCTTTCCAGAAGAAAGGAAAACGAAAAGGAGAGATTTGACAAAATACTGGGGACTGACGGTCCACTGATCATGGCGATTAGTTTCATAGTCCAAGACCGTGGCACCAGACTCTCATATGCTGATAATTCATCACAAAAGTAATGCTACCACCGGGACATTAAACCATGGTCATTATATCACCCTCTCTCGAGAGCAACCTCAGTTATGGTCCCGTGTCCAGGGTTTCAGAAGTGATGTTTCTGCGACTAACAGAAACAGGATGACACTACAAACACCACACTCATGTATCAATCAAGGGGTCCTGATCTCAAATGAATCAATGACATTAAAATCCTTCACCAGCCGTTCAAGACACAAGAGAATGGTCTAAAGACAGAACATGAGTGTTTTACAGCAAGCTCGTCTGAGATAATTTTACACTGTCATGTACAAACCGACGAGCTGGGAGCAATTGGTGAAGAATCTAGGGATGGGTCATATACCATTCTCTTCGTATGGATGTCCTATACAACATATCAAAAATTCAAAGAAATTTAAGAAACAAGCAAGGATATGTGTCCAAAACATTGGACAACACATAATCTGAAAAAGTTCTGAAAGTCTCCTGGAAGTTTACTGTTTTACCTTTTTCAGGCCCAAAAATTGCTCAAAACTCAAAAATATTATTCGTTAAAGCTTGGAAATTTTCTGGGCACGAAGATACATATGCAGACCGCGAAAATCCGACTTCGGAAGAAGATTCTACAGCATTTCTATTAAAAGGCAGAAGTCTGAAATTTTCTGGTGACGTATTTCGACAAAATTAGTCGTATACTCACATGGATTCCCATTCATTCATTCACAAATCAACAATTTCATACTTCTATGAAGAGATTACAGGAGATATACTTACTAAGAGAGTCTCTAAATCATTTGAAGGCTCGACAATGCCGGAATCTCCATTGACAACGCCCCTATCTCCATTCGGTTCGGGATTTCGGGAATTATGCATATTCCCATGCCCCAAAGAAGAGTGCGCTTCATCAACATGCTGCTTATCTGTAATTATTTATTTCTGGATTCATCAACAATAATTATTATTTCATTCAAGGAGATGCCACGATCGCCTGCACGAAAGAGATGCTTACATCGACTTCTTCATCAGTGATGGATTGTTTGCCTGGGAACAAGTTGGAGGCCATCAATCGATGGATCAAAAGTCTGAAAAGAAATAACAAACCTTGGTATCGTGATCCTAATTGCACGGGCAGGGAAAATTCATGACACAAGGAGCGCTAACAACTTACCAAAGAAACGGTTGGGGACTGCACGTCATTTGATAACATTCTGTAGTCCTTACTTCTGGGTTCTCCGCTCCCGTAGACTTTCTTCCATTTCCATGGAGTCTATATTGATCCGGGATCTCACTATAAGATCATCCTGTGTTAAAGCTAATGAAATAACCAGAAGTACAACCCAGTATGAAGGATCTTTCACCATCACTCAGAGGTCCCAAAAGTACCATTTCTTAAAGTTGCATCCGTAGAGATGTCATCTCTGGAAACGCCATCCTTGGGAGTATCATCATGGGAGTCAGTAATTCTTACAAAGTGGCTACTTCAGCACATCGTTCATACAAAGCGCAGGATTCGACGAAAAAATAAATCATGGAATAAAGGTGCTCACAACAGCGTCTACAAAAATGGTAACCATCCAACTCTTACCTATTTACAATTTCACTAGCTGTAGTGATTACAATCTCGAGAATTTGTTCGCTCCTTCAAACCTGCAAAGACGAACAAAATTCGTTATTCAAAACCATAACATGATTTTTATAAAACTGTGAAAAATTCACGAAACTTCCATCATGTGAACAGTTCACGTTATTTTCACCGTGTGAGCAACTCCCATCGAGTGAACACTCATTGGTTTTGTGCATACACTACCAGATCACAAAATCCATGCAAACGGTATTTCATCAAAAATTGTTTACTTCTAGCAATTGCTGAAAATCAAAAACTTAATTTCACATAAGTTTTCACCGTGTGAACATTCACTGGTTTTTCAAAAATTGGACAGACGTACATTCTACAATTGTGAAAACTCACATACATACATTATTTTACCATGAATAATTGTCTATTTTCAACAGTTGTTCAAAATCAAAACATTGATTTTATAAAATATATATTTTAACATGAAACTCACGTAACTTTGAATATATATATATATATATATATATATATTGCTCCCTCTCGCGAGCATCCACTTTTGAAACGAGATTTTATTCCTGTTGGAAATCTCACATATTTAAAAAATAAAATTTTGGCTTCCGTGAAAGCGCATAGACAAAATCTTTATCAGTGGACTCAGTTATATTTTGTTTGTTTCTTAAACTAACAAACGAACGAACGTCTGTTCCTAAAACAAAGATTTCTTTTTTGGGCTCGGGCCGCAAACGCTAAACCGACCAAAACTAGACCTTCGGTCGCTCAAATCAGCAGTGCCTCATCTCTCCGTGCTCACGGGATGACGCTCTATCACATTACCAGGGTCTCCACCCGAACATTTGCTCGCATATGGTGTAATTGGAGTAAATTGGAGATTCTGAGAGTGCCTTTGTAGACTGAGTTCAACCAATGGTATCTTGTCGACTGAAAATCACCATCTAGTGCTTACTGCGGAACATGATTGTCCCTCATAAGCAGGGGACTTAATGTTGATGGTGGATTTTCAACAAAGGTCTAAACCGTAAAATCATGATACTGCATGTTTCTGACACGACTTCAGGGATCCATGTGACGATTCGTGTTTTACGAAGTATGATGCATATGTCGCTCGAAAGGCCTCTCCGGAGCGTTCGACACCGGGCATTTCATCATAGCCTCTATGTAGAATAATGTAATTGGGCGGTTCTCCGTAAGATTGAGAGCTTGACGCCTTCAGGATGTCGGTGACACTCACTGTTCCCTGACTACATAGAGGAATTCGCCTCTACATAAAAGAACGATTGGGCGGTTCTCCGTAAGATTGAGAGAAATAACGCCTTCAGGAGGCCGGTGACACTCACTGTTCCCTGACTATGTAGAGTGTCCATGTATAGACTCAAGCGGTCCTCCATACATGAAATGTTGAGAGGGAAAAGCATCTTCGGTACATTGGCAACACTCGTTGATTCACTGACTATACGGAAGAGATTAAATTATACGTCATATTCACCACTGAATTCCTAGAAGATAATCTATCTTATCTTATTGCTCCTATTCCATGGTCAAACTCACGACTGGTTCTATGGAATTGTAATAGATAAATGTATTAATCCAATTTCATGATCGAATTCACGGCTGATCTCATGAAATGGTAATGGATATTACTCTGATTTCATGGTCGAATCCACGGCTGATCTCATGAAATGGTAATATCACCACCTATCTTATTACTCCGATTTCATGGTCAAATCTACGATTCCATGAGATGGTAATAAAATTATCATTTTATTATCCTGAATCCATGGTCAAATCCACAGCTGATTCCATGGACTGATAATAAATGACTGCTCACTTTATTGCTCAGTTTTATGAATCATTCTCCACCGAATTTCATAAATCAGTAATAAATACTCAACAACCGGGCATCTGGACCATCAATGAGTAAGCCCCACAAAAAATGGTGCAAGTGTACTCGACAATGATGCACGACTGAGCACCCGGATGCACAAACGAGCATCCAAAAATATGGACAGATGAAGAATCCTACGCAAAACAGGAGAAAACAACAAATAATAATAAAATAATAAGAGACGCCCAGGGGGCCGGGCCCACCGGCCGACCGGCCATGTCATAGCCGTGGCCGGTCCCATCCCTCTTCCATTATTTTGCCCTATTTTTTTATTTTCATTAACTCATGAAAAACTCCTTCAATTTAGCAACTTTCCTTGTTTGTGCAAAACTCATGAATTCCCCATAACTTTATGGATTCATGAAAAATAATATTATAAAATAGGGAAAGGTGTGCAGGATCGGGAAACATAGCCTGTTTCAAAGGTATGGATTCATAACTTTATCACAATCCCTAGATTTTTATAATTATTATTCCCAAATCTCATGAAACTCCCCTGTTTCAACAAAACTCATGGATTCTCCATAACTTCACGGATTCATGAAAAATAATATTATAAAATAGGAAAAGGTGTGCGGGACCAGGCAACATAGCCGACCGGCCATGCCCTAGCCGTGGCCGGTCCCACACCTTGCAATCCCTAGTCTTTTATAATTATTATTTTCCTCAATTCATGAAACTCCTTGGTTTGAGCAAAAATCATGATTTCGTCATAACTTCTCAAATTTTGCTCGAATCATGAAAAACCAAAAGCCAACATGGTCACACGACCGGCTAGCCTCCCATGGAAATTTTAAATGTTAAAATACACTTATTTTAATATTTACAAAATATTGATCAATCGAGCATACATGCTCATTCTGACAAAAATCAAGAATTTCAGTCAAGATGAAACTCTTCTGAAAATTCACAATGTTGCTCGAACGCACATCAGAAAATACTGAAACTCTCAGTACGGAGACACGGACACCACGGAAAAGCGTGCATGCCTTCATGACCGACCAGAGTCATCCTTAGG
Organism: Papaver somniferum; assembly: GCF_003573695.1. Lineage (NCBI taxonomy): Eukaryota > Viridiplantae > Streptophyta > Magnoliopsida > Ranunculales > Papaveraceae > Papaver > Papaver somniferum. Next base: position 71,358,789 of record NC_039361.1, on the reverse strand, counting down.
GCTCGCACAAAGCCGGTCCCACACGTTTTCATAATTCTGACCTAATTTGCTCAATTGCTCATATTGGGTCCAAACTCTCTCCAACCAACCTGGGGATTGCTCAAACGGACAACAACTGGTCTCGTGACCACCAAGAGCCGGTCCCATGATCTCTTGGTCGGTCCCCCATCCTTCATACCTAGGTTTTATCACCTAATGCTGAACTCAACAATATTTCAGTAAATGATGAAACTGGCATTTAATCATCATTCTTTCACCAATCCTCAAACTGAGAACCCTGGTGCATGCTCACTTGAGCACTGGGCACCACATGGATGCCCATCATCCCATGTGGTCGGTCCCTCTATCATTCATGACCTATTTTCAGCGATTCATCAACTATGATCTAAAATTAGGGTTTTGAATAAATGCTCCACGAATCATTACTCTGAGCACGATTCAAACAATAATGAATTTATGATGGATTCAGCAAAAACATCTGAATTAATCATATCATATTTGGTAGCTTACCAATATTTTAATATTTGATTGGGTCACGTCACCAATAAATATTTCGTCGCATCGAGCAATACTTTCTCAGTTGCTCAAATATTGATCCAGCTATCAATATTTAGTAATTTATCAGTAATTTGTCGAATTGAGCAATACTTGCTCAATTGCATGACAAATTATCAACATTCAGTAATTTTCCGAATTGAGCAATACTTGCTCAATTGCTCGTCAAAATTGTCAACATTCAGTATTTTGTCGAACTGAGCAATACTTGCTTAGTTTCTCGTCAAATTCTCAAATATTCGGTAATTCTTCGAATCGAGCAATACTTGCTCTCTCTCAAATACTAGTCAATAATTCATCACTGAATCTACAATATTGACACCGTTTACACGTTCGATCCATGAATCGCTGAGCATTCACCACTTATGCTCGATTCGAAAAAACCTAGACTCATTGTCTAATCAGTCAACAACTGACTAACTAATACACGTCTGCCACTCAGACTCCACGATTCGTGAGACATCAATCACTTCAAATTGGGGGATAACAACTAGGGTTTTGGTCTGGCGGCCTATAACACGTGGGTTCATCCACAACGAGAAATGTGAGTAAGTCGTGTCAACGGTTGAGGGAGTTAGCAAAGTATTGGTTTAATGATCAATCAAGTCTCCGCACAATCTGGAACTGGTTTCACCACGATCTCCCACTTTCCACTCTTTCACTCAAGAAACCGTTACACTTACATGGATCAAAGGTTCACAACTATGAAAATATAAATAAGTCTATGAATCCATGATTGAAAACAACAAACAACGATTGATCACTAGCTATTAGCTGTCTACGCAGAATTCCTCTAGAAAACTACTCTCAAGAATTCATCAATCCATCAGAACTTATTCGAACTCATCGATTCACCACAAATTGCAGAAACCTTCAACACACCCACAATCCTTGATCATCACTGATCCCACATAATTCTTCGCTTCCCTCCTACAGATCAACCCATCTCCCTATTTGCGACCGAATTGACTCTGGAACGGTCATTGACTTGGTTTAGGCTGGAGTCATACAGATTGATCTCTCGAATCTAAGAACTCCCTTTACAGTGCATCTGTGTGAGGATTAATATTTCGCCCGGCTGAGGAGTCTTGACAGCACGCTCGTCTCTCCACTTCCCAAAAAACCGGCGACTCGTTTTTCCCCATGTACACAAACTCTTAATTAGTCACCTTAAGTATGCGTACCCGTACGCATACTGGCGGAAGTTTTCGAACCAAAAATTTCTGCTGAGTTTGGAAACTTTACCGATTGCTTAAGTACGCATACTTAATCTGGTTACTTTGTTAAATCGGTCAGTTCATGGACTTAAACATTTAAATAATAAGGAATGCAATCTTTTCAAACCGTGGATATAATGTCCATGATTGATTCAAGTGAATCTAACCGATTTGGTTTCAATTGTGTTTTCTAAGCAATTGAACAACTATTTAACTAGTTTCATTTGAGTCATTTGAACTAGTTATGGTTAAGATGAATAAGGTTGATATGAGAGTAATCATATGGTTAACCTCTATTAACTATTTGTGAACCAACCTGGTGTACACGTTTAGGTATGTTTACATAAACCTAAATGAGGGTACATTTCATTTGTGTGTAACAAGCTAAGTTCGATCGAACGGTTGAAAGATATTAGCTTGGTTGAATCAGGATTTTCATCTAACGGTGATTACTGAATGCTTTGTTACCAAGGTAACTTAGATTGCAAACCCTGATTTGAAAACTATATAAAGGAGAACTCTAGAAATTGGGAAACCTAATCCCCACACCTCCTGTGTGATACTAGTTGCATAACTAGAGTCGATTCTCTTTTAACCTTAGGTTTCTTATCGAGACCCTGTAGGTTAACGACTTGAAGACTTCATTGGGATTGTGAAGCCAGACCCAACTATTATCTTTGTAGTTGCGTGATATAATCTTGTTGTTTCTATCGTGTTGAGTGCAAATGAAATAATTGGCTCGAGATTTTATATCTCCGATAGGCATGATAAAAAAGTAATCACAAACAAACTTCGTCTCATCGTTTGTGATTCCACAATAACTTGTTTCACTAGTCGATTAAGTTTATTGTGAGGTGATTGATAATACTAGGATGTTCTTCGGGAATATAAGTCTGATTTATCAATTGGTTCCTGTTCACCTTGATTTATCAACAGACGGAACAAAAACTGTTGGGTATTTCTGTGGGAGACAGATTTATTCAATCCTATAGACTTTTCTGTGTGAGACAGATTTGTCTATCAAGTCTTCGACTTTGGGTTGTAGCAACTCTTAGTTGTGGGTGAGATCAGCTAAGGAATCAAGTGCGTAGTATCCTGCTGGGATAAGAGACGTAAGGAGCGCAACTGTACCTTGAATCAGTATGAGATTGATTAGGGTTCAACTACAGTCCAGTCCGAATTTAATTGTTAGTAGGCTAGTGTCTGTAGTGGTTAATACAGTGTGGTGTTCAAATTGGACTAGGTCCCGGGGTTTTCTGTATTTGCGGTTTCCTCGTTAACAAAATTCTGGTGTCTGTGTTATTTATTTTCCGTATTATATTTTGTTATATAATTGAAATATCACAGATTGTGCGTTAAGATCAATCAATTAGAATATCCAACCTTTGGTTTTTGATTTACATTGATTGACACTTGAACATTGGTCTTTGGTACCGTTCAAGTAATTCCTCTTATATTCAATTAGGCTCGCAGATTTCTATTTGCTGATTGCGGATTGAATTAAGAGTTAGAGATATTAAACTCTTTGATATACTTTATTCTAGATTGGGTCCGACTATCTAGTTGATTCTCTAGAAAATGTATTTGAGTAAGTCATCTCAGATTTCCAAACGAATTGTTGGGCGTGGTTGTTAGACCCCGGCATTTTCAGAATTTGAATAAATAAATCTAAAAACATTACAAGATGAAAATCGTTGGAAATATCTATGTATACTCACAATAATGGCTATTCCAAACTCTAGTTATCCTTCTTAAAACATAAGAATAAATTCTCATGAGAAGTTTCCTAGACATAAGACAAACTCGTAATGCACATACAAGATGATTTGTCTTTAGAGGGTAGAATCAATCTTTTTCGCACGGATTAACACCAAGAATAGATACCAAAGGCTTATAAAAATATTTTCTTAACGAAGAAGAACATACAAAGTCAGCAACGACCATGCACCATAGTTCACAAAAGATGATTGTGAACATTCAAAAATCCCATAACAATTTGTACTACTGCCCATTCTTGAACTTACTTCTTTGTGATTCATCAAAAACATTCTTGTAAAAGCTACAAATTAGCTTAGAAGAGTAGTACTCCAAGAATCCAAGTGCCCAAGTCCAAAGAAGTGGAACAAGTGCGACAAAACGGAGTAAAACACTCAAAAACAAGAGACAGGACAAATACCAATCTTAATGCATCCAAATTCAAGGATTCTCGTATCCATTTTGAAGAGAATTCAAAGAGGAAGAGAATGAAAAAATAATGAGGTCAATCCGAGTTCGGACGAAGAATTTACGGCCAAACAAGTTTACCGAAAATTGACGTCTACATGCAAGTATGCATACGGGTTTGCAAACGAATTTTCGTGACCTGGAGTAGTATGCAAACGGGTATGCGTACTAAAGTCCCTGGATTTTGATTTTAAATGATGTTATGCATACCTGGTAAGCGTACCATGAAGTCCAAACATCCCGAAGTATTATTTTCAAACATAAACATTTAAGAACCTTAAACACAGATCAAGTTAGGTAGAAATGAACGATAAGCAAGGTACATGGATCATTATAAGTACTCCAAGAAAATAAAAACTCAAATATTGCTCAAGTTTATATACATACCTTTTTAGAAGAATTCAATCGAATTCTACATCCTTACCGAACATACTTTGTGTGCCCCAATTCCCCTGCTTCCCTCACCGTATACATAGCAGGGCATTCCTTGGTGAGGATGCACTTACAACACACTCAAGTTGTATTGAGGTGAACAATGTCTTGCTCACCACAAGTGACTTTTGGATTATCATGAAAGAGATCGCTTTTAGAACTTTTCACATCTAAATCCATCTTTCCAAGGAACTTTTTAAGTTCCAACATCATGGATACTGCCTTCTCCATAGTCATGGAATTTTCTGGGAAATCATTCATTTACATCATTGACTTTCTTTGGTATCCACTTCTGAGTGCGTTTAGGAACAACCGGAACCTTCTTCCCATTACCCTCTTCTAGATTTCTCGGAAGAGAATTGGATTGACTATTCTTTTGCAAGTTAGTCTTTCTCCAATTGGGAACATCGGATCTTGTCTTCGTCTTTACAAAGTTATCCTTTTGATAATTATTATGATTGTGAAAAGACTTCATATGACTTTTATAGGCAAACCAAGGTTTATCACAACACTGATTCCTTTGCCTAAAGGTTGGACAGTTATAACCTGTAATGTTAAGGGGATTAGTCTTAACATATGATCTTGGTTTCACAACTTCTTGTGATTCCCAAAAAACAACATCATGGAGTTTCTCATTCCTTATACGGAAACGACATCTCCTTTCCAGGTGACCTTTATTTCCGAAAATAGTGGCAACCATAAGGAATGCTCTTACCTCGATCCGTGTGTGCTGATTTTGGAGGTTGATATACTTTGCTCTTTTGAACCTTAAATGCCGGTGAAGGTTTTTCACTTTTTCCATCAGTGAAAACATTTTGTTGAGAAGAATCACTAGCCTTGACAAATTTTACCTCTTTGTTAATACTTGGAGCATCTATTCCCTTATAGCCCAATCCTCGTGTATCACGATGATTTTTACTTGCTCCTAGTATAGTGGTTAATTTGCTTAAACTAGTATTGAACTTTTTTAATTCATCTTCCAACATCTTGATTTTATCAAGAGCAGCAGCTAAATCAGCCTCAAGACGTCTTTCTCGAGCGAGAAAAACGCTTTCTCTGTCATCAAAACTTGCTTGCTGAGAGTTAATCCTTCCTTCAGTTTCTGCAAGTTTCTCTTCCAACAAAAAGTATTTTCAATATACATGATCACATTCAAGTGACTTTCTACTCAGGTTTTCCTCGGTATCTTTGAGGACTGATTCGCAAGAGCGATTCCGACCATAAAGACATCCCTAAATCCTTTTCAATTTCTTGTTTTATCGAAAGAGAGGAGTCGGGAGAGGTGTGACATGAGAAGTTGTAATCTTCTTCATTTTACACGAATCCAAAAACTTAACATACTCTGAGACTTCCTCATCAACATCTCTATCAATATCTGAATCACCTTCATCAGAAAGTTCATCCAACTGTTCTTCTAGGAGTGTTTCCCAATCAACAGTTTTTACAACAAGAGAATGTTTAGATATTGACTTATATGTGACAGTTCTCTCAGGTGAATCGAACCTTTCATAATCATCTGGTAATTTCTAAAATGGTGCGTTATTAGAGATAACACTTCTTTCCATATTCAGATCGCTACAAACACAGACTTATGAGGTCTTAACGTGTTTGATTGCTCTAATACCAATTGAAAAGGGAGGGAGGGGGGGGGGTCTAACAACCTCACCCGATATTTCACTTAGCAATCTGTGTGGACTAACTCCAATATACTTTCAAAAGAATCAACTAGACAGTCAGATTCAATCTTAATAAAAAGTACATCAAAGAGTTATATATCAATCTCTCAATTCAATCCGCAATCAACCAAATAAGAATTTGCGAGCCTGATTGAATATAAGAGAAATAACTTGAACGGTACCAAAGACCAATGTTCAAGGATCAATCAATTTCATTCAACAACCAAAGGTTGGATTTACCAATTGATCGATTCAACGCACAAACTGTGATATTTCAATTATATAACAAAATATAATGCGGAAAAGAAATAACACAGACACCAGAATTTTTTTAACGAGGATAACCACAAATGCAGAAAAATCCCGGGACCTAGTCCAGATTTGAACACCACACTGTATTAAGCCGCTACAGACACTAGCCTACTACAAAGCTAACTTCGGTCTGGAATGTAGTTGAGCCCTAATCAATCTCACACTGATCAAGGTACAGTCGCGTTCCTTACGTCTCTGATCCCAGCAGAATACTAAGCACTTGATTCCCTTAGCTGATCTTACCCACAACTAAGAGTTGTTACGACCCAAATTCGGAGACTTGATAAACAAATCTGTCTCATACAGAAAAGTCTATAGGAATAGACAAATCTGTCTCCCACAGAAATACCTACGAGTTTTGTTTCGTCTTTTGATGAATCAAGGTGACCAGGAACCAATTGATAACCAGACTTATATTCCCAAAGAACAATCTAGTATTATCAATCACCTCACAATAATCTTAATCGATTAACGAAACAAGATATTGTGGAATCAAAAACGATGAGGCGGATGTGTTTGTGACTACTTTTCTGTCTTGCCTAGCGGAGATATAAATCTCAAGATAATCTTATGATTGTATTCAAACACGATAGAAAATAGCAAGATCAGATCACGCAACTACAGAGAAAATAGTTGGGTCTGGATTCACAATCCCAATGAAGTCTTCAAGTCGTTAACCTACAGGGTTTCGTGAAAAACCTATGGTTAAAGGAGAATCGATTCTAGCTTATACAACTAGTACCACACAGGAGGTGTGGGGATCAGGTTTCCTAGTTGCCAGAGTTCTCCTTTATATAAATTTCAAATCATGGTTTGCAGTCTAAGTTTCCTTGGTAACAAAACATTCAATATTCATCGTTAGATGAAAACCTGATAAGATTCAAGCTAATATCTTTCAACCATTAGATCGAACTTAGCTTGTTATACACAAATGAAATGTACCTTCATTTAGGTTTGAGTAACCGTACCTAAACGTGTACACTTAGTCGGTTCAACAATAGTTAACTAATGGTTAGCCATATGAACACTTTCATATTAACCTTATTCATCTTTACCATAACTAGTTCAAATGACTCAAATGAACTAGTTAGAGAGTTGTTTTGCTTAGATCTCATAGTAGTATACAAGACACAATCGATTGCATTCCTTATTATATAAATGTTTAAGTTCATGAACAAACCGACTTTAGAAAGTAACCTGCTTAGGTATGCAAACGGGTACGCATACTTAAGTGACCGGATTAAGTTTGTTTTTACTTCTAAACTCCAGCAGAAATTCACGGAAGTTAAACTTCCGCCAGTATGTGTACGGGTACGCATACTTAGCCGGATTTCCAACAACCGCCGGTACACATACGGGTACGCATACTTTAGGTTACCGGTTTTGGACTTTTACACAAATGTGAGAACACACTATGTTTATATCCAAACATGGTTACTTTTTCTAAACTCTCATTTCAACCATTCAAACTTTCTTAGAGGATGTTAAAATAGTTGTTATCCACAAACTATTTTCATCAAAGCGATTTTCAAGTTATTGAAATAATCAACATGACTTTCGTCACGAGTAAAAATGAACTTGGCCAAAGAGAAAGCTTACCAACACATATTTCGAGAAATAGATAAGCGAGATAAACTCGGCTCGAAATAACAAATTTGTATAATCGAAGTCTATATAGCAATACGACTTTTGTCTCACATAGGAGATAAAGTATATATACTTTTGAGTGATAGATAAGTTCAAGTCTCCACATACCTTTTGTCGATGAAGTTCCACAAGTTCACTTAAGTAGTTCTTCGTCTTCTTTCGATGAACGTCGTGGAGTCTAAAGCTCAACTACACTTGATATCCTAATCTGAGACTTAACTTTAAGTAGACTAGAAATCAAGACTTATGGTTTTGGCAACTAAATTTGACAAACAAGCTTGAGATAGCAACGCTTGCGAGTTCGACCGAGCAATGCTCTAACAAGTCTATTATGTCATTATGCAAATATTGATAAAAGATAGAATGAACTTTTGAATATTCCGCAGTATTGATCTTTCCCTGATCCACTTCTATGTGAAAGTACTGTATGGCTCCGTAAGTTTTCTTATGTTGAGCATTTCCAGTTAAATTAATCATTGAGGTTCCTTTGTGGTTAATTTAATTGAGTTTTCTGGATAATAAATTCATGTTTCATGTGATTTATCAATGTCCAAAGTGAAAAAGCGGGGGTCTAACAACCACATCCAATATTTCGTTTGGCAATCTGAATAGACAAACTCCACTATACTTTCAAGAGAATCAACTAGAAAGTTAGACTCAATCTAGAGAAAAGTATATCAAAGAGTTTTATATCTCTATCTCTCAATTCAATCTGCAATCAGCAAATGGAAATTCGCGAGCCCGATTGAATATAAGAGAAATAACTTGAACGGTACCAAAGACCAATGTTCAAGAATCAATCAATTTCAATCAACAACCAAAGGTTGGATTTCCAAACTGATCGATTCAATGCACAACCTGTGATATTTAAATTATATAACAAAATATAATGCAGAAAAGAAATAACACAGACACCAGAATTTTGTTAACGAGGAAAACTGCAAATGCAGAAAAACCCCGGGACCTATTCCATATTTGAACACCACATTGTATTAAGCCGCTACAGACACTAGCCTACTACCAATGAACTTCGGACTGGACTGTTGTTTAACCCTAATCAATCTCACACTGAGTCAAGGTACATTTGCGCTCCTTACGTCTCTGATCCCAGCAGGATACTACACACTTGATTCCCTTAGCTGATCTCACCCACAACTAAGAGTTGCTACGACCCAAAGTCGAAGACTTGATAAACAAATCTGTCTCACACAGAAAAGTCTATATAAATAGATAAATTTGTCTCCCACAGAAATACCTACGAGTTTTGTTCTGTTTTTTGATAAATCAAGATGAACATGAACCAATTCATAACCCGGACTTATATTCCCGAAATACAACCTAGTATTATCAATCACCTCATAAAAATCTTAATCATATGGTGGCGAAACAAGATATTGTGGAATCACAAACGATGACATATAATAGACTTAATCTTTGTAAACAAAAGTTCATCCTATCTTCCATCAATATTTGCATAATGACATAATAGGCTTAAATTTTGTTGTCAAAAGTACATTCTATCTTTTATCAATATTTTCATACCGACATATAATAGAGTTAACTTTTGAGAACATATGGGACAATCAAGGTTCACGGACGTAGACAACATATCCCATAACAATTTGGAATATGTGAAACCATAAAGATTAATACTGCAAAAATCATCTTCCAAATAACTTATTTAAATAAATAAATCCAAAAACATTTCAAGATGAAAACGTTGGCAATAGCTATGTATACTCACAATAATTGCTATTCCAAACCCTAGTTATCCTTCTTAAAAATACAAGAATAAATTCTCATAAGAAGTTTCCTAGTAACAAAGAAAAAACATCTCTAAGAAAAACTTAGGTGCTGTCGGCAACCAAGGAACGGACAAGGGAGAGTTCATCAGATGCTTTCTTAAGCTCATTTTTCAGAAACGCAAGGTTCTTTGATGCAATTTCAAGTTGTTCACAAACGATCTCAAAATCTTGAAGAAGATTTCCAACCAATTGAAGAGACATCTGGACTGGAAGATCTTTTTCATGATCAATTGCTTGAAAGCAAATTATGGAGATGGGTTCTTCGTGAAGTTCAAAAACTTTGGCGTCATCAAATTTATCTTCTTTTTTGCATCCTTCCGTTGTGCACACCATAATTCCAAGAGGAGTTTTGACGTTACTGAGCAAGTATATATCAAAAGGAATCCTTGGTATATATATTTATAAGAGTTTTTCACAAGGAAACCCTAGGGTTACTTGTAAACGTTTAGTAACGGGTCGGGTGCACAAAGTTCATGGTTATGACCCAAAAATTAAAAACCAAGGAACCAAAGGAGCTAACGTTTAGAAACATGTTTTTGACAGACAAAACAACAAGTTCTGAACACATTACAGGAAACTTTGGCTCACAAAGAGTGCAACACAAGGTTGGAAATCAACTGTCATTGTGGAAAAGCAAACCAAGGTTTTAAATAGAGAATCAGATGGACAAAACACAACAACTTTCCGGATCAAGGCTCTGAGAGGAATATCAAAACCAAAACAAACAAAGTACAACACATACCATTTGTCAAGAAAGAAGCGTCTTCTTGAGAGTTATGTGTATCTTCTCATGATCTTAAAGAGGATACACATAAGGAAATGGTCAAGTTGTAATTTGATGAACATGAATCTCATCAGAGGTATTGATATTTTCCGTTTCACTTCCTTGACATAAAACAGAATCCTTATGTGAATCTTCAAGAGAATTAACAAGAGAAAGACAAGAGTTACCTGAACCAGTTGATTTTTTCGCCTTCTTGATCTTGCGCTTGAGACTGTTGATACTGGTCTTGAGTTCCGAAACACGATTATTGATGTGAATATAATCAGGAACACCTATTTTAGGAGCAAGATCATATTTGAAGGAAAGAGAGGAATTTGAAGTTTTCTCCTTCCTTCAAAACCTTTTTCTCTTTACAGACCTTTCAGAGTTATCAGTCATCCGTATAAGATTGTTCTTTTTACAGTTGTAAGCATAAGTTGTGTTATATTCATAATCAGGAATTGGCCCATCACAACACTTTTCTTGATTGTGAGATGAATTTCTAACATTACACTGAGAAGCGGGTTTGATTACTTCTTTAGACATCCAGACAAGAATGTTATGAAGTTTTTCATTCCGTAAACGAAGATGACATATTCTTTCAATGTGACCTTTCTTTCCACAATAACAGCAGGTGACAGGAATGTTTTTAACCGTTCTCAACTGAGCAGTCCTAGAAGGATGACATTCTTGGTTTCTAGTGACATATGCTGTTGAAGAGTGTTTTTCACTTTTACTGCCGATGAAATTTTCAACTTGACGAAGGTTATTAGGATGAACAAAATTGATCTTACCATTACTTGGAGCGTTTTATACCTTTATAGCCCAGACCACGGGTATCAAGATGTTTTTTACATGCTCCTAGCATAGAATACAATTTTGTAGAGCTACAATTGAATCTTTTCAAATTCTCTTTCAAAGATTTAACCTTCTCAAGAGCAGCACTAAGATCAGTCTCCAATTGTTTCTCTCGGGTGAGAAAAACTTTTTCTCTGTCATTTAAACATTTTTGTTGAGAGTCATACCTTGCTTCGGTTTCTGTAAGTCTTTCTTTCAACACAAAGATATTTTGACGACGTTCATCACATTTATAATTCTTTGAACGTAAATCTTCCTCTCAATCTTTAAGAATAGACTGTAGCAAACTATAACCACAGTCATATCCCTTAAAGAGTTTTCTCATTTTCACAGAAATTCAGCCAAGCAAGATGTTGACTTCTCTTTCTTTAGGAGATGATCGAAAATCTTGATGTACTATGAGAATTACTCATCAACATCTTGTCCCTCTTCAGAATCACTTTCATCAGAAAGTTCATCCAACTGTTATTCTACGCGTGCTTCCCAGTTATACACAGTTTTAGATGATTGAGAAGACATGAGAAATTTCTCAGGAAAAACAAGACTTTCGACCAAGTTAGAATGTTTCTGAACTGGTGATGCGTTGTCAGAGAAATTATCATACATAGACAGATCGCTACAAACATAAACTTATAAGGTTTTAAATGTGTTTGCCTGATCTGATACCAATTGAAAAAGAGGGGGTCTATCAACCACACCCAATATTTCGTTCTGCAATCTGAATAGACAAACTCCAATATACTTTCAAGAGAATCAACTAGACAGTCAGACTCAATCTATAGGAAAGTATATCAAAGAGTTATATCTCAATTTCTCAATTCAATCTACAATCGAACAAATAGGAATTTGTGATCCCGATTGAATAAGAGAAATAACTTGGACGGTATCACAAACCAATATCCAAGTGTTAATCAATTCAATAAACAACCCAAAGGTCGGATTCAAGAACTGATTGAACTTAACGCAGAACCTGTGATATTTCTATTATATAACAAAATATAATGCACACAACAAATAACACAGACACTATAACTTTTGTTAATGAAGAAACCGCAAATGCAGAAAACCCCCGGGACCTAGTCCATCTTTGAACACCACACTGTATTAAGCCGCTGCAAACAGTAGCCTACTACCAATGAACTTCTGAATGGAATGTAGTTGAGACTTAACTAATCTCACACTGATCAAGGTACAGTTGCACTCCTTACGTCTCTAAACCCCAGCAGGATTCTACGCACTTGATTCCCTTAGCTGATCTCACCCACAAATAAGAGTTGCTAATACCCAAAGTCGAAAACTTGATAAACAAATCTGTCTCACACAAAAAAGTCTATTGAAATAGATAAATCTTTCTCCCACAGAAATACCTATGAGTTTTGTTCTGTCTTATGATAAATCAAGGTGCACAAGAACCAATTGATAAACCAGACTTATATTTCCGAAGAACATCCTAGTATTATCAATCACCTCACAATAATCTTAATCGTATAGAAGCGAAACAAGATATTGTGGAATCACAAACGATGAGACGAAGATGTTTGTGACTGCTTTTAATCTTACATATCGGAGATAAATCTCAAGCAAATCTTAGAAAAGGTAATACTCAATCACAATAGAAGTAAGATCGGAACATGCAACTACAGAGAAAATAGTTGGGTCTGGCTTCAAAATCCCAATGAAGTCTTCAAGTCGTTAACCTACAGGGTTTCGTGAAAAACCTAAGGTTAAAGGAGAATCGACTCTAGTCGCAACTAGTATCACAAAGAAGGTGTGGGGATTAGGTTTCCCAGTTGCTAGAGTTCTCCCTTATATAGTTTTCAAATCAGGGTTTGAAATCTAAGTTACCTTAGTAACAAAGCATTCAATATTCACCGTTAGATGAAAACCTGATTAGATTCAAGATAATATCTTTCAACCGTTAGATCGAACTTAGCTTATTACACACAAATGAAATGTACCTTCACTTAGGTTTGAGTAACCGTACCTAAGCGTGTACACTAAGTTGGCTCAACGGTAGTTAACCGAAGTTAGCTATATGAACACTCTCATATCAACCTTATTCATCTTAACCACAACTAGTTCAAATGACTGAAATGAAACTAGTTATAGAGTTGTTCAATTGCTATATTCTGATAGAAGTATACAAGAACAAAATTGAAGCAAAATCAGTTTGATTCACTCAAATCAATTCATGAACATTATAGCCACGGTTTGCATAGAATGCATTCCTTAATATGTAAATGTATTGGTTCATGAACAAACCGATTTTAGAAATTTAACCTCTCAAGTATGCGAACGAGTAAGCATACTTAAGTATCCGGACTGAGTTTGGGTTCACCAGTATGCGAACGGGTATGCATACCTCCAAACTCAGTAGAAATGGCCGGACCCAAACCTTACGCCAGGACGCGTACCAGTATGTGTACTTAGGCTCCCGGAATTTCTCAAACCAACAGGTATGCATACGGGTATGCATAATATGGTTCCCGGACATGTATCACATATATGCAAGAACACATACAATGTTCATAATCCAATAATGGTTAAGTGTTCTAAACTCCATTTCAATAATTCAAATATTCATAGAGGATGACAATAGTTGTTTTCACGAACTATTAACGTCAAAGCAATTTTCAAGTTATTGAAATAATCATTACGAAATATTCCAAGTCCACACCAAATGATTGTATCACACAAACCATGTAAGATGTTACTTGGCGATTTTCACATGATCATCTTTTGACTTTCGTCAAGAATATAAGATGAACTTAGTCGAAGCGAATGCTTACCAACACATATTTCGAGAAATATGTAAGCGAGTTAAACTCAGCTCGAAATCTCAAATATGCATAATCAAATACTATATATCAATACGACTTTTGTCTCAATATAGGAGATAAAGTAGAAATAGATTTTCCAAGTGATAGATGAGTTTAAGTCTCCACATAACTTTTGTTGATGAAGTTCCACAAGCACTCCTTAGTAGTTCTCCGTCTTCAAATGATGAACGCTGTGAAGTCTAATGCTCAACTACACAATCTATCCTAGTCCGAGACATTGCTATAAGTAGACTAAAAATCGACTTATAGTTTTGATTACTAATATTGACAAACAAGATTTAGATAGCAACGCTTGCGAGTTCGACCGAGCTGTGCTCTAACAAGCATGTTCAATTTCGTACCTGGATGTGCTCACTCGTCGTGCCGTGATTCTTAAATCAGTATTGATCTTTGTGCGTCTCACTTCTCAAAGATAGGTGGTGCAGCAAGGGGCGATTGACATGATATAGCCGAGAAAAATTGGTTTCAGCTCGTCTGTATCTTTGCAATTAAAAGTACCTGACTCAAATAATTCCTAAAGAATATAAGGATTGGTGAATCTAGGGGGTACGTTAAATAAAAGAATTTTGTTTCTTAATTAAAAATAGAGCTTTTCCGGGTTCTTTGACTCTAATGGATGGGGAAAAGGCTAAGTGTTTAGTCATGGAATCCTCAATGTAATTCTCGTAGAGATTTGAGGAATTCATCCCACCTATTGAGGTGGTTATGTGAGAGACCTCCTTATATAGGAGTCACAAACTTGGTTCCCAGGTATTAGCCTCCTTGGTTTAGGAAACCGACTCTAACTAGGAAACCATGGTCAATGTAGGTAACGCATATTATATATGGAAGTTGACCCAATTTTAGGACCACCATTTCCCTACAATTTAGCCTCATAAGTTAATGCACATTTCGGTAATTTGCATACATCTCGGCCTAGAAGATGAAAGTGTGCGAAGGACACTAACCCAACAAGGTTGGCTAGGCCTGAAACTCTTGGAACTCGATTCCACTTTCCACTTCCCAACTCACAAACCAACTTTTTTTTTTTCAAACAAAACCTAAGATGGCAATTTATTAATCTCTATCGAGATTCGACCAAGTTGATAAAACATAAACTTAGGCAGGAAACCATGAGTCAAAAGAGGGATACACACAACCATATAGGATGAAAAGAAGCATCTCATCCACAAACTACCGCTATCAAATAAATGTGAAATTTTTTCTCAACTTAATTTTTTTGATTATCTTCATTCTATTTCCTTTTCTCATCCAAACTCATTGAATCCCAATGGTAGTGACGTAGTGTTATCCAGTCTCATAAAGCATCGCAGTGTGGGCTCCAGAAGGGGATGCAACTGCAATAAAATACCCATCTAAATTAGTTAAAGAGTATTTTAGTAAACCACAGAGTTATCTTAAAAATTAACCAAACCCTATCAATTCAGTAGATATTCTGTCCAAAGAGTGAGAGGGAAGAGACTAATAGAAGACGAATCTATTTCAAACCAAGGATTCTTTGTGTTGATGGTGGTTTTTAGTTCGGGGCTAAATTTGTAAAAACTTGCATTTAATATGCCATCACTCTGCAAAGAAACAGATCCATGTAAAAGTGATGAGTGTTCAACCTATTCACTGGCGCATTTATTAAGAAATTCAGTGTGTTCACATGAAATTTATCCAAAATGGTGCATGTAGCAACAATCCCACATATTCTGTAAATTTCCGCACCCTGCCTATATTATTCAATTAATATAAGTTTCTTTGAATGCTTTCTGTGCTATGTTCCCTGGCCGAACCCTTAATATTGATATGGCATGATAATTTGTGTTCACTCGCAGCAGAGTAGCACGAATTTCCAAGTATCAAGGTTAAGGTCCTTGCATAAAAGTACTCAATCAGAAAGCATACTTCTCTCTGGCAATAAACTTAAAGAACTCTGTGTCAGCACATGGGGTTCAATCAATTTTGTGATAATTCACAAGATTCAGATATTACCCTGACTAATTTGCAAAAATTAGGGTTTTGCACCCTGCGCAGTATATTAGACCCTTCTGGTCGAAACTAAGCTTAGGCAAACTAGGCGATTGATCCGCCATGGATTAGTAGGTGCAGAGTCCTAACCAAAATCAGAAAAAAAAGGAATAAAAGGAGTCGCAGAATAGGAGGAGCAACAAAGGGAGTTGTGACCATGCCATAGGCCAGCCGGCGCCACTTGCAAGTGGCCACACCCCATGTTTCCCAACCGGCCCTATTTCCCATCGACCAATCAGATCGCTTTAAACCCGCCACACGCACATGAGTTGTGGCTGAGCCCATACTTACCGGACCTATTTCCCATCGATCAATCAAGTTTCTTTAAATCCGCTACGCTCACTGGAAGTGTGGCCACGCCCATGCTTAGCCGGCCCCTCCTTTTATTGACCATAAACCTGCCACAGTATTAAAAGAGGCAAAATTGCGCCAGATGGTCGCAATGCCAAATTGGATTTCTGAAACCGCGACAACATGCCAGTGGCATGCCAAACGTGTTGTATGCATGCCAAACGTGCCATATTTCTCCACATGCTAATGGCATGCCAAACCTGCCATGCCGCGTCAATGCACTAAACATGCATGTCAAACGTGCCACTTCGCCGCAACAGCATGCCGAACGTGCCGACGTGCCATAAATAGCGCACATACGTGCTAACCCACCTTCTGTTCGTGGCCAATGCCATAACAGACTTCAATTAGGGAATCCTAATCAGAATCACGACCTTGCTTTAGTGGCATTAGTCGAAACCCTAATTTCCAGTCGTGGCCCAAAATTACGCCACTTCGGGTCCCTACAACATGCCACGAGCCATGAGAGACCCAGGAAACCCTAAGAATGGCGCCATACCATAGACGCTCATAGAAACCCTTGCTCATGTGTCTGTTTCCATATTATGACCTTGATATAGTTCCTTTGGCATAGCTATGGCACCGTTTGCATAAAAACATCACTGTGCCGCGGCCACATGACACACTCACTAATTAGGGTTTTTGCATGCCAAACCTTAATATAGGTAAAGTTGTTTTGCCAAGTAATACTACCCAGAGCGTTGGGATTGATCTGGCAACTAGAACTAATGTATCCAAGTCATATTTGGGTCTAACACCAATGTGCCAAAATCTAGAGGTCACGGCTATGCCAGGCTTTACTTGTACCACCGTGCCACTGGCATGCACTAACTATGCCAACCATACCATTGTGCCACTGGCATGTGCTAAATATGTCACTTCGCCATTGGCATGTGCCAGTGGCGCCATTGTGCTATTATCAGGCGCCAACAGAATGTGGCCATAATCAATGGCCACCCTTTCTCATGAGTCAAAATCTTAGTCGTCCAAATTTGCCACATAATTGACAGGCTTGTGGCAAGTCTTAGGTGACCAGCCAAGACAAGCCTAATAGCATCACATGCTATTCTACTGCGGAAAGTCTCCTGACTTTGACTTGCCACACATAGCAATCTGCTACATGTTTTCCATAAAAACACTCGAGACATCAAACATGTCACAAACTGGGGGATGCTCATCAGGGTATTGGTCTGGCGGTTTACAGTGTGCGGCGTGCGACACGCCCGTTATAAGAAAGTGTCAGAAAGCAGGGTAGTTAGTGGCGGCAAGAAGTAGTGGGTGTAAACTAACCCGTTTCCTTCATAGTGGGAACGTGGTCTCTGGCATTTACACATTACCCCACTTATCCATCACCCAATCATTCCCACTTTCTACGAGATCAGGGTGCATTCAATATGACTTGTATAAGTAGGTTTCTACCTATTTCGACCAGACAACAACAATTTGGTTAACAACGACACAGTATCCATAAAACACCAAAGAACTGATAACTTACATCCTGCAAGCCAGTTCCCAAATTCTGATACAAGTCATAAAATAGTCACACCTTCAGAATTAACCATTATGATCTCAACACCTTCTTCGCTTCCCTCCCTAAGACCAACCCTTCTCCTTCACTTTGTGACCGAAGCAAGACTGGAACGACGATTTCTTGGTTTAGGCCAGGACTGTACAGATTGATCTCTCAAATCTAAAGCACTCCTGTGCAGTGCATTTGTTTAAGGTATAGATTCGTTTCTCATCCACACACCCAAATTTACCAAAACCGGCAGAAACAGTTTTTACCCATAAACACTTTGCATGGATAGAATCAACTGGATACGCCACTGCGGTGTGTTCTTGTATATATTCTTTAAAGTCTCATTGCTCCCTAAATAACTAAAACTAAAACCACCTAGTATCTTGGACCATAATCGTTAGAGAGATCAACAGTTACACAATTAGATTCATTCGATTATCATTTGATCTAGAAGTGATAAGATGAATAAGGTTAATACAAAAGTGTTCATATGGCTAACTTCGGGTAACTGTTATTGAGCCAACTCAATATACACATTTAGGTACGGTTACCCATATCTAAATGAAGGAGTATTTCATTTGTGTGTAGCAAACTAAGACCATCTAACAGTGGAGAGATATTGCATTGATTTAAGCAATCTTAGCTTGCATCTTAAATCAGGGTTTCATCCTACGGTGAATATTGATTGCTTTGTTCCAAAGTTATCAAACCATGATTTGAAGATTATATAAGGGAGAACTCTACCAACTGGGAAACCTAATCCCCACACCTCATGTGTGATACTAGTTGCGACTAGAGTCAATTATCCTTTAACCTAGGATTTTCCTAAAACCATTATAGGTTAACGACTTAAAGACTTCATTTGGATTATGAATCCAGGCCCAACTATTTTCTCTGTAGTTGCGTGTTCTGATCTTACTTGTTCTATTGTATTGAGAACTATCTTCTCTAAGATTTTCTCGAGATTTATCTCTGATAGGTAAGATATAAAAAGTAATCACAAAGATCTTCTTCTCATTCTTTGTGATTCCACAATAACTTGTTATACTACCATATAGTTAAGTTATTGTGAGGTGATTGATATTTCCAGGTTGTTTTTCGGGAATATAATACTGGATTATCAATTGGTTCTTGTTCACCTTTGAAAATACGAGGGTACCCAAATATACCTCAATCTAAAACTTTTCCACCTATAAGTCCTTTCTCCGAAAGTGATTGTCTATGGAACGAGTCGAGACAATACAACTAACCGGTTCACACTTTGTGTGATCGTCTATGGATACGAGATCGAGACAATACGACAACAAGATAACTTGTGTGATTGAATATGGATACAAGATCGATACAATACAACAACGAAGTATATTTACTTGATAATAGGTTCGGACTTAACCAAACACAATAGGATTGATATCAAGTAAATATGAATTAACGTTTGTGTAATTTACTTTAAATTATAATAACAATAATTATAATTGCGAAAAATAAAAGTAAATGACACAGCAAGATTTTGTTAACAAGGAAACCGCAAATGCAGAAAAACCTCAGAACCTTGTCCAGAATTGAATACTCTCAGGATTAAGCCGCTATACAAAATTAAGACCAACTTCGTATAGTTTAGACCAAGCAAATAAACCTATAGTTCACCTAGTTATGTCTGTATCCCTGCGCCTCCAACTTGTTAATAAGTCACGCACTTGGAACAATTCCTTTGGTTCGTATTCCAAAACGTAAAGGAACAACAAACCTGTTCGGTAACAACTCTTTTCAATCAAGTGATATGAGTTCGACAAAAGACTCTTTCGTTCATCCCAATAAACTCCTTTGTCAGGTTCTTAGATCTATCTAATAACAATTACAAAAGTAATTGTCTAGATTTTGCAATCAATACTTCGAATCACAAAGAATTGTATTGATGCCGATCTACTCAACTAATCAATCAAATCTATCACAAAGATAAACCGATTATAGTTGGATCCTTTTCCAGCCGAAACAAGTATTGTGCACACCAAAGATTATGAACCCAAATAAGAAATCTTCTTCGTCTTCAAATATTCTTAGATCTTCAATAAACACCTGCACACAATCAACTTGAATATCTTGTGATCAATCACACACAGAACAGAGTCTGTTAACAATGAATTATCACAAGACGTCTTTAGATTTACAAACAGTCTAAAGATCCCCGTCGAAACTTCGATCTAGTTTGAGTGAATCTTATATTAGAAGAAAAGATTCTAAAGCATAAACAAACTAGGTGCAATCAAAGTTCAACAACCGTAAGTCAATCAAATCAATCGAAAACTAATAATAAACCGCAATTATCTAGTTTCCCACCAACGGTACTAATAAAGCTTCTCAATCCCAAAGAAGTCTTTAAACTGAGCGGACGTAAGAGATTTCGCCTAATTAGGTTACTTTCCTCTCCGAATAGGCGGCTCCACCAGTAACAACACAACTAGGTAGCTTTGTTGGCTCTGAGGATTAGTTTGCTCGAAATGCAAACTTCAATATTTATAAACCAAAGGAGTTTGGACACCAAGGAATTTCCAAAACCGGAAATATTCTCAAGATATGCAATATATTTCCAAATTTGGTTTCCATAATTCATGGAAAGTTTTTGTCCAAATATTGACCGAAAATCTCATTAGAAAATCTCAAATTAGTAAATGCACATTACCAATTTTTATTTTCTAAAGATATGCATTTTAATTGCTGGAAATTAAAAGCATATAAAACTAAAAACCTTAATTAAAAGATTCACAATTTATTTCGATCCGGGATTCTCCTTTAGCTATTAAGGAATATCTTTGAACAATAAAAGATAAGTGTTACTGCACATGTTCAAAGTATGTCGACATCTTTACTTTGTAAGTCCTTTTTCATACTTATAATCTTGGAACCGATTTTCCACACTTCCAAACAAGTTTAGAATTGGTTCATTTGACTTCCAAGAACTACGTGATTGATTATCCTATCAAATCACCAAACATGGGTTTCACGGTTCTCCCAAAAAAAGTTTCGGTTCTACCTCTATGTGGGTACTAGAATTAGTCACGCTAGTTACCAAAAGTTGGTTGACTAGGTACTAGGATCGGTTCCCACATATATATGGTATCTAACTTGTATTTAGTGCACATGTCCATAGGATCGGTTCCCAATAACTAAAAACGTGTTGCACATGTTCATAGGATCGGTTCCCAATAACTAGAAACTTGTTGCACCTCTTACAAGGATCGATTCACCTTTTGTTCTCGGTTGCGCCTCTTACTAGGATCAGTTCCCCTTTTCCTAGAGTTGGTCATACCAATTACAACAAACCGATCATACCATCTCAGGTTTTTACTTAAGATCGGTTTCACTAATAAAAGTCATACCAATACAAAAGTCAGGCCTTGTAAATAGTTTTACCAAGAACATAAGCAAGTCATGAGCGGTTATACTAAACACACATATTGGTAATTCAAAATATTTGCAATGAATAACAAATACCAATAAGCCTAACGATTTCCCTTTCAATTCACAAAACAAGTTTATGAATGTACTTCCTCTAAGCGAATGTAAAATATTGTTTCCTAGGATGAAATCTTCACCTCATACCCATACATAATCACAATAGCATTCAAACGATTATGTCGATGTCTTATATACGAAGTTCAAAAGATAAGCGTTATACTTCATATTGTGTTCCTTAATACTATATATAACTAGAGTATAATCATTCATGGCTTCGCAGTTATGTTTTCAATATGCACGACTTGAAAGATACGTTAGGGAATGAAACAGTTCAAGTCAAATATTACTAACCTCAAGTGGAAGGATGATGTTGTCGTTGTATCTTCTTACTTCTTCACATTCTTCAAGTTTTCACGTGATACTTGTAATGTCTCATATCCTAATACTTTCAAGCTAACCTATACGAAGTTGACTCAAGTAAATAATCAAGCGACTCTTTAAATGAGTTTTTGTTCACTAAAATATGACAACCAAACTTGACATACCAACGCTTGGTGGGTTCAACCGATCTATTCTCTAACAACCTTGATTTATCAAAAGAATGAACAAAAACTTCGTAGGTATTTATGTGGGAGATAGATTTATCTATCAGAATAGACTTTGCGGGAGACAGATTTGTTTATCAAGTTTTCTACTTTGGGTCGTAGAAACTCTTAGTTGTGGGTGAGATCAGCTAAGGGAATCAAGTGCGTAGAGTCCTATTGGGATTCAGAGGCGTAAGGAACGCGATTGTACCTTGATTGGTGTGAGATTGGTTAGATCTCAACTACATTCCAGTCCGAAGGTAACTTGTAATAGGCTAGAGTCTGTAGCGTCTTAATATAGTGTGGTATTCAAATCTGGACTAGGTCCCAGGTTTTTTTTGCATTTGCGGTTCCCTCGTTAACAAAAATTCTGGTGTCTGTGTTATTTCTTTTCCGCATTATATTTTATATATAATTGAAATATCACAGGGTGTGCGTAGTTCAATCAATTGGTAAATCCAACCTTTGGTTGTTGATTGAAATTATTGACACTTGAACATTGGTCTTTGGTACCGTTCAAGTTATTTCTCATAATAATCAGGGTCACGGATTCCTATCTGTTTGATTTGCTGATTACATTGAGAAACAGAGATATAACTCTTGGATATATTTTTCTTGATTGAGTCTGACTGTCTAGTTGAATCTCTTGGGATAATATTGGAGTTAGTCGATACAGATTTCCTAACGAAATATTGGGTGTGGACACGTGAAAGATCAAAGAGACGTTGATTATACGTTAGTATTAAACCGTTGTATGGGCCATATGTCTCTGGGTCCCAAAGTTTACCAGTTCAACTTTCCGGTTTAGGTTGTTCCGATCCTGAATCCAATTCTGAGATTTTCCAAGATTTTATGTATTATCATCGTTGAGAAACTGAAATTGTTGTGTACTCATTGGATTGAAATTGAAGGATAAGGTTAATTGGATTTAGGTAGCATTAATATTATTGAATCGATTTATCTCCCTATCATAAATACAGTTGATATAACCAATGACAGGAAAGGAGTCCCTCAACATATTTATAATGTAATTTAGGGATCCAAAGTCAACATAGAACAGAAGATATAAGATATATAACTTATAAATTTTTTCATTATGTCCGTAGATGATGGTAATAGAAGTGAGAGTAATGTTGAGAGAGGTGAGAGTATGGTTCAAATACTCTCAACTCCCCTCTCTAGAGATTCATTATGAATAATAATAGTTCTAGCCCTTTCTATGAAGATCCTACTTATACCATAGAGTGGATTCAACTGTTGGGTACTGTTTATGAGGGTTTTCAGGTAAGTGTTGTTGTTGGTGCACTGGTGGTGCATCATGATTATTGGAGTGGAGGGCTATCTCGACTTTATCTTTCTCTCATCCCCCTATTCCAAATCATCAGCCTAGTATCAGTTAGAGATTAAGAGGGTTAGGAGTTTCTGATTGTTTTACTTACGGTGATCATTAATGCGGATTTCCAGAAGTTACATCACCTTCTTCTCCTCTGACGCCTGAAAGGGATAGACGCGACAAGAAGGTTTATACGCGCCTGAAAGGGTTAGCATGTAATGCACTAAAAGTTTCGTCTCTTGCTTCCTAGTTTCTAAAATTATAAATCAAATAAATGTGGCCAATAAATGTCCCTGGGCGTTAGATAGAGGTCCGAAGTTCGCATGAGTCAAGGACAAAGTCCTAAACCGAAACAACAGGAAGCCAAGATTTCGATTTTGGCTACTCAACCCCAGAAATTCTCGTTCAAACCATTAACTGGTCTCAAGAGCCAAGACATTTATAATCTGTGTGGATGTTATTCAGAATTTGTTTTTTGATTTATGGAAGAAAAAAAAAATAAAAGTTAGTTTGGGTATATAATTTCAGAGTAACTTATAAAAACAAAAATTTTATCTTTTTGTGATTTTGCTTCTGACTTCTGTTTCATGTATCCAAAACAAGCTATTAGTATTTGACCGCTGGACCGGAACAAAACCATGAGCCGACAGCGACATACTAAGCCTAGACAATCAAAAGTCACATAATTGAGAACATGATCTTCAACACCCAAAAGGTCGCATGTTTTTCCGGTCAGTCCATAAGTTTCGAGCACCCATATCCAGGACCGTACAACTGTACAAGCCTGTTATGTGAAATGCGACAAACCCAAAGCAGGCGACCCCAGAGAGTTAGGTTAAAGATCTTGGGCAGATCCAAAGAAGGTTTTCAGGCTGCCACTGCGAACGCCCTAGGCGCCTACCCAGGCCTTTTCCATAGGAAAAATAGAATCTTGATACGATCCTGAGCAATCCCTTCCCGCCTGACGTACCTTTGAAAGTCTCTCTATCCCCTTTCTGATCCGATTCCTCTGACCTAATTCACCAAAACCCCAAAACCACTTTTAGAACCAATCTAACCAATCTCAATTTAAAAACCCAATTTTTTTCTTCTTCTATGAATCCATGGAAATCACAGAAGAACAAAGGAAGAGAGCAGAAGCGAACCGGTTAGCTGCTCTTGAGAAGCGTAAAGCTTTATCATCAATCAGAGAAGATGCATTTAGGTTATACAAATGCCAAAAACCAAATGCATTACCAAAACCCCCTGAAAGATTTCAGGTTAGACTTGAAATTTGTTCTCCTGATTCATTTGCCATCACGCCTGAACCGCTGCAGAACTTTATTTATCCAGGGAAAGCTGAGTGCTTAAGGAGACTCGGTGATTTGCTTGCATTTGTGAGTACTTTTCTCTATTTTGTGTAATTATAGTGTAAATTAAGTGTGGGTTTTTCAAGACTGTGAGATTTGTATATGAATATGGATTCTTTTTGTTAATAGGTCATGCCGTCACATTATACTCAAAACCATAGTGGAGGAAAGGCTTCTGTTTATAAGCTAGGGGATTATGAAATGGTGTTGAAATGTTTAAAGAAGTCTAAAGGAATTGAATTGCAAGAGATTCCATATACAACCCTTAGTGTTATGCAGAAATTTCTTGATTATTGCGTCCCGGAGTCCAGAACATTTGTCTGATGATGAAGTTGATGGGTTGATTGAGAAACTGCCTAGAGTCTTATACGATGCTCTTCTACCATTTCAAGTTGATGGTGTAAGGTTTGGTTTGCGAAGAGGTGGACGCTGTCTCATAGCGGATGAAATGGGTCTGGGGAAAACTCTACAGGTTGTGGATTTTCTAGTTATTGTCTTACAGTGTACTGTTGCCTATTTTATATCTAATAATGTACATATTCTGTTGTTGTCTGGCAATTGCAATTGCATGCTGTTTTATAGATGAAGGCCCTATTCTTGTTGTGTGTCCAGCTATTTTGCGGTTCTCATGGGCAGAAGAACTAGAGCGCTGGCTTCCTTTTTTTTCACCGACTGATATCCATCTTGGTACAGAATTTGCAGCGATTTTGCTTTGTTTAGAGCCATGTCATAAAATGTATATCATGCTATTTATGTTTGTTTTTTAGTATGTCACTGTTGGTGCTGAGTTGGGTTTGTACTGTGGAACATAGATATACCACTAGAAACATAGAAAACGTATGAGAACCAGAAAGCTGTTGTCGGACAAGTCATACGTATCAGATAGGATTTTAAAATGGTGATCCTTTTCTGAGAGCGACACTGTAATGCATTGTTTCTTGACTCCTCAACTGCAGCTTAATATGTCTCTCAATGTTCAAATGTGTTGCTCAAGTTAGGTCCCCCAGCCACTCTGGTGTTTCTGCTAGCCCTCTTAATATTATTTACTGACTGTTCATTGAAATTTTGGGGGTTGTGGTTGCAGTAGAAATTGTTTTGTTGTAATTTATATTTTCTCTTTTCTAAGCTTTTGGATTAAATAATTTTATACTTCTATATGGTATGGAAGGTTCCAGTGTACTAATGCATGATCTTTACTATAAAAAATGATGCCGATGATAACCAGTGCTTTGTCCTCTATTTTCACTGGAAAAAGTAAGTTTTTTTACCTTTTCTATTTCTTTTGAACTGTTTTCAGTCTTTGGTCATCAAGATAATCCTGTTCGTTTACAAAGATTTCCGAGGATCGTTGTTATTTCATATAGAATGCTTAACATTCTGCGGAAGAGTATCCTAGAACAAGAATGGTCTCTTCTGATTATTGATGAATCTCATCATCTACGGTCTTCTAAAAAGACAGCAGAACCGTACGAGGTATAGATGGTGAACGTCCCTTATTTTATTCTTTTACTTTAAGTAGTCAAATCAAATAGTTTATAAAGATAAATGTGGAGCTTTAGATATGATTGAATCTCTTCTGATTCGGGTTTCCAATCTGCATCATTTACATGCTTTACTTTTGGTCTCTCCCTCAGATACAAGCTGCTCTCGATGTCGCAATGAAAGTCAAACACAATGTTCTGCTCTCTGGCACGCCTTCTCTGTCTAGGTTGTGGTCATAATCTCTTGCTTCTTATTTCTGAAGGATAACTATGAACAAGATAGTTGTTTGTACTTTTATCAGTGTTCTATTGATTGCCCATGCATTTTAGCATCTGTCTCCATTCCTACTTACTTGTGCTTTTACTAACAAGGAAAAAATTGGGGAACTTTTGGGGTAACTAGAGTTATTTTTTGGCCCTTCTTTACCATTTTATGAATGTTTTTGCAACATATCAAGGGTATTCCCTTATTTTACTTTACTCAGTATGGGCTCTTCTGTAATAATTAAAACATTTGCCTTGTTTAACTGTTTGATACCGTGGCGTACTTCACTCTGATTAACATTAGCTTAGCAACTGCCAATGACTCTTAATGTTAAACGTTGATGGTTATCATGCATTAATGACTATATTGCTGATGCATTTTCTACCTATAGGAATACCTTGACTAACATCTATATATTATTGAATCTCAATTTATTCTGCTGGAATTTTTGTACTAATTGATTCATTTAACGGTTGGTTTTCTGTTTTCACCTAGCTGATTACAGGCCCTTCGACATTTTTAACCAAATAAATATATTGTGGTAAGTAGTAATATCTGGGGCTTCACTCTAGTAATTGTGAAAGTTCTTTATATTTTCTTGCTGATGTGTACACTTTCCCCAGGCCTTGTTTATTGGGGAAGGACAAATATGATTTTGCAAAGAAATACTGTGCTGTAAAATCTCGTTATGATCCTCAAGGAAGGATTTTCCAGGCATCTCTTTCGGGCAAAGTCATATTATCTTTGCTACATTTTATCTCTTCAAGTCGAATCTGCGTATGATAATTAATAAATTAAAAATAAATAAAAAAACAGAAGAAGAAAAGTTAGCCAGTGTCAACACTGCATTGTTTCAGTTATGCTGAGTCTAGTGGAGCTTTAAGATGCGCATTCAAGTCAAGCTCCACGTCAGCTTAAAGAGGGGGATGAGTTCAATGGTTTTGGTAGGTTGGAGATGAAAGCGTGAAATCATTACGCCCATATGCGCTAAATCGTTTAGTGCAAATAATTTCAACCCTTATCTCCAATAGTGGGCCAACCACTTAATCAATCAAATGGATGAAATCATTTGGGCTAAATGGTTAGTGCAAAAGCATAATTCTTTTACGCGAAACTATTTCACGTTTTTTGTTTTCCTTCAAGCTTTCATTTAAGCTTCCTCTTGAACCACAGCTTGAAGGAAGACTTAGGCCACGGTTTCCAAAAAAGCTTGACTTGAAGAACCACTAGATTTAGCCTTAGGGGTGAGCATCGGAAGTGTGTTAAATAAGTTAAATGTTAGTTACATGTCCTCATGGCAGGCAGCAGTAAATTGCTACTATTATTTTGTACCCGTTTTGCTGCCTTTTGATATCCCTAGTTAATCTGTAACATAACATGACAAGATTGGTCGTTGCTAATGGAGATTAGCACCTTTTTCTCCAGCATTTCTTATGTTTGATATTGTAGAAACAATGCATTGTTTCATTTCTGCAGGATTATTCGCAAGGTATTCGCTTGGAGGAGTTAAAAGTGCTACTAAAGCAAACTGTCATGGTCTGCCCTTTCTCCTTACTTTGCAACTAACTGGTATTTATTTATTTATGCATCTTGGAAATTGGAAGTAAATGTTCTCTAAATCTTATAAGTTGTTTAAGGGATCCTGTTGGACTTTTGGATCAAGTTGTGGTGACAATTCTAGAATTGAGCCTTTGATTCCTCGTTCTTTTCTCGTCTTTGTGGAAATGAGCTTGATGTTATATTGAAATCTTTCTCTTATCAATGGTGGCACATTTTTGTAATTTGGAGTTGATTTTTTGCTTATGATAGATAAGGCGTTTGAAGGAGCATTTGTTGCCACAATTACCTCCCAAACGTCGGCAAGTCATCAGATTGAAGTTAAGCAGAGCTGATATCGACTCAGCATTTGTTGCTACAAGGAGGGATAACATCAGTTCCACGGAAATTGATCAACAAAATGATCCTGTGAATGATTGCACTTCTGAAACTGATGATGAAGAAGAAGAGCCTCCAGAGATATCCAGTGACTACAGTGGTAAATCCAAATGTTGTTGAATGCAGAGTGGAAAAACTGTTGTCTAAAACAAATTCCGTTCATAATCATCAGATCATACTGGTTTCGTCATTGCAGATAAAAAAGATCGTCGTAAGAGTTCAAGGTTGCTTTCTAATCAGCAACTTGGAATAGCAAAGCTTTCTGGGTTCCGCGAATGGCTTTCTATCCATCCCATTGTTGCAGAGTCTGACAGCTCAACAGATATAGATGTTAATACCGGTTCTCAGAAAATGTTAGTTTTTGCTCATCACTTGAAGGTGCTTGACGGAGCACAGGTAAATAAGCTTAAGTTACCTGTTATCTTCTTGTATAAGACAGAAAGCACAAATTGGAGGAGGGTTATCACCTTTCTGTTACGGGTTGATTAGTTTATTTTGTGCCTGTTTTTTTCTGGATTACATCTCTCCTAATTATGGATTTATCTTGGAAGCCAACATGGAGTTTTCATTCTTTCACGAGTTACTTCTAAGTTGAATTTCAACGCTGCAACTCTTCAGGAGATCGTATGTGAGAAAGGAATTGGATTTGTCAGGATTGATGGGCACACACTTGCTAGAGATAGACAATCAGCTGTACAAGCATTCCGATCATCAGCAGAGCTTAAAATCATGTTTCTTTTACAAAATTTATTTGGTTTTGTGTATTAGGATATTATTGCCATGGGAACTTCTGAAGCAGATTGGAATTCTCCATATAGAATCCTCAGTAAAATTTGAAGATTAATTTATCTTCTGCATATCAGGTTAAGGTTGCAATAATTGGAATTACTGCTGGAGGAGTTGGGCTAGATTTTTCATCAGCAAGAAATGTTATCTTCTTGGAGCTGCCTATGACCTCATCGGATATGCTTCAGGTTTTATAATCTGAAACCTTGTTACATCTGGTCCAAGTAAATATGAGCAAAAAAAGAACTGAAGTTCAATCAGAGTGCGTACCTCACTTGCGCAGTGAATGTCTGAACAAAACTTCTACAACATCCCATATGATTCTCATTTTAAAGTACATAATTAGTACTTATCTGTGCATCCATATATCGTGTTGGCAAGCCTTACAAAATTAGGCAGTCAAGTTCCTCCTTTTCTTTTGCATTTTTCGAACTTTTTAACTTATCCAAGCTCTTTTACTTTTGTTTCCGTACTCCCAAGGCCGAGGATAGAGCTCATAGGCGAGGGCAAACCAATGCTGTCAACATATACATATTTTGCGCGAAGGTGCTTGACACAGCTTTGACTAATATTTATCTATTCTATTTTACTCCTTCATCTAAATGGGATAATTTTTCCAGGATACGTCAGATGAATCAAAATCTTAACAAGACTCTGTGCAGGGTTTCATCTGTTATGAATGGGAAGTACGATTCCGTTCAAGAAATTGAGGTAAAATACCTTTCTTGGCTTATTGTTTGAGGGTTGAGATTATTAACTCTAGGTTCTCATTACATGTATCTTCTGACTAGTGGAAAGCATTAAATATTTTTGTAGGCAGCATGAATTCATGAATAAAGTGAAGGAAAAATGCCTCATTCCTTTCCAATGTTTTTTTGTTTCACGCTGATTCTCTTCAGACAAAAAAGGTTCAGTTTCTAATCAGAAATTCTACTTGATTGATTGGCAGGTGCATAAATTTTCTGATCTAGATTTTGAATCAGATGTTGCTCGATTTACTTAGACGGAAATGATGCTGAAGATTCATATACTAGATCATGTCTGAACCTTGTTTCTGAAGTCACTAGTGAAAATGGATCAAGCGAGAACCATAATTGCGATGAACTATTTAAAGTTGACCATTCAATCTCTCGTGAGACTGCTGTAAGCTGGGCAAGGCAACCTGTTGGAATGAATGAAGATGCATCTGAGAAGACCAAGTATACATTATATAAGTGCGCCAAAGACGATAGAAATAGTTCAAAGCAATCATGTTCTCCCACTGTTGAGGTAGATTTGGACTTTTGTTTTTCTTTTTCATTTTTAAGGTCGAGAGTTTTGTGAGTTACCCCCCTTACCTTTTGAACGTTCACATAGATGGTACAACCTATATCTGAAGCTATGCACACTGGAATTCTGGAAACAAATTTTGTTTGTAAAATGGACAACACAATCGTGAAAGTGGATGGATTAGAAGCCGTCGCAGTTGAAGGGATATCAGACCGTAGTGCAGAGACAACCATTTTTGAATGTACTAAGGTGCAAAAACAAATGGAAGCCAGCAAATCACACAAGGAGACATCTGAAAGCGATGAAGATGAACCAGCTGCATTGGCTAATGCAGATGAATGTTATTCTCTCCAAGCAGGAGATCTGAGGTTCGAGGTAGGAATAAGACCCTGATCTCTTTCTTTCTTTTTCCTTTTTTCTTTTTTCTGCCTTTGGGGGAGTAAGTACTAGATCTCCTGTAGTTGGAACTTGCTAATTGACCAAGAACATTGTTGAAGCAACTTTCTATATTGGGTAAATCATTATAAGTTTCATCTGACTTTGCAGATAAGCCAATATATTGGAAGGATCCAATATATTGTGCAAAAATTTCCGCCCGGAGGAAATAGATTCACTGAACTTTTCTGCTGCTGATATAAACAAGAAAACAGATGGAAAGTTTATGATGGAAAACGAAGCATGGCAGAATATTCTTCAGGCATTCATGAAGGAGCGGAATGGTCTAAGACCCGTCGATCAAAAGAAATTGCTTAGGAAGCCCCTGCAACTTCCTTTAACTTCTGAGCTGTGGTATCTTAAAGAAAGCATTAACCATGGAAGTGAGGTACGAATCTAATGAGTCAAAGGGGAAAAAAAAGTTTTTTTCTCTTTTCTTGCTAGGCTAATGATTTAATGCCGCAGGGTCTGCTGAAAGGTGGAAGTAAACAACGTAATACACCTTTGAGTGAAATAAGCCAGCCACTGCCAGCAAATGCTTCGTGGAAGAAGATTTCTTTATGTAGGGGCCGCAAAAAAGAGAAAGAGTACACACAGGGGTGGACTGTTACGGGTGAACCACTTTGTAAACTATGTCAGAAACCTTGCAAGTAAGTTGCTTTTGGTAGTTGCTCAGAAATATTGTTTGCATCATATTGAATTGACATCTTTTTGCAGGGGGAAACTTTCAAAGACACCTGAATATTTCGAAGATTTGTTCTGTGAAATGGCATGCTTTCAAGAATATCGCGTAAAAACTAGCCAAGGATCACTACGGGAGGTTAGGAAGTGAACCATTTCAATTGCAGTCAAAGTACTTGTACTTGCTCTTTTTATATCTGAAGATTCCAAACTCAGATCAAGGATTAATCTTTCCGACTATGTCTACATAAATTTCATTTCTGCATCTTTTATGCTTTATATTACATCTATAGAGTAAACCCCTCCGCATTCCAGGAACTTTTTAAAATGGAACATGGTGTTTGTGTTGCTTGCAAGTTGGACTGCCATGAACTTGTGAATTACATAAGGCCATTAAGATATGTTGCACGGGGAAGAGAACATGTGGAGAAGGTAGCTCCAAATTTGGCAAGAAGTAAGAAACTGTAAGTATTTTTTGTAAGGCCGAAGTAACATAACTGCACATTTTCCAGAATTTCTTGTTAACAACTTACAGTCATGAGTTGAAAGATTTATCATTTTGTGTTTTGCATGCAGACTTGATAAACTTATCAATTACCCAAGAGAAGGCAATGCATGGCATGCAGACCACATAATACCTGTTTACCGAGGAGGAGGTATGAAACGCTAATATGAGCTCAATGTTAAAGATTATTCTTGGTATATTAGTTAAGTTTACCAACTCAGATCTGGACTTTAAACATAACCACTCAAATTTGTACTGGGTTGAATTAAGAGTTAACTGTGTAACCTGAACAAATAAACTGGAATGACAAAATGTCTGATACTTTTAAACTTTTATTTTTTGGTTAGGGGAGTGTAATCTTGATAACATGAGAACTTTATGCGTGGCTTGTCATTCGGACGTTACCAAAGCTCAATCGAAAGAACGTCGCTTAAGGAACAAGAGGGGTAAAGATCGAGTCAGAGATATCTTAAAAGGCCTCAAACTTGGTAGTAGCAGGGAGCATAATTCGAAGGTAAAAGTTAGAAAGAAATAATGAGTTAAGAATTTGGGTAGAAGAGATTGATTTCCTTGCTCAGCTGTAAGCTCATAAATTGTGTGTTTGTGTTCAGGAACAAGATGACATAGAAACCAGAAACAAGGAAGATGAAGATGATTTATTAATGATTGACGTGCCTGGTAGTGATTATTCTCGGGCGACAGATACTGTTACAGTAAGCAACCAAGAAAATCAAGACGAAGCTGAGTAAAATGTTGAGTATCACACCATTATCTATAACTTCTTCCGTTTTGTATATTTTTGCTTTGCAATTATGATAGAAGCCCTTACAACGGGAATATGTATTATGATTTGTAACTCATTGTCATATTCATATAGTGAAATCGGTTACAAAGTTTTTGAGAATGAAATGTGAATCATGCCATGAAAGGCAGACAGGTGTGGGAAGGATACTTTTGTTCAAATCTGGTCACGGGTCAAACTTGAGGTCTCAATAATAGACAAGGTGTCTAACTCTCATATTGGAGAGGAAGTCTCCGGGACCAATGGAACTGCACATTTACTTATTGGTTGTGCCCAACTTTTTCAAAATTACAAGTGCCAATTCCTTCAATAAGATGTTAAATAATGGTTGTAAATTTCTTGATCTTGCTGTGTGCAGCATGTTCTTGGATCTCCCGTTGGTTGAGTTTAATGGCACAAGACTCTGCTCAACATAAGCTTCAATATTCCATTTTCGTTTTGCATTATGCCAGATCTTGGTAACAACAGAACGTGGATCCCCTGGTTGTTACGAATAAAACTTCACCATTCTTGAATTCCCATAGTATTTTCACATTGTCTATGCGCATTACACCTTTTGGAATCCGGAAAATGAACAATTTAGTCCACGATTCAATCAATAGTATAACCACCGTATGATCGTATTATGCAAAGGCACCCTCTTAAAACACCCAATACATTATTAGTATAGTCATTGAAGATTTGTGGGGTGACTGGTACTTCGTTGAAATTGTCGTCATGGATATCAAAAGAAACAATACATGATATCTTGGATGGAAGTCGCATCCCTCTCCAATGAAAAGCTCCACGAACAAATATTACTTGACGTACCCCATCACACATATAAGGAAAGAGTCTGGGAAAGGTTTTCCATGAATTCGATTCTGATGTATAAACCTGAATTCTACAACCATAACAAACATTTCCCCTGTAAGCATAGTTGGAAGCTACCACAATATTGTAATCACCGGTATGGCAATTATAACATCGCATGCCCAACTTCGATAACCCGCTGGTCCATATGCTTCTGCTTCTGGAGAATTAATATTTTTTTCAACTCTTTACTATATGGATTCCAAAGCCAATGCCTTGTCATCCCATCTTTCATCAAAATCAAACCATTATCGGATCCAACAATTTGATTATCTCCCAACGGAGAATCAATCTTAACATACTCGCAACACTTATTTTCACATGCTGTATATAATGATGAGGATTCTATGACATGCATGCGAAATTCATAATTATTTTCTATTGAAAAACACTTTTAACTTTTCGGTTTCAAAGCTGTGTTTAAGACGACTATTCATAAAATCAGGGTTTTTGAATAACTCGTACCGATGTTTGCAAACTGATGTATTTTCAAATGGTTGTAGAGATAGTGGTAAAAAGGTTCTTTTCAGACTTGTGAAGGTAACAAAATTTTTAGATTTAAATAAAATTTAGGGAAATAGCAAACTGACGTAAAATTTTATGGAGAAATAGGGGTTAAGATTCCACCATTCAACAATACTTATGTGATCTAATATTTTTTTACTATGCAATTTAAATAATTGGGTTGATTCTAAATATTGCCAAAAGAAGATTTTCCAAGAAAAAATCAAATGTTAATCACAAGTATAATGCATCAAGAGTCTAAAACTAAGCATGCATTATCAAGGGAAAACACAATTGATTAATAAAAACCATTTAAATCATTTTTACCAATGCAATTAATCATATAAAAATATTGCATAAATTAATAAAATAGAGATTACCACATAATTATTGTGAGAATGGCTTCCTTTGTCACCCCTGGGATTGGGTTTAGCTCCTCATCCCAAAAACACACTCAAAAGATGTATTCATGGCTAAAATAGGTGTTTTTATTGATGTATATAAGATGAAACAGGAATTAGCAACGCTGTATAAGTGTTACAGCGTCACTGTTACAAAGGGGTAAGTGTTTTTGAGACTGCTGTAAACGATAAGCCCTTACTGCTGTATAAGAACGATACTTGTTCTGCTTTTAAGACTGTCAAAGAGCGACGGACTCTGCGAGTCTGTTCTTCGTCTTCTTCTTCCTCCTCGAGCAGCAGCAGCAGCAGCAACAATACCTCCTGTAACTTCTTCTTCTCGTCTCTAAACTCCTCCTAACTCTCTCCTAAAACTTTCTAACCCTTCTTATGACTCGAACCAACACTTATATAGCTATCAAACCCCCAAAAATCTCGAGTGAATCCGACTTCTTCTTTTTTCTCTCTTCTCTGCGTTGTTGAGAGAATATCTCTCCTGTCATCTCCCTGTACGCGTTTGTTAGCTATAAAATTTCCCCAAGACTCTCCCAGGACTTGAATAATACTATAGAGAGTCTATCCAGCGTGAGACTCGCCCAAAACTCTCTCAAAAAATCTTTGAAACTTCAATAGAAAGTACGTGTCCCTGTTTGGACTTCGTGTGATTTTTCCGACTTATCCAGCCCAATTGGCTGGGTCTAGACGATTTAAACAGGCCCCTTATGTCTTGTAGAGTTCATACATACCAAATACACCCATTGAATCGCTCTAAAACAGCTCCAAGATCGAACACAAAATTTGCCAGTTCTTGCATGCATTTTCCCGCCATTTTTTCAGTTTGAAACTATGAAGATGACCTCCCCTTATCCAGTTCGAGAGTCCCTTTAGCACATGCCCTGAAATGGGGTGCCCCTTATCCAACTTAGTGGTGCCTTTAGCAATTCTTCCGGGATGTTTTCCGCACTTCTTTGGGGTTCCTCCGGGGTATTTCCGGTACACTTCTGGGGCGCTTCCGGTACACTATCAACGGAGGTCCAAATGCCACATTTTTAGCCAATTTCGCCGCAAAGCCTTATTTTTCCAAAACCACCTACAAATAAATGAAATAACCAAATAAGTACAAATTCGAGCACTAACAATGTATACAATTAATATATACTAGACACATAAATGCGTCTATCAAATACCCCCAAACTTATTATTTGCTAGTCCTCGAGCAAATCTAATCTAAAATAAAATGACTACACTTAGCACTGCAGTAAGCCGTTAAACCACTAGGTGGCCCTAGTTGCGGAGTGTTGTCTCCGGGGGGTTTACCATAGGTGTACCCACAAAACCTTAGTACTCCAGAGCTTAGC
Source organism: Papaver somniferum (assembly GCF_003573695.1). Classification (NCBI taxonomy): domain Eukaryota; kingdom Viridiplantae; phylum Streptophyta; class Magnoliopsida; order Ranunculales; family Papaveraceae; genus Papaver; species Papaver somniferum. Next base: position 71,322,585 of record NC_039361.1, on the reverse strand, counting down.
TATCTACGCAGAACCTTGGAAGGCACTAAAGAATCTCCTTGGTTGGCATACTTATTGACTACAGGAAGAAGTACCCTGATGCGAAATTCCAATTGATGTACATGAGTTTGCACTCAAGCATACTAAAATTCATATAAAGTGACAGAGCTCTACTCTGATAGTTGTATTATGGACATCATATTCGGAGTCAAACTAATCACATGGAAAGATTAAGAGATGGATATAGAAAAACATAGATGGTTTTGATGTTTACTAAGTGAACGGCGTTTCCCATATCTGTCTGAAGGCCTCCGCCAAAATGAACCTATCCTAATGGATTGAGATACTAGTCTGACTAATATCAACACACTGGCATATACAAGGGTACCAGTGGTCGATAACCTAACTCTAGGTCAACACAACTGGCATATACAAGGGTACCAGTGGTCGACTTTATTGAATTTATTCCTTTTGGTCAAATGGTCTGGTCTCAATTTCTTTATCTTTTCTTTTTTTTTTCTTTTTTTCTTTTTCAACTTTTTTTTTTTCAACATTTTTTTTTCAACATTTTTTTTTTTTGGTATCTCAATCACTCTAATTCACCCTAGCATTGGTAACAAATTGAATCGTGAGCCCCACCTAATCACTTAGAGTAACATTGTTTAAAAACAAAATAGAATAAAAATATAAGTGAAAAGGACTCAACGAGATATGGTGAAACTATCATGTTATTTCTAACACCTGAGCTCTGTCCTTTTATGAATAGACTCTTCTAGATGTTTCCATCTAATCAGATTGGTTCCTCAACTCCTACAACCAAAATTCTTCCATCCACTTAGATTAGTTAGTGCAATCCTAAATACGCATAAATTTCTAGGCTCTGGAGTTTATTTATTGCAAAAAGGTGACAAAAAGTGTTTCTTCCCCACCCCCAAACTTAAATCTTACATTGTCCTCAATGTTCTAAAGATGAAACTAAAAACATGAACAAGGAGAAACTATTACCACTGGAGGGAAAAGAAATAAGGAAGGATATTACCGTATCACATGAACGCGGGAGCCTCCCAGTAAATGCTAAATTTATAGTCATTAGCTAGACATCAAATACCTCTAAAAGAATTGTCACATTCCAAAGTCGTATACCAATAGTCGAAACAATTGTGGGTCCATAAGACCAAATAGAACTGCCACTAATAGGAGACAAATGGTCAAGATCAGAAAAATGAGCAGAAAGAGCACAACCTGATCTAAAGTTTCTCGCAAGACAAATGGATTTATCTGGAGTACCCAATTGGGCTTCATATGAGTGTCTCGACAAACAGATTCATCCGAAAAACGGGCCTCTAACATATGGATTTTCTCCTGGACAGTATCAGGAAGATCGGGTTGTGGAGTCTGAATAGACTCAGGGAATACCTCACTAGGCTCGAGTCCCAAGTTAGGGACTTCCAATGGGGATACTTGACTATCACAAGAATCATTACTACCCCCAAACATAGGGTTTTCACTACTCTCAGTCAAACCTTTAATTATTGCTTGGATTTCTGAATCTTCGGAGTCCTTGAAATGCTCAAGAGCTTCTTGTAGTTCTACAGTCGGTTCACCTATCTGTCTTAGTAAGATTGTCTCATCAAATGCATCCAAACAATCATTAAATAAAGTGTCATCCCAATTATCCTGAATTTGAACTAAAGTGCTAATCATATTCACTTCCTCTAAATCATTGGAAGGTTGTCTAGTAACATTAAAAACATTCAGTTCAGTGGTCATATTACCAAAGGATATGTTCATGAGTCCAGTCCTACAATTGATGATAGCATTAGATGTGGCTAAGAATGGGCGACCTAAAATCACCGGGACGTGAGCACTTGGGTCCTGAACTGGCTGGGTGTCTAGAACAACAAAATCAACTGGATAAACAAACTTATCAACCTCAATTAGAACATCCTCTATGACACCACGAGGGACTTTGACAGACCTATCAGCTAATTGTAGTGTCATGTTGGTCGGTTTCAGCTTACCAAGACCTAGCTGGGTGTATACATGATACGGGAGTAAGTTAACACTAGCTCCTAAGTCAAGTAATGCCTTATCGACCATGTGATTACCAATTGCACAAGATATGGTAGGGCATCCAGGGTCCTTGTACTTAGGGAGTGTTTGGTTCAGAAGAATTGAACTTACTTGACCAGCTAAAAAGGCTTTCTTATGGACATTAATCTTACGTTTTCGTGTACAAAGATCCTTAAGGAACTTGGAATAATATGGTAGTTTCCTAATTGCTTCTAGTAACAGAAGGTTTATGGTAACTTTCTTAAAAACCTCCATTATGTCATTAAAGTTTGATTCATTTTTTGTTGGTGCCAATAACCGGGGAAATGGGGCTCTGGGGACAAAACCAGGCTCAACAGGACCCTCATTGGTCTCTTTAGAGACTCTATCAGTCTCCTCATTTTCTGGCTCATAAGGGTGAACTACAGCATGTTCACTTTCAGGTATGTCGACCTTATTATCAACTTTCTTTCCACTCCTAAGGGTCGTGACAGCATTCACATGATTGTACGATTTCTCTCCTCTAGGGTTAGGATCAGTATGACTAGGGAACCTTCCATCTTCTCTCTCACTTATAAACTTAGATATTTGTCCTACTTGAAGTTCTAACTTGGCAAGACTCTGGGAAGTATTCTTCAATTCCTGCCTAGTTTCTTGTTGAAAGCTCATGTGGTTCCTTGATAGCATGTCATGGTTACTTACTAACATAGTGATAGCTTCCTCTAAGGTAGAGATCTTTTTCTCGGAAGTGTTCTGAAACTGGGTTTGACCTGAAGAGTTCTTAAAACCAAAACCTGGGGGAGGCTGAGAATTGCTAGACTGGCCTTGACTCTGGCCCTTAGACCAAGAGAAATTAGGATGGTTTCTCCAACCAGGGTTGTAGGTTTCTGAGTATGGGTCAAACTTCTGACGGTTCTCATACCTAGCATTGTTATAGACAGCATGGGCTTGTTCTTCACTAACCTGACCTTCCCATAATGAATTATCGGGCTCTATTCCACAACTAGAGACTTGAGAGGCTCTATTAGGTTCAACAAGGGACCTATTTTTAGACTGACCCATTTACAAAGCTTCTAACCTTCTGGACAAAGCAGCAAACTTAGCATCTGACGCAAAACTCGTATCTACCATATTGGTTCTACTTCTATTGACCAAGATTCTTTTAGGGGGTTCAACACAAGATTCCCACTGTTGGGATTTTTCAGCGATAGCTCCTAAGAAGGTAAAAGCATCATCAACATTTTTACTAGTGAACTCACCAGCGCACATAGACTCAACCATGGCTTTGGTCGAATAGTCTAAACCATCATAAATAATCTGTACGAGTTTCATATTATCAAATCCATGGTGAGGACACTGAGATAGGAGATCATTGAAAAACCTATAAAGAGACTCTCCCTCTTGTTGCACACTAACACTAATTTTCTGCCTAACAGCTGCAGTTTTATGCTTAGGGTAGAATTTCATATAGAAGGCAGCGATAAGTTCCTTCCATGTTTCTATGGATTCAGACGGTAGGTTGTTCATCCAGGTCTTGGCTTTGTCTCTCAAAGAAAAGGGAAACATCTTAAGTTTCAAGACTTCATCGGTAAGGTCCTTTATCCTAATTGTCCCACAGATTTCCTCAAAGTCCCTAATATGAAAATAAGGGTTCTCATCATCTTTTCCTAAGAATATAGGGATCATTTGAAGAATACTAGGTTTTATCTCGAAATTAGCCGTAGTGGCTGGCAATTTAATGCATGAAGCTCGGTTGGTCCTAGTTGGGAACATGTAATCTTTCAAAGTTGCCATCGTTGGCACAACTGGAGTACTAGGGGTACTTTTGTCACTCAGAGATAAATTCTCAAAACTGAAGTTTCCAAGAACAGGGCTCTCCAAAGAAGAGTCTTCGAGCTCCCTGCTTAAATCAGAAGAACTACTAGGTTTTTCGCTAATCAATCGACCTATAATATCTCTTTTCCAAGCCCTATTAACAAAATCGGGCATACACTAAAAAAAATTCAAAAAGAAATAAAAATCCTAACAAGAAGGTTCTAGCAATCACACAGCAGGCTGACTCGACTTTACCACAGCAAACCAACAACAAGCATGATGGCTCACTTAGATTGTTTCTAGACTAGCTTTTAATCCTTCGAAAGGGAATTCGTTACAATTTAAGCAAACCCCTCTGGAATCAATCCGAGTTAAAGCAAGTTGAATCGAGGCGAGGGAAGCTCAGTGGAGCTTTGATACCCAAAACCTCACTGATCCAATGCGGCGCAGTCACGCATTCAACTCGCAGAAACCGTCAAGAACTTCGAGGTGTGCTTAAAAGAGTAACCAATATTTTTCGAATGATTGTCCTGTTAAGCTCGATACCCTATAGGTCTCTTTCTAATCAGATTTTAAAGCTTGGGTTCGCGTTAGGTTTTGTTTTCCTAAGACGGGCAAGAAGGGAGTGGTGATGAAATCCGAACCCTTATCTTGTTTAGGCCAGGCCTTGCCCTTTACTAGGAATATAAAAACAGTCCGGTTCGTCCTCAAACAATTATCACCTTAAGGAATACAATAACTCGCTTGCATGGGATTCGCGAGTGTTTCGATTAGACTTACCTCCCGTACCAGACGGGCGATGAACCGTTGTTGTCGACTCGGGCCACGACTCCTATGTCGTGTGCGAACCCAAGGGGCCGAGGTGATATTGTAATCACCGTCCTTCCCTGCAAACAGTTTGTATTTAAGGATACCCTTCCGTAGGGTTTAAAAATAAAAATAAAAATGTCCCAAAATTAATGTCCAAAGTCCATAAAAAAATACAAAAAAAAAGAAAAGAAAGTCTAAAAAAAAAAATTACAAAAATAAAAATGTCTCTCTTTTTTTTTTTCTCTTTTTATCAAAAAAATAAATAAAATTCTTCTTCTTTTGCTCCTTTTGCTTTGCCTTTTACTCCAAGTCTTTAAATGTCCACCAAAAACTTTGGAAAAAATTTCTTTCGCTCCAACTTCAAGAATCTGAAAGAAAAAGACAAAAAAACAGAAACGTAAAGAAGAACAAATAAATTAAAAAAAAAATCTAAAAAAAATGCTAACTAAAAACAGGTCCGCGTCGGCGGCGCCAAAAATTTGATGTATTTTCAAATGGTTGTAGAGATAGTGGTAAAAAGGTTCTTTTCAGACTTGTGAAGGTAACAAAATTTCTAGATTTAAATAAAATTTAGGGAAATAGCAAACTGACGTAAAATTTTATGGAGAAATAGGAGTTAAGATTCCACCATTCAACAATACTTATGTGATCTAATATTTTTTTACTATGCAATTTAAATAATTGGGTTGATTCTAAATATTGCCAAAAGAAGATTTTCCAAAAAAAATCAAATGTTAATCACAAGTATAATACATCAAGAGTCTAAAACTAAGCATGCATTATCAAGGGAAAACACAATTGATTAATAAAAACCATTTAAATCATTTTTACCAATGCAATTAATCATATAAAAATATTGCATAAATTAATAAAATAGAGATTACCACATAATTATTGTGAGAATGGCTTCCTTTGTCACCCCTGGGATTGGGTTTAGCTCCTCATCCCAAAAACACACTCAAAAGATGTATTCATGGCTAAAATAGGTGTTTTTATTGATGTATATAAGATGAAACAGGAATTAGCAACGCTGTATAAGTGTTACAGCGTCACTGTTACAAAGGGGTAAGTGTTTTTGAGACTGCTGTAAACGATAAGCCCTTACTGCTGTATAAGAACGATACTTGTTCTGCTTTTAAGACTGTCAAAGAGCGACGGACTCTGCGAGTCTGTTCTTCGTCTTCTTCTTCCTCCTCGAGCAGCATCAGCAGCAGCAACAATACCTCATGTAACTTCTTCTTCTCGTCTCTAAACTCCTCCTAACTCTCTCCTAAAACTTTCTAACCCTTCTTATGACTCGAACCAACACTTATATAGCTATCAAACCCCCAAAAATCTCGAGTGAATCCGACTTCTTCTTTTTTTTTCTCTTCTCTGCGCTGTTGAGAGAATATCTCTCATGTCATCTCCCCGTACGCGTTTGTTAGCTATAAAATTTCCCCAAGACTCTCCCAGGACTTGAATAATACTATAGAGAGTCTATCCAGCGTGAGACTCGCCCAAAACTCTCTCAAAAAATCTTTGAAACTTCAACAGAAAGTACGTGTCCCTGTTTGGACTTCGTGTGATTTTTCCGACTTATCCAGCCCAATTGGATGGGTCTAGACGATTTAAACAGGCCCCTTATGTCTTATAGAGTCCATACATACCAAATACACCCATTGAATCGCTCTAAAACAACTCCAAGATCGAACACAAAATCTGCCAGTTCTTGCATGCATTTTCCCGCCATTTTTTCAGTTTGAAACTATGAAGATGACCTCCCCTTATCCAGTTCGAGAGTCCCTTTAGCACATGCCCTGAAATGGGGTGCCCCTTATCCAACTTAGTGGTGCCTTTAGCAATTCTTCCGGGATGTTTTCCGCACTTCTTTGGGGTTCCTCCGGGGTATTTCCGGTACACTTCTGGGGCGCTTCCGGTACACTATCAACGGAGGTCCAAATGCCACATTTTTAGCCAATTTCGCCGCAAAGCCTTATTTTTCCAAAACCACCTACAAATAAATGAAATAACCAAATAAGTACAAATTCGAGCACTAACAATGTATACAATTAATATATACTAGACACATAAATGCGTCTATCACAAACGCACCTGAATCTACATACTGATTTTGCATGCGACTTCAATAGTATGTAGTCAACGATATAACCTGGGAGATCCGGCATCGGTACGCTAGGGTTGATAATCTTCATACTTCAAAACTGTGAAGCGCGGGACACCCAGAGGGCTTGTGCATATATATATAGTCTTGAAATATCTGGAGTTTCCTAAACAAGCTTATTATAGGGGCGACGTGTTTTATCAGAGGGGCGGTAGTGTGATAGTAGTGTCTCTTTAATTGGTTAGGGATCTCCTAAAGGATGTAAATTGACTAGGTTACCCTCCCCATTTTTTATCCTAAATCAAAACTAAATTGAAAATTGGTTTTCTTTCTTCTTCTCTTCTCCTCTTCCCATCAACCATAACCTCCATTAAAACTCAAAATTTCATCGTCTTCAATTAATCGACGATTCGAAAATTAATCAAGTGTAGTGTAATGACTTATATGAAGTATGTTTTGAAAAATCCAATTAGGGTTTAGTTTATCTTGTTCGATTTAAGTTTAATATCTATCAAAAATTAGGGTTTTAGATGAAAATTGAAATTAAAGTTTCTGGATTTATGTGAGTTACTTGATTTTAACTCTATTACGAACCTTAACTGGAGATTTTGATGTTGTTACGGTTGGTAATAGTTCAACTACCAACCGTATGTTTTTGTATCTGAGAATTTTATTCAGTTACGGTTGGTATATAGCATTTGGTTACCAACCGTAACTGGTTTTACAATTGGGTTTTCCCCAAATTTAACCAGTTACGGTTGGTAGTTCATCTTTTACGAACCGTAACTATGAATTACGGTTGGTTATGAGCAAAATGCCAACCGTAATTAGCTCTGAAAATGTAAGAAATTGAATTTTTTTACGTATTTGAGCAACAAAAAGCTAGCTGGGACTAATTTAGAAGTATACCTGGTCATTTTCAGGCATTGAGTTTTCACTTTGTTGGTTAATGTCTTCAATTGATCGAGATTGACCTTCATTTTGGGTTAAAACTTCTCTAACGTCTCCATACTTTTTTTTTTAAAACTCTAAAATCTGTTTTTGTTTTGATTTTGAGTTAATATAAGTGAAATTAATCATTAACATTAAACTTGATTATCATCACTAAACTAGGTTATCAATTATGAGGGTTAATTTGTTATTTTCATTTGTTTTTTATAAGGGACACCTTGAATGATCATGTAATGAACCTTTTTATCCTATTGGAATGCCGCTACTCTGATAAACCTTGCCGCACCTATAATAAGGTTGTTCCTAAAACCGATCGGATTGTATATACCAAAAACCGGTAATATAAGTTTTGGCATGACTAAAATACCCCTTCATCCTCTTAGCAAAGCTACTATATACATGATTCCAGTTTTGAGAGATGCTTAGTATATATAAATAAGAAAAAGGTTCATGCCATGTAAAAGGAGTCGTAAATAACAACTGAGTAAAACAGACAACTTTATCCAATCAGCACTAGCTGCAATCTTCTGTTTTGTCCTCGAATTTGACATCTGCTTCAGAAGTTTCTTCTTTAAGTTTGATATCTGCTTCAAAAGTTTCTTGTTCAAGTTTAACATTGTCTGCTGCTTCAAAATTTTCTTCTGCAAGGTTGGTCTCAAAGGTTTTTTCTTCAAGTTTAACATTGTCTTCAAGTTTGACATCAGCTTCAGAAGTTTCTTCTGCAAGTTTGAAATCTGCTTCAAAAGTTTCTTCTTCATGTTTAGCATTTTCAGCTTCTAAATTGAGCCCAGTTATAGTCATCTTTCCTACATTTGCTGCAAGTGATAACAAGTCTTGTTACAACCAAGAATAAACATGACAACACTGACCGACTCTTTGTCGAAAATGAAAAGAAGGGAAGCGTGCAACTTACCGACAATATCTTCTAGTCCAACTAGATTGGGCATGAATTGTCTGATATGATCTTCTGCAGCTTTATCAGCTTTAAGTGTTTCACAGTTGAACGAAACTGAGATTTTGTGCTCTACATTCTTTTTTTCAACCATCCCGATGACATCTTTCTCCCATCTGTTTAACAAATTCACAAGAAGAAACTACTGATAAGGTGAGAATAGAGATTCACATCCAAATAAGATATGTGAAGTGTTTAACATCCTATGCTTAGAATCCGTGTTTTTGTTTGTATGGTGGTTCAGTATCATGGGTTTAACTTCCTTTAAATGACATAAGAAGATAGAAAGAACCTTGACAGATGTTATAATATAAACCCAAAAACCATCTGAAGTAAGGTAATTTGACATAGTAGGTTACCCATGTGCCTGGTCAACATTGCGCAGCCTTGCAGCATCATGGCCTCTGCATTCCACTACAACAACCCTTTCTTTCTTCCTCTACAAGTATACAGTTATTATTATAGTTAAGCACAAAACTCAATTGTGAGTAGAGATAGAACACCCCAAAAATTTGAAGATGGTCTTACAATGTAGTCGATAATTGTTAGCTTGATTAAGCGATAATCCTCGCCTCTGCTGCATTCCATTTCACAAGCAAGTTCTTACAAAACATAAACAAAACGACAATGAATTTACTTAAAGTTTTAAACCAATACCAAAAAAGAAGATGCAATATGTTCCCATTTTTGGTTGAGGAAAACCATCAAACAGTTACCTAGCATAATCAAGAGGGTGAAAACAGTGGACTAAAAAACTCCATGTACATACCAGTGCCTTGAAGACCATAACATATAGAACCAGGAATTTGAATGAAGTTTCCTGATATGGATCCACATGGAAGCAAAGCTATTGAAGCTATTCCTTCCATTATATCCTTTGCCATTGATGACGGAACAAAATAAGAGTAGACGACAAACTTTCTTTGGTGGTTGTGTTCTGTAACTTTTGGAATTATAAGGGGACACCTATAAGTGTACACAAAACGAAAAACATCAAACTTTTGATGTACCAACTTATTTTTCTCAATATATCAACGGTCTAGATTTGAGCATTTAAAATCTTCACATAGGACAAATACAATGAAGATGGATATAATTCAACCAGTGTCTGAATTTTTAGACACTTCAAGTCTACTAGGTTTATGCCTACCATGAAAAAGCTCACACCTTTTTGACAAATTCATTGAATAGATGTTTGGGTTTGCCGAGTAAATGAAATTTCTTCAACTTTTCAGCTCAGAATGGCTAAATTGAGGTGGGTTTTTGAAATTTAACAATCAAATCATGATTTAACTTCATATATTCATATACTAGTTTAGAAGAGTTTGCACTCTAATTGTTTGTGAAAAGTTATCTTGTATAATTACTTTGCTTTTGTGTAGTGCACAATGGTGGGTATGTTGAGGAGTCCAATTGCAGTTCAACTTCCATTGCATAGGTTGGATATCCAATACCCAGAAAATAAATTTTGTAGAAATTGTTTTCGTTGTAAGCTTGAATTTGGTTTAGCTAAGCAGAGAAGAATTTATGTTCCAAAAATTTATTATATTGGTAGAAAAAAGGTGAATAGGGTTGTGTTAAGTCAGTTAGAACATGAGTTAGTTGATGAAGAAAACAACAACCAAATGTTGATTCCGAATGATGAAAGAAGTAGGATGGGTCGTAAAGATGAAAAGTTTTTGGTGCCACCTTGGGGAAATCTAGATGAAAGCTTAGAGGCTAAAATAGATACAGTTCCTTCTAATTCTGGGAGGGTAAGTTGTGTTCTTGAACCAAGGTTGCATTTCTTGGAGGAAAGGGATGAAGAGGTTTTGTCAAACAGAATCTTGAACCTTAGTAGGACTAATAAGGTTAACAGTGCATTTGATTTGTACATGTCAATGGAAGTATCAGGTCTTCAACCAAATTTACATGCATGTAACTCACTTATTGCTTGTTTTTTGAGGAATGAGTTTTTAGGGGAAGCATTGAAAGTTTTTGAGTTGATGAAGAAAAATGGAGCAACTTCAGCACATACTTACAGTTTGATTCTCAAAGCGGTTGCACGCGTTAAAGGTTGTGATTCAGCAGTTGAAATGTTTGTGGAATTGGAGAGTGAAAGTAGACTAAGAAAGGATTTTGATGTGATTGTCTATAATACTATGATATCAATTTGCGGGATGGATAACAATTGGATTGAAGCGGAGAAAATGTGGAGAAGTCTTAATGAGAATGGTCATCAAGCCACAACAGTTACTTATGGTCTGTTAGTTAGCATTTTTATGCGTTCAGGTCAAAGTGAACTCGTTATAGATGTCTACAATGAGATGATTGAAAACAAATTGGAACCTAGGGAGGATATGATGCAAGCTATAATTTCTGCAAGTACTAAAGAAGGGAACTGGAGTTTAGCGCTTAGCGTATTTAAAAGCATGTTGGATTGTGGGTTCAGTCCGAACAGTGTTGCGTATAATTCCTTGATCAACTCACTTGGGAAAGCTGGGGAAATCAAATTAGCCTTCTGGGTTTTTGATCACATGAAATCTTCTGATAAAAAACCTGATGAATACACATGGAACGCATTGCTCAATGCTTTATACAAGGGGGGCAGATATTCAGATGCTCTTTGGCTATTCGAGAGCATCAAAATGAAGCAAAAATCACAGTTAAATTCTCATTTATATAACACTGCCCTCATGTGCTGTCAGAGGATTGGTTTATGGGATAAATCGGTGCAGATTTTGTGGCAAATGGAATCTGGTGGTATGGTGGTTTCTGTTGAATCGTACAATCTTGTAATTGATACTTGTGAGGTTGCAAGGACACCAAAAGTTGCTTTGCAGGTTTATGAACACATGGTTCACAAAGGTTGTATGCCAAACACATTCACTTACTTATCATTGATAAGATCATGCATCTGGGGTTCCCTTTGGCCTGAAGTAGAACAAATCGTAGATGTAAGTTCTCTTATCTCATGAGTTCGTACGTTTAAACTTAATAATATTTCTGTTATGCATCATTCTGTATCAAGATAGGAATCGTTTGTCTCTGCACTGAAAGATATATAGGCGAAAGAGAAAGACTAGCCAAGTTCTATGTTAGCAATTGATGATTTGAGTTCACCTCAAAAATATGTGCTTATTTTTCAATTTTGTCATTCCAACTTCATGTTAACCGTCTTCGAACTTTCAAGAAAGATCTTGTATTCTATGGTTGTTGTGGATTATAAGCACCAAATTATTCTAATTCTAACAACTTGTTTATCTCATCTTTTGACATCAACCAGAGTGTTCCGCCAGACGTATCACTTTACAACGCAGCAATTCATGGGATGTGTTTACGAGGGAAGATCATGTCAGCAAAGAAGCTATATATGAAAATGCGTGACAGAGGCCTCCAGCCTGATGGTAAAACACGAGCACTAATGCTTCAAAACTTGAAAAGAGATTCAGTTAGACTGCGGAAGAGGTACCCAGCTCGTCGTCGTTCCTTGGATGAAAGACAGTTGTAGCTTATTTTAGCTTTAATTGGTACATAAGAATATACTATACATATTAGAGCTGTACACTGATAACTTTTGCACTGGGATTAATTATGATGAGTTGCTCCTCCCTCCCTCACCGGAAAACTTGTACGGGATGCTCCCTTTTCTCTATTAATTGTTGCAAATCCTTGATTCGCAAGAGAGGATGGATAACACATTCACATCATCTGTAATCTTTATATCATTAATTAATTTTATTTTAATTACATACAGAGAAGAGAGAACAATATGTATGTTTCAGGACAATAGTGCCCAGACATCAGAAGAAAATACATTTTCAGGACTCTACCCAGCCTGCGAATTTGTGTTACTTAGTGAACAAAACTGGAAGAAGTAAGACAAGGTGGCAAAAAGAACTAGTTTCTTTGAACTTGATTAAATTATTAACCTTGGTTTCCCTGATAACAGAATAGTCCCAGTACTTGCAAAAATATACATGTGTGCTGAACCATTACTGTCAGACAATAGATGCATCACTGGAGCTTGAAAAAAACTCCTCTGCTTTATCAATAAAGGCGCTGGGGAATCTACTATGCAACATGAATGAAGAGGATGTTTCTGCTGCTGGTAGATTGTGCTTGACAGCCCAGTCTTCACAAGTTTTGGTTGGTTTGTTGTTATCCTTTTGGTTTCTCATCTTCCCCCCTCTGCTACTGCTGCCAACAGGCCCTGCTTTTCCTGAAGATTGCAAGCGAATGTTTCTCGAATTGCAACGGCTAGATCTTGCAGCAGATAATTCACCCTGAAACCTTTTAGGTTCAGATCCCGACTGATGACTAACCTCACATGGATCATCTGCTGTAGAAATGTTATCTAAAGGTGGCGAGAGATCAGATTGAAGTGCAAACAACCCATTTTTGCATGATTTGAGCAACGACAGCAGCATATCTATACTGAGCTCTTGTTGAACCACGTCCTTGTTCTGCTCACAACCATAACAAGCAGCGACTAATGTTCCAGCCAAGATGGGCATCAACTCTGGGTCGCTGAAGAACATGAAAGGGAGATCACAAACCTGCTCCCAACCATCAGAAGGCAAGTTAGATTTCCTTGACATAAGCTCAGGCTCTAATGCTTAACAAGTTAGATCCTCATCTATGAGGAACGAACTAACCTTGTGGAGAATGGTTGGACTCTTGCCCCACCGAAGGACTGCTTGATTCCCAGAATGAAACAAGGCAAAGTAGCCAAGAAGCAACAGAGACTCGAGCAGAAGTAGACCCACCTGAGAATCAAAATGGAATCAAATGAAAGGATGTGAACAACACAAACAATATTTCAAAAAAGAAAAAACTCTCTGTATCAACTTTATGCAAGAATGCACATAATTTTTAGAAGTAAAACAACTGAACAGGAATGTCAAGAGAACATTGAAATCTAGTGAATTTAGAATACTCACCTGATCACTAGCTGCTCTCCACTTATTTGTGCAGTGTGTGAGAAGGAAACTCATCAAGTGGAAGAATTCCATTTTCAAGTCTGGCCTAGCCTGTTCATATTCATACAAAATGCTGTCATGTCAAACTGACGTAAGCCACATGAGCAGTTGATTTCTTTTTTAAGAAGTAAAGTCCACTAAGGTGCTTTACCACGGTATAACCAACTCTAAGATGTGAAGTGAGAAACAGCAACTTACAAGCATCCTTTGCATCAACTTGATATCCAAGAGCGCCAAATTGTTCAACACCTTAAGAACACCAGTTGCAACTTCTTCAAAATTTGATGGAAGAACATATAAGGCCTGAGATTTATTAACTTGAGTCAGTATGAGATGAGATAATAAACAAGCAAGAAGGGATCACAACTATTAATTATGAGTCTGAAGATCCTTAATATGCATGAGAGCCCATACAGATGAGGTTACCAAGACTGGTGATCAAATTACAGCTGGCAGCAGAATTACCTGGTCAGTGGACAATCTGGTGTTTGCCTGTAACAGCACAGCTGTTAACAATGAAGGAAGGCTGACGAGTCCTGTTTCAGCGACCACGGAGAGAAGAAATGCTACAGGCTGCTTTACACCTTGGTTGTTTTCACTCTTTTGTGCACTAATGTCCCTGGAATTTATTTCATCCTTCTGGGATGGGAGTTTGACATGTCTTCCCACCGGACTTTTACGAGCTTCGCCTGGAGCATCCATCAGCTCTTTTTCCATACCATCCAATTTGCAGTCCTCTGCCCCATCCAAAAGGGGTTGTTCTGCAATAACTTCTAGTACAGATAACGAATATCTATTATCTCCAGTTGCCGCATTCAAAGGGGTATCCCCGAGATCAGCAAAATCTATGAGTTTAGATTCTTGAGTTTCATCGGTTTTAGATGGAAAAGATTCCCAATCAATTGAAGATGTTGGTCTCGGCTTCGATGTCAAAACAGCCAACAGATTTAGACTTAAAATAATAGAAGAAGAAAAGGGGGACCCTTCAACTTGGGGCCTATCATAGAGGGCAAAGAGATCTCGCAACCGATGAATAACTTGATAAGCAATCACTAGCTCAAGTAGGCCATCCTGCATCTGAAGCTGCTTTTCATCAGAGCTAACATGACCAATAATTGTCGTGACAGTCCATACGAACCCTTCTAGTACCTCAGAGACGGTCTCGAAATTCTCTGGAGATGTTTTGCTTGACAATGGGTTGGTGGTCCCAGGGACACCCGATGATGCTGCAATCTTGATATAGTTCTCAAGAGCTGCAGACAGCATCGGGATGATTGGAGGCAGAAGATTCTGCGCGAGAAAATAACTCCGGTTCGAAGCAACAGACAACACCACTTTCAGAAGTCTTAAAAGGTATATAGTCACCTGACAAGCTTCAGGCTTTGATGTGTGAGAAGCAGGCAGTGCAGAAGCAATAAAATCAAGTAAACGTGCTTGGCGAGATGCATTAAGCTCTGGTTCTTTCCCCTCCATGTACTAAATCACGAATATATGAAAGTCAGTATGATTATTCAATGAAATGATCCAAATTAATGTAATAACAACATGGTAGCTAGTTTCTTCAACCATAAATTAAGTGTGGGTGTGATGGTCCTCCATGCTAGTGTTGCAAGCATGGAGAAGCCAAAGTAGTTTAGTCGACCTCAGCTGTAATTGCTGGATGAATATACACAGGTAAACTCTTATGAGTAGAAAAAAGGGTACCTTAATCATATCGGCTACTATTAATCCTATACTTGCAGCCCCTTCTTTTCTGGCTTGTCGAAGCCTCTGGAGCTCTTGTACCCATCTTCCAATTTTTGCCCTTGCAGTTCCTAGTTGGGCTCTGTATCCAATGCCCGTGCTTTCAGCACTAACTGGGGGATCAGGGAATTCATATTTTAGAGCCATTAGCCTTTGCCTGATCTTTTTGATCCTCCGCTTCAGAGGATTCTGCATGGTTGTATTGCCCGACCCAATAGAAGAACATCCTGTACCTGAGATGCTTGATTGGTAATCTTCAATGTTGCTTGCGGATATTGATCTACCCAGGCTCTCCTTGTTCAGAGAACGGCGCAGTAAAGGTGAAGATTGGTCTCTAAAATCCATGGAGGCTCTCTCCCTTATCTGCTCCAAGTAAACTTTCCGACGCTGTTCACTTTCACGTAGTCTCTCAGCTAACTTCTGTGCTAAGAGTTCGGCTTCTTCTTGTTGTGCTTTTGCCCTAACTTCTTTTCTCCGTAATTGTTCTATGGCTCTTGCCTCACGGGCTGCACTTGATGCCTTGCGTTCTTCTTCTTTTCTTACTTGAGCCTCTTCTTTTTTCCGTTGCATCTCAGCGAGGCGTTGCAACTTTTCGGCTTCAAGAAGCCTCCTTCGTTCTATCACAGCCTCTTCTCTTGCCATATCCTCCTTCTGCTTGCTCTTAATGATTTGCATCTTTTCAGCTCTCCTTTGCTCTGATTCTTGAAGTTTCTGGCGCAATATGAACTTTTTATGATCTTCATTTAAAGAAGTAATGAATCGTACCTCATTAACCTTACTGCTTTCATCACCAGCTCTTCTCACAACTTGAGCCAGATGAGCTTCATGCCGGGACTCACCACGTTGATGGCGAGCATGCATCCCTTCTCGTAACTTCAAATTACGAACAGCCTGCCACTCGTTGACACGGTTCAATTTCTCCGATGTACGCTGAAGTTTTTGGGCTCTCTCGTTCTCTAACTCATTCCTAATTCTCATCGCACGAGCATGCTTCTCTTCTGCTTCCTTTTTCAGATCCAAAGCAGTTTTTTTCTTCTTTTCAGGAGACATTAGTTTATCATGCAAAACACGTGCACGCTCCACGCTTTTCCTGCTCATGCCCGGTGAATGTGAAACTCGAGAAGAGCCTCGCAACGGAGATGCAAGTATATCTTCCCAGTTTCTCTTCTCCTTCCAGGCATCCAAGACTTTCCATGATGGTGTATTCCTCTTATCCTTTTCCTTCTCCTTATCTGGAAGAGGAATATGCCTTTTCAGGGGATCCATATACTTCAGGGTTTTTTCAGCCTTAATTTCTGTCGATATTTTATCCTTTCTCGGCTGCTGCTTCATCAAATCGGAAGCTGATCCAAGTGGTTCATTGTTACATTTTCCTGCTGCAGAACTATCCTTCAGAGATAAGTGAGATGCACCAGGGCCACAAATGGATAAACTGTTTTTTGTGTGGCAGCTATGTTGTACTAAAGATGCTTTGCTCGACCTTCCTCCATCTATGTTTCTTTTCTCTGTAATCATGTTCCCTAGACCATGATCTGAAACACGGCTCTTTTTTCTTAACTTGGTTACTGATTCCGTAGCACTTTGTGTGACAATATCCCTTCCAGATGACTTCCTCAAAGGATCGTTACGAACATTAGGATTTTCACAAACAGGGTTTGAGGTCTTTACATTGTAAATTGGATTCATTGTAGCTCTTTCATTCTGTATTTTCTTAAAAGCCTCAAGAGATGAAGACAGTATTTCCGCTCTGTGAGCTGAAGATGTCACTCTTCTAACCTGCGTTCAGAAAATACCACTTAAGACTTTATCTTGTACATTAAGCACTTGAACCAAACCAGAAATCACAAGCAAGTACTTCTATGCTATTAAAGCAAACATTTAGAAGTCAGTAAAGAGAAAAGAGTAAACCATACTAACCTCCCATGAGAAAGTATGCGGCCTACGGTGGTCAGCTGTCACACTCATCGGCAGCCCATCCATAGAAGGCTGGGAAGATTTTTTTGCTTTCTCAAATCCTTCAACTCTAGATTTTAGTTCCCGAAAATCCGAACCAGCTTCTTCCAGGACAAGAAGAGCTTCTTTCATCTGCTCCAAGTCACATTCCAGTTCACAAAGAAGATACAGTTCATCAACTGCTCTGTTAAGATTCTCAAAGAGAAAGCACCATAGTCGTTCCCTAAACCTTTCTTTGCTTTCACCTGAATCACCATCTCCCATAGCATTCATAAATGGAACCTCGGATAGGTCAACATTTTCTGTTCCATCCTGTGACTGATTCAAGTCTTCAACGGGAACGACTGACGAATCATCTGAAGCTTCGGGTACAGCATCTGAAGCTTCTGAACTACTCTTCAGAATTGGGGATAAAACTGTATCATTTCCACATGTAACTATCTCAGCTATTTCCTGATAACCATCTTCAAATTTATCCTCAGGTTGATTTACCACTATCTTAGAGACCCCATTAGCATCAGTAGAAAGATTCTTTTCAGTAACTACATTTTCGAAGTCCAAACCGTCTGGAGCATCACTGTTAATTGGCAAGACTACATTGTTTCGACCAGCCAGTTTCTCGTCTGAATCTGCTATTGCAACATCATGGGAAGATATGCCACTGATTTCTGTAGAATTATTTTCATAACCGTTGTTGCTCATATCCAATGAAGTCAGCACTGCTTTGTCCTCTTGGCAAGCATTAGAAGAAGAACCATCTCCATTCTTTTCCACCAACAGAGTATCATCATGTCCAAGATTACCAAATGTAATTTTCTCAGAATTCGCACCACACAAAAGCAGAGCATCATCTTCAAGGTCACCCCACTTGATTTTGGGAATAACTACATCCAACTTTCCCTTTTGAGTAATTCCTGTTTCCCCGGTCGTATCCATACTAGGTTCAGTTCCAAATGGAGATGACTTAGGGAGTTCACCAGCTTCATTAACAACACATTTATCAAGACAATCAACAACCTTCTCTACCTCTTTTGAACCCGAACAAGAATTGTCACTAGCCTTCTCCACTTCTTTTAAACTCGAACAAGAATTGCCAATGGCCTTCTCTACTTGCTTTAAACCCGAAGAAGAATCGTCACCAGCCTTCTCTAATTGTTTTAAACCCGAACATGAATCGTGACCATGTCTAGCAAATTCTTGCGTAACTCTAGAACTTTTATCACCTTGTTTTGAACCCGAACAAGAATCGTCACCAGCCTTCTCTAATTGTTTTAAACCCGAACATGAATAGTCACCAATTACCTGACCATGCCTGGTAAATTCTTGTCCAACTCTAGAACATTTGCCACCTTGTTTAGAATGAACATTTCCATTTCGGCCACTCCCCGAAGACTGATTGTGTGAAGAGCTGGACGGCCGTCTATTAGAAAACCCCCCTACTGAACCTTGGGAAGCGTATTTCGGACTAGATCTATGTTTCTGTACAAAGAACCAAAACAACAACGAAACATGCAACCAAGTTAGTTACATTTCTTAATCCTGGATAATTATCAGTTAAAATTCACATCGAATTATTATCTCAATTTAGTTATTTCAACATTAAAATCCTAGAATTGCACAAGAAAACCAATAAAAAGGAAATCAGCATTTACAAATCAACACTAGTATGATCAATTATGAGAAGTGATAAGAAGAGGAAAACAATACCTTTTTGACTTCTAACCATCCTGAACCTTGATCATCTCCAGCTTCACAGTTGCTATCCATCATTCATTCATTAACTAATCATCATAATAACCAACCGAAAGATTCAAAAATAAAAACACAGTAACAATCAAACACTTTAATCAAAATCTCACTCACATTTACTTGAAATTATCACCCAAAAATTGTGAATTTTACCTAAGTTTTTTCTACATTTCTGATAAATAAATAAACCAGCAATTTCACTCAATCATCAGCTCGAAGGTCCAACAGTAGAAATCATTAAACCCTGGAGTTTGCATTTACAATTAGAATTTCTTCCAGTATTCCAAATTAGGGTTTCACAGATGAAACATTTTTTTTTTCCTTTTTTTGAATGTTATAGAAAGGGAGAGGAGAGAAAAACAGAAGCTGAAAGAGGAGAGGGGTTGTTGTTTAGGAGGAAGGGACAGGATACGGGATATTTACGGATCTCTTCTTGTTAATTCATTTAATGACATCTTTGTCCTCTACTTTTTTACAACCATATGTCACTGTTTTTACACTTTTACTGTTTACTGCTTGTACTCTCTCACTTTGTTATTGCATTTTTTGATATAGCGGAATCACTTTCACATTTTCCGTCCTGGAAACTTGCAGCTTTCCATGTTGAATTCGGCATAATATTTTTTTGTACAACTACTCCTACCTAATTTCACAACAAACAGCAATTTATTGAGGATCCACCAATTTCGTATGTTAAAGTCAGCACCGAATAGTACCTAAGACACATGGCTTGCCCAGCTGAATAAATATTTTGTTGAGAGAAAATCATTCAATTCTTCCTTTACTCGAGGGAGAGAGAGAGTGGTTTCCCATGATGTGTTTTGTTTATTCATTTTTTAAGCAAGAAAGTGCAAAGGGGTGCTCATGAGTCATGACAATGCCTTCAAATCTCATCAAATACTGTACTCGGGTTGCTTTGAGATCCATCGTGATTCCAAGGTCCATTGGTTTTGCACAATAACATACACATCTACATTTTCATTCTTGGAACAAAATGACACACCATGCTTCTATAAAACCATTAAATTCTTACTGAAACGAATCTGCTATTGTTTCTACAAGAAAGTAAAAGTAAACTGTGTACAAACTAGAAACCTACTGTACCTTGTGACAGACTTTTATTTATATGTTCCTAGAGAGAGAGCATATGGTTCAGTAATGAAATTATACAGCTTCAGAGAACGATTTGTGGTCGTCCGGTGAAGATACGGTTGAGTCAGAGGAGTCTACTCTTCTAAAGATAAGCTTCTGTTGAGGCAATTGGCCATTTGAGACAGAAACTTCCGTGTCTATTAAGATTGTGTCTTCGTCTTTGAAATCTCCCCTCAAGATACCCTTGGCAAGCTCGGTCTCCACGTTTTGTTGGATTACTCGCTTCACTGGTCTGGCTCCATAGCTGGGGTCATACCCAAGACTTCCTAAAAGTTGTACTGCAGCTTCT
This sequence comes from Papaver somniferum, assembly GCF_003573695.1. Taxonomy (NCBI): domain Eukaryota; kingdom Viridiplantae; phylum Streptophyta; class Magnoliopsida; order Ranunculales; family Papaveraceae; genus Papaver; species Papaver somniferum. Next base: position 71,302,075 of record NC_039361.1, on the reverse strand, counting down.
GCTACCTTGATTTTCATCTTTCGATCTGCAATTCTCTTCTGTACTCGTTCCAACTGGAATGTTATGAAGTAAAAGTCAGTCGTAGGAAGGAATAAAAGAATTAATCTAAGGAGAAAAACACTTGAAAGAAGAACGAATAGAAAACCGCCTAACTAGGTAAAACAGCTTACCTGTAATTTCACAATACTGTTGATCTGCTCGCGGTCAAGGGGCTGGAAGACTATGTACTCATCCACACGGTTCATGAATTCAGGACGGAAGACAGACCTGGCAGCATCCATCACCCTTTGCTTAATGGTTTCGTATGCAGAACCCTTTGACGAAGTTTCATCATCTGTGTTGAGCAAGTACTGCGACCCCACGTTTGAAGTCATAATAATGACAGTGTTGTTGAAGTTTATGGTTCGACCTTGTGAGTCGGTGACCCTTCCATCATCCAAAATCTGAAGGAATACGTTGAACACGTCAGAATGAGCCTTCTCAATTTCGTCAAACAGGATTACAGCATAGGGCCTCCTTCGTACTGTCTCTGTGAGCTGCCCACCCTCTTCATACCCAACGTAGCCAGGTGGTGCTCCTATCAATCTTGAGACCGAATGTTTCTCCATGTACTCACTCATGTCAATTCTGACGAGGGACTCTTCAGTGTTGAACATGTAGGAAGAAAGGGTTTTAGCTAGCTCCGTCTTGCCCACACCAGTAGGACCCATGAACATGAAACTGGCAATGGGGCGGTGAGGATCTGAAAGACCTGCTCGAGACCGTTGGATGGCCTCAGCTACTGCTCGCACGGCTGGGTCTTGACCAACAACACGTTTATGCAACTCTTCCTCTAGATGTAATAGTTTTTGTCTCTCCGACTGCTGCAGCTTTGAAACAGGAATTCCAGTCCATTTACTAACTATTTCAGCAATGTCACTTCCGGCAACCTCTTCCCTCAACATGGATTTCCCTGATTTAAGATATTCACTCAACTCTTGCTCAGCAACTTCAAGCTGGCGTTGCAAAGCATTGAGACTTCCATACTTCAACTCAGCAGCACGATTGAGGTCATACTCTCTCTCTGCTTGCTGAATCTCCAGATTAACCCTGTCAACCTGCATTGAGAAATGAGGACCAAAGATGAATAACCCTTGTACTACTATCGGTGCAGTCCATCGACTATTAAAATCAAGGAACCAAAGATGAACTACCAAAATACATCAAGATAATACGAGCATAAAACCGGATACCTCCTCTTTAATGGATTGAATACGTGTCATGACATTTTTTTCATGCTCCCACTGCTCAGTCAGTTCAGTTTGTTTCTCTTTTAAGATAGATAGCTCGGTATCAAGACGACTTAATCTGTCTTTTGATGCTTTGTCTGTGTCATTAACAAGAGAGAGGCGTTCCATTTCCAACTTTAACACGGTCCGATTGATCTCATCTAGGGCAGTAGGTTTGGAAGTAATTTCCATTTTCAGTTTAGCTGCTGCCTCGTCAACTAGGTCAATAGCTGTAAAAACCATGAATTGTTAGCACTTCAACCCGGACAAACTACAGGAAAACGTAATCAATTGAGTTGAATATAGAGAAACTTATGCTACCAATATAAGCTCAACACAAATGGGATATTAAAATAAACATCTAGCAGGTGGTTCCATATATTTGACAATAAAGTCATCTATTCCTGGATGGCGAGTGAAAGTATGAGGTGCAGTATTTCCACAAGAAAGCCGAGATAAAATGTTCACTATTAAGTTAGTCTTAAATTTTTCCTACTAGAAGAGGTGTAATAGGTAATAGATAGCATGGATTACCTTTATCCGGCAAAAAACGTCCACTGATGTAGCGATCAGACAGAATGGCAGCCTCAACAAGTGCATTGTCAGATATCCGGACACCGTGATGTAGCTCGTACCTTTCACGCAGCCCTCGTAATATAGATATCGTATCTTCAACTGTAGGTTGATCAACATAAACTTGCTGGAAGCGACGTTCCAAGGCAGGATCTTTTTCAATATATTTGCGATATTCATCGAGTGTTGTTGCACCTATGCATCGCAGTTCTCCACGGCCAAGCATAGGCTTCAACAAATTCCCTGCATCCATGGCACCATTCGTGGCACCTAACCAGAAATACCAGGGAGATCAGCAACCAAAATTTAAATAGAAAGACTTGGCCGAGGACTGAAGAACAAACTTTTAGATACTCTTTGCGAACAAGGATGGTACGAAAATTCTACCTGCACCAACGACTGTGTGGATCTCATCAATGAACAGCACTGTCTGGCCGTCTGATTCAGTTACTTCTCTGAGTACAGCTTTCAATCTATCCTCAAATTCTCCACGAAATTTTGCACCAGCTATTAGTGCACCCATGTCAAGCGAAACCAACTGCAAAAGTTGTTTAGAGAAAGAAAGATTTAATTTCATAGGGTCGTCACAGGAAAAATAAGCATTTTGGCTCATCGAACTAGTTCAGGAAAAACAGCAACCATCTTCACGTAATATTGATCATGTTGAAGACTACTGATCATTTGTCAGGTTTTAGCCAGTGGTCACACCAACACAGCTGAGAGCCTGAGACACTAAGCCAAAATCATAAACAGTTGTCATGGTTGCAACCCATAGTACTAATATGGGTAGGTAGAACGGAATATAAGTCTTCCAATAATCCATCTTCTTTCTCAGCAGCTGATGAGACAGAACAATAATTCTCCTTATGGTTCAATATATTACCAAAATTTCTGGAAATTAGCATGTGTCTCTATCTAATTCAATGGCTTGGCACTGTACCTACTGTAATAATTTAATTTTCAATCAAAAAGGTTCCCCCTCCGCGTAGGGGGTTCCCAGTTCAAAAAAAAAGGCTTGGCATCTCCACGTGACCAATCGAGTTATGGCTCTACTATCATACATTTCATGGTTTAGGAACAAACGGTTTACCCAGACCAGCAAGTTTCAACAAAATAAAAAATGAGCAACAAACATCATTAGGAAAACTTCCGATAATGCATACCTTGCGGTTCATAAGAGCTTGAGGAACATCTCCTTGCACAATTCTTTGGGCAAGCCTGTACACAGAATATAATTTGATTAAGCAAACTTAATTGAGAAGTCCAACAAATGTTCGGCGAGGTTGGGCTTACGGCTTTGACATTCCTGAGCCTCAACACCCAAGACCACTTGAGCATGATATAACTTTCCAGTCATGCCAAGTCAAGTAGGCCCATCCCTGCATAAGATGTCATCGCAAATCACTTACCCTTCTGATATTGCAGTTTTCCCAACACCGGGTTCACCAATAAGAACAGGATTATTCTTAGTTCTCCTTGATAGGATCTGTATGCATCTGCGTATCTCATCATCTCTTCCTATGACTGGATCAAGCTTTCCCGCCCGTGCCATAGCTGTCAAATCTTTTCCATACTTCTCTAAGGCTTCATACTTCCCTTCGGGATCTGTTGCAAACTCAAAATGTGACCCTTAGCATTACACTGGAGCCGCTAAGCTCATACATGTTTGACAACTAACCGATTAAATTTCTACTTGGAAGGATGACGTAACAGTCAAGAAGACTGATTTGACAAGACAAATTGAAAAGGAACTGAAATCAAGCATCATATGTAACTATTAATACCCAAAACTTGTGAAAGACCACCGCGAAGACATCACTAGACCACAATCTTCTAGAACAATTTTACAGTGCACACTGTTCTACAGCTCAAAAACTGTAATGAATTGCTGCGGGCAATGACTTATAAATAGTGTAAGGGTATCCATGCCGACCAGGTGGCTCAGCAGAAAATGAAAATGGTGGTTCAGTCACATGCATGTGGACAACTCAGTAAGAAAATGAGAATCCTTCTTCAGAAGAGATTTATTACTCATGCTAACAAAGAGAAATAAGTCACTGAAAGAGGGAAAGTTAAGGGTCCATATTTACCTTGGTCCATAACCTTCTGGCTACCCCTTATAGCTTCAATTGCAGATTTCAGACTCTTGAGCGAAATCTGGAAATCCTTAAACAATTGTTTCCCAAAACGTTGATCTTGTACATAACCAAGTAACAAATGTTCAACTGATACAAAGGAATCATTGTACTCTTTCTTGTAGTCCCTGGATCGCTGAATGAGAGCTTCCAAATCCCTCCCTAACATAGAACCAGCTGATTCACCAAAAACCTGAAACAGTGGAAAAGTTATGGAAGTGATAAGTATAACAGTTGAATACGACTCATATGCCGACATACCAGCATGTTGTTGTTTAAAGATATGTTGTTTAAAGATATCTTATATGTCTAGCCAATTCATATATCCCTAGAAAACCCAATCATGGCCAAAGTATTAGCAATTTACCTTTGGTTGCCGTTGGATGAATTTATCAGTAGCTTCCAGAAGGCGGGTATTATCAACTCCCACCTTGGCAAATATGCGTCGAGCCAGGCCATTTTTCTGCTCCAGTAGGGCTTTCATCAAATGCTCAGTCTCTACAATTTGATGTTTGCTGTCTTTTGCCACTTCCGGCGACGAAACAATAGCTTGCCATGCCATCTCTGTAAATTCTTGCTGGGTAATCTGTGAAGAAACAAAGATTGACATCAATGCACAAAAATCATTTTTAAACGCCTATTATGGAAGAGAAAGGGAAGAATATCCTAGACCATCTTATTAACCTATATGCTTTCCACTTATCACAATAAACACTGGAAACATAAAAGCCACTTGAAAAACCTACAAATCACCCATGCCCATGGAAGTTGAACTTATTAGCAACATTTGTACCACAAGCACCGAAATAGAATAAATATCAAAATAATTTAAATCACTACCCCATGGGAAAGACGAACAACTATCCGCTACCTAACATACAAAACAATGGTACACCGAGCTGTTCCATCCATCAAATATTCTACCTTTCCCATCTTTCTTCAAATAAGCAACAGTTTTCTTATTTGTTAAAGTCAATCACATTGAAAGTTGCCAATGAAAATGCACGGTACAAGGTAAGAATAAACAAGAGTTTGATGTTTAAATCGCTGCAAAACTGGTAATGACAGCAGCAGCAACCAACAGAAGGAGCATTCAAGGCACTTTTCACATTGGTGATCACTAAGTCAAAGGAACCTAACTCAAATTCAGCATTAACCAATAAAAATTCAAACGAGATTCATCAAAATTAACCCAATTGTACCCAATCCACACTAGCAAAAACATAACATAAAAATTAATCATCAAAAAACTAAACGAAATCTGCAGAATTTCACCTAAAAGTGTTTGAAAGAGTTTACCTTTCCATCTTTAGGAGCTTCACATCTAACAACAAAAGAAGAAGAACGCCTTGAAGTAGAAGTAGAAGAACCATTACCGATACCAAATCTCTTAAACCCTTTATTACTAATAAAACCATCATCTTTTTCCAATGCTTTTGATAATTTAAGTGTCGTTCTTTTAGGGTTTAAATTATAACCCAGAGACAATTGTGGGTGAGTAAGCAATATACTTCCATTACTATTCTTAGTTGATGAAGGAGGAACTCTTAACTGAATACCTGAGAAGATTGTCTCCATCAAAGAAAACCTTCAAAGGGTTTACTCACTGAAATGAAACTCTCTGTATGTATGTAAATATGGAGTAAATGTGGGGACTTTGCGTGTAATTAGAGGAAAGTAGAGTGTTCCTTAAAAAGAACTGTGGGAGAAAGAGAAGACAAAGAGAAGAAAGAAGAAGAAGAAGAGTACTAGATTGTTCAAGAACTCTTCTTCGGCACATAGGATCCCAATAAGATAGGCAGGGTGCGTATTACGCATCTTCCACGTGTGTATGTTTGGTTCATTAGAAAGATCTTTGTGGGTCCCTCTTATTTTCACTTGGATTAGAATTGAACGGAATGGATGGGTGCAGTCTTGCAGGGCCATCTTCGACCGACCTCTACTGCTGGTGAAATACATGGGGGGACTCGGCAGCAAGAGGCATTCGGGTATAACACCGATCCGACACTGAGAACCGGAGTCTTCTGTTCAGACTTCAGAAACAAGTTCCCGGTAGGCTAGAGAGTTTATCTCACAAAAAAAATCATATCAATTTATGAAGAAATAAAAACCACCTTATTTGAAATGCAACCTAATAAAAGTCCGGGACCAGATGGATTCCCATCTAATTTCTATCAAAAAAACTGGAACATCATAAATGAAGAACTTGTAGATATGGTCCAAACCTTTTTCAAAACTGGTCACATTCTGAAAGAAATCAATTCTTCTTTCATCTCGCTCATTCCTAAAACTGAGAAACCTCTAACCCCTGCTGAATTTAGACCTATAGCCCTTTGTAACACTTCATATAAAATCATTTTGAAACTCATAGCTAACAGAATAAAACCCCTGCTAAATAAGATAATATCCCCTTTCCAATCTGCCTTCATTCCTGGAAGGCAGATCTCCGACAACATTGCAGTGGCGCACGAAATAATTCATAATATGCGAAAGAAAACAAATTTAATGGGACTAAAAATCGATATGTCAAAAGCGTTTGACAGAGTCGAATGGAAATTTCTAATAAGAATCATGAAAAAAATGGGTTTTTCTAATTATTGGTGTGATATCATTTTTCAATATATATCTACTACTAACATAGCAATTCTCCTCAATGGATCTCCTTGTGGATTCTTTAAACCAACAAGAGGACTGAGGCAGGGAGATCCTCTGTCCTCCTACCTCTTTCTGATTTGTATGGAATCCCTATCCAGAACTATTCTTCATGTTGAAAATCTAAATCTAATACAGGGACACAAAATCTCTAATCAAGCCCCTTTTATCAGTCATCTGCTATTTGCGAATGACTGTCTTATGTTCTGTAAAGCCTCTCCTGAAGCTAGTACTAACCTGTTAAAAATCCTCCATGACTTTGGAGAAACATCTGGCCAACTTATTAATCTAACTAAATCTGGAGTTTTCTATAGTCCAAGACTTGATCCAAACACAAAAAACCAAATACAAAATATCCTTAATGTCCAACCAATCCCCCTAGAAGATAAATACTTAGGATCCCCTCTTTTTACCAACAGATCCAAAATAAAATGTTTTGAACCACTTGTAAAAAAATGAAAAACAGAATAATTGGTTGGAGGAAAGAAAATCTTACTACTTCAGGGAAAACTATTCTCATAAAACATGTCACATCCACGATGAGCATATTCCAAATGAACTGTTTTCGCATTCCAAAACAAACTTGTAAAGACCTAAATAAAATCCAAAGAGACTTTTGGTGAGTAAAATATATTGAAACACCAAAAGGGGTATACCTTAAAGCCTGGGATAGTTTTGGCAAATCTAAAGAAGATGGAGGTCTAGGAATTCAGAATATCCAACATTTTAACTCGGCTATGATAGCTAAAATGGGTTGGAGACTTAAAGAAAACACAGATTCTCTCTGGGTGTGGAAAGGAATAAAAAGTGGCATAGAACAAATCCAAAAGAACTGTTTTTGGAATCTAGGAAAAGGAGACAAAATCAGCATATGGTCCGACTATTGGATTCCAGGGGTAAAGCCACCAATCCCAGATCCTAACAATAACACTGAGAACATAAATTACGTAAAAGATCTCATCAACTCAAACAAAACATGGGATAATAATATACTTAGAAGATGTTTCAATGCTGATACAATCATAAAAATCCAACAAATTCCAATACCAGTTGATAACAGGGATGACAAATTTGTCTGGAACTTAACAAGTAATGGCAAATTCACGGTTAAATCTCTCTATAACAACCTAAATTCTTACGAAACAGATGGCAGAGACTGGAATAAAATCTGGAACTTGCAAGTTTCACCTTCAATTAAGATGTTTGTATGGAAACTAGCTAACTCCATACTTCCCAACAGTATGCAGGTTGCTGCTATCCTACCTAACATAAATAAAACTTGTCAATTGTGTAATGAACACAATGAAACGATGACACATATGTTCCTTGAATGTAAGTTTGTCACTCAAGTGTGGAACCACTTAAACTTTAGTATTTCATATGTTAGAGGGAATGTCATTGACTGTCATGAATGGATGAATAATTGGTTTATCAATACTGAAAAAGATGGCACGGCTATGAGCTGGGAAGATCTTTGTAGCACAATATCATGGCACATTTGGAAGGCCCGATGTAACAAACTCCTAAGCAAGAAAGACCAAAATAGTTGGAAGACTGCCAAAACTATTGTGAAGTATATAAATTCATATTTATCGATAAACAGCAGGGATTACGATATCATTCAAAGCATGTACTATGATCCACTTATAGACCAGAATCTTCATATAACCAAATTGACAACTTGGCACTATCCTTGCTTCATGAGATATAGAATAAACATAGCTTTATCAATGATAACTGATGTCTGTGACTCCGCAATAGCTCTAACTCTAGTGGACGATACAGGCACTTTCAAGGAAGCCAGAGGAGAATCATCGGGATGGAACTCCAAGGAACTTCTTGAACTAAATGGAGCAGAATCAGCCTTCCAGTGGGAAACAGAACTAAATGGCTACAATATTGAATTTCAATGCGACTCGGAACCAACTTTAATGTTGCTGATTGGAATGTACGCTAAATCCAGAGCAAACAGATTCAAAGACAGTTCTTTTTTCGGAAGCCAGTACAACAAACCCCTAAATTTTAAAGCTACTTCTTTTATTTTAATTAACAGACAAAACAATGCACTGACTGCAAATCTAGCTATTTATTTTAACAAATCTATCACTTTAGATAGATGAAAAAATGATGAACTTAGACAACTGATGAACCAACTCAATATCATAGAGGATTCAGTCAGAGCGGGCTATTTACAACGAGTCAATGACCGCGCCTTTACTCCGCGTCACCCGATTTATTATCCACGTGTTAGACCCAACGAGGCTACACGTGAGGGGGCGTGTTGAGATTATTAGTCCCACATTGTTGGGTTATCTAAGATCCTGCAGTTTATAATCTCTTAGGGCCTCTCCACTCATTTCCAATTGGTTTTGAGTTGGATGCACGTATTCTAAACCGCAGGATCTTAAATAGTTGGCCTCTCCACTCATCCAACTCAAAACCAATTGGCGATGAGTGGAGAGACCCTATGGATTATAAACGACATGATCTTAAATTTCCCAGACAATGTGGGACTTATAATCTCAACAGTCAGCAAACCAAGTAGTTAAACAATGACAGTAAATAGAAACAAAACAAATACAAAAAACGCGTCACGTTTTCTGCAATTAGAGATTTTAAAGCCCAACTTGCGCTTAAGTCATGTGTACACGGTTAGTCTAACTTAGGGAACTTCCGAACAAATTTCCACTAACTATTTTATGAAACCAATTTCTTAAGCCAAAGATTTTTAGGTTTTAATCTTGTTGTAATACTACCTTTGTCCCATAAAAAGTAGATCTTCCACGGTTATACCAGCTTTGTTTTTCTAGTATCGAGTCATTCGAACATTTTTGATCTACAACATTACAAACTAATTTTTAAATCTGAGCCACATTTTAATCAATCTATTTAACTTGAGCAAGCATTATATGTATTACCATAACATTAAATATGTCGTTGGATTAAATTCTTTTCCTGATAGTGTTGGATCATATTTAAATATGTTAAATATGTTGCCTCTGTACAGGTTGTTTCTAGGTAGACAAGTCGGCGTGAAAAAAGTTCTGCTACAATTTTATGATATAATTTTTTTGTTTTTTTTATACGAAAAATAGGAAAACAGCCTAGACAAAAGACTCATGTTAGAATACGGGCATCCAACTCAAAACCAATTGGCAATGAGTGGAGAGGCCCTAAAAATTATAAATCGCAGGATCTTAGGTTGCCCAGACAATGTGGGACTAATAATCTCAACACTGACTATAAAAGGAGGAAAAGGACGAGCAAAATGACGCACTCAACGACTTAGAAGTATAGCCATACATTCGTTCTGTTCACTTAGCAATGGCATGGAGATGCATTTGTGGGTGTAGTATTTGCAATTATGGATCAATAAGCCTCTAAACGATCTTTTAAATGATGCTCATAAACCTCGTTTAATTGGGAGCCCCAAAAAATAATCAGGGGCCCTGATCAATTTATACCCACACCATAAATCATAGGGGGTTTCCAAAATTCAGTGAAAGGTCTATTTTGCCCTTTCCTAATAATAAAAGAAAAAAACTATTAATCGTTAACTCTAAGCCCTAATTCATTTTCATTTCTAAACAAAAAAAAAATCAGTTATATCTTCTTTCTCGCCTCTCCATCACGACTCCATTAATGACTCCAAGATTTTTTTTTCTTCACCCGATTAGATTTTTTTTTCACCCAATTATAAAGTAAGTGAACTAAAACTTACTAATCTACTTCCTATTTGCGTTTAATATGAAGTTTTTTGTTTGTAAAATTCAATTTCTAACTGAAAAATAACAGTTACAGAATAAGGGTCGCCAACCTCGATAGTTATATACCCTAACGACCCTTTTTCTGGGTTTTAAGGTATGAAAAATCGTTGATGTCTAAGGTGTAGGAGATAACGATCTTTTTCTGAGTTTTAAAGTTTTTTTTTTCCTAGAATAGAGTCGTAAATGTATTATAGAACCAATTGACGATCCTACTCTGATGACCCTTTTTTATACACTAACGACTCTATATGACCAAAAACTACCTTTCTGTCTAAAAAAATGGAAGGATCGTTATCTTAATTTAGTAGAATCGTCATTGTGTATTTAAGAATCATCATTTCATGTGACTACATATATGACGACCCTAAATGTTATATTTTACAGAGAGTTTTAGTTTTAGAGTCGTTCTTGTGTAAACAAAACAACATAACGACTCTAAGTGACCTAGCTAAAAAGGGTCGTTAATGTTTATCATGCTACCTAACGATTTTTCATAACCTCGAAAAGTTGCAGGTTTGAGTCGTCATTGGTAGTGTCGATAAAATGACGACATTAGAGATTTGTTTGGGTATACACCCCCGACTATGACAACCCTTACACTGAGTTGTTCCATAGTGTGGATGATTCGACCACTTGGAGCAACAAACAGATAAATCGAAGGGTATAAGATGTTTACCTGATTGTTTTGAGATTCGGGTTCCTCATTTTGAGGGTTGGTTCCTTCATTTTGAGCAATTGGATCTTTATTTGCACCAATATTCATGGCTTCCTCTATTAACATCTCTTCATCAAACATCCAATCCATAGGATTAGTTGAGACAATCTCACCATCAACACAATCATGTTTGTTATTTGAAGCTTCACCAACATCATTTCCTCCACTAGAATCACTCATTTCAAATAACCCTAACTTTTCCCCAAAAACTCAACTTCTCCTTCCCTACAACATAAAAACACAATTTTTCTTTTATCATAAAATTTATCCAAAATCTGATTTTAATTTAACTAAACTAATTAACTTAATTAACACTAATAATTTAGGGGTAGTTTAGCCATTTCAAAAAAAATTGGGATAAGGGATAACCCATAATTTCTATTTCATGTCCCTTTTTGTCCTGTAGTGCAGGGCCCCTAATTCTTTTCAGGGCCCCCAGTTAAACAGGCTCATAAAGTAGCATTATTCTGGTTAAAAGTCCTAAATTTTACGTGTGCCCTCATGTTCCTCAAATTATGTGCCAACATGTGGCATCAATTTTCTTTCCTTACATTTACCATCCGATAACCAATAATATTACAAATTCTTCTATAAAAATAATTCTAGTGAAATTGTCAGGATCCGGAGCTTCATCAGCATTTAATCCAAAAACAACATTCTTGATTTCAATTCCATCAGGCACTTCCGTCATCATGACATTCTCATCTTCAGTGACTATATCAGGAATAACAGGCATCATTAACATTTTGAAACTTAAACTTACTACTAAAATGTTCGGCAAGCAAGTTAACAATCTCATTTTGATTAGTGATTATAAAACCATCTTCTTTTCCAAGTTCACCAATGGTATTTTGAGCTCTTCTAATTTTTAAATTTGCATGGTAGAAACCGGTATTTGCCGAGCCTTCTTTAATCCAATGAATTCTAAATTTTTGGATAAGAAGATTAACATAATTTTTGCATGTCAATTGTGAATTATGAATTCTTACCGAGCCTTATCAATTGTGATAGAGTTAAGAAGAAAAGATACAAGTCAAAGATTATTAGTTATTAATGACTAGATTCAAATAAATTTTTGAACAATAAGAAGTTTACATCATCGATCTCACTTTCAATGGTTCTATATTTTCCCTAAAAAAAATCAAATCTTTTGGCAGAAAGATTTGAAGATCAGTTTTCCGATTTTCGTTTTTCATAAATGCTTAATCAACCTCTGATCTGATTTTTGCTTACTGTTATGAGTACCTTTCTTAGGAAATCATAAACCCTCTTTTTCTATTCTTAGTTTTTTTTTTTTTTGATTATTCTTTTGGTCTTTACAGTTTTCTTTTTCTATTATCTTGATTAATGGCTTTCTAACTATTTTTTTCCTCTTATTGCTTTTGCTTATGGAGTTTTCTCTAATGGCTTTTGCCACTTTTGTTGTTGTAATCATAACTTTTGCTGAGTATACCTACAAGCTTTTGCTTACAGGTTCAAAATGGATTGGATTCAAAGCTTTTGCTAACGGTGCTCAAGGAAATATGTTTCAAATCGGTATCATCTCTAAGCAACTCAGTGTTTCTTCATCCCGCCAATCAAGGAATTCAAATTTCAAAAACTGCAGACTCAGCTGCATGCGGTTAATTAGTTACCTTATATTGGCTAGTTGGTTTACTATAGACAGCTATACAACATTTCAATACAAGGAAGATTTTCGTCAATATTGTTACCTTTTTAGTAGGATTGAAGATTATCCGCAGTCAACTCATAACTTATTTTTTGCAGACTTTTATCTTCATAAACCTAGAAAAACTCATCCTTTTTCCTGCATCTCTTGTGAACCCAATTTCACCCAACTTAAACACACGGTAACCCTTTCCCTCATAAAACCTGATCCTAACTCACAATCATTTATAACAATGGAGGAAACCAGTTCCAGTAATGTTGTGGATTTGGTCAACAAGTTTAAGAAGGCTACATTGGATTTGGGTGATATTAATGAAATAGAAGTTATTAAGAGAAACAACAAGGAAGATGAAACTGAAGATAAATGGGAAGCCAGTGCTATCGGAAAGGTCATTGTAGAAGGTAGAATGAGTTATGACATGGTTGAGAAAGGTATCACTTTCACATACCCCTTCCTAACTTTGGAAAACTTAAGAATCATTAAAGTGGAACCAAATATTTTTATCTTCAAATTTAATCAATGGGAATTACTGAACAAGGTAATTGATGAATGACCATGGAGCATTAATAAGCATCTCCTATTTTTTCATGATTACATCCCAACAATGGTGTATACAGAGAATCATTGTGGTTTTCAGATTTTTTGGATCCAACTTAAATATCTATTGCCAAAGCATATGAACGTCACCTCTGTAACAAAAATAGGACAAGTGATGGGGGAAGTCATTGCAATCGAACCCAAGGATGCAATACCTATTGGAAGTGTTCCTGTGAAAGTGTGTGTTAATGTTGACCTGTTCATGCCCATGAGAAGACGAGTCAAATGTTCCACCAATGCTGGTGTAACTAAGTGGCAACGATACTTCTTTGAACGTCAGCCAAAAAGTATCTGTATTGATTGTTATATTGTCAATCATTCGAAAACTGTGTGTGGATATGCGACAAATTTCTTGAAGAAAGCACATGAAAAACCTTACTTTGTTGGTAATATTAATAACATTCGTAAGAATATAAGCATCATCTCCACCAGCTCTGTAACTTCAACTACAAAAGCTCCAGCCGTAAAGATGTCCCAGAAAAAGTTTATCAAATTAACCTAATTTGTACCTCCCAAAGATGGTGAAGCCATAAACTTAGAAGATGTGCTTAAAAATGAAGGAGTTATTATGGAAGAGGATAAAAGAATTGGCAAGAGACGCAGAGTGGGTGAAGCTGCAACAAATGTTTCTTCTTCTGCTGATTCATCTTCCCAGAGCACCATTTTGAATCCAATCCAAGCCTCTAAGAATACTCATATGATTTCAACTGGAGATATTCCAAAAGTACATGCAAATAAGGGGAACCATGTACAAAAATTTCTCAACTCTACTGCTTTAATTATACATCTTTCTAAATTTTTCCATTTAATTGTACTTTTAAGTTTTTCTAGGTTTAGCATTTATTTTAAATCATTGCATACAACTGTTTTAATTCTCAGCATCATTATTACAGCCCAATCTCTATCAGTTTCAGTGCACTCTTACACTTTAAATACTTATCTTATTCCAATGAAGATTCTCTCCTGGAACGTTCAAGGCTTTACAAACCCATCCACTGGAAATCATCTTAGTGATTTAGTGCGAGTGCATAACCCTGATATTGTCTTCCTTTGTGAAACAAAAATCTCTCAAGTTAAAAGTAAGCCCTTACTTAATCAATACCACTATCCTAATAGTTCCTTCATAGAATCTTTTGGTATATCTGGAGGACTAGTTCTTTAAGGAAAAATGGTTTTACCTGTGAGATTTTAAGTGATGAACAAAATATGTTTAATGTTGTGGTTCAAAGTGATCCTAGTAAGCCAGAATTTTTACTCACTTGTATATATGGTTTCTCTCCTTATGCTAAGAAAAAAGAACAATGTAACTATATTAAACAAACTAGTGAAACTAGTAACTATCCTTGGATTCTTCTAGGGGATTTAAATTTCCATCTTTTGGATGATAGTAACAAAACCTCTTCCTCTCTAGATGGTTGGGTTAATAAAACTGTTGCTGATAGTTGCCTCGAAGACATAGGATATGTAGGAAAAAATTACACCTGGACCAGCAATAATCTTGGTATTGGTTCTAGAAGATCCAGAATAGATCTTGCTTTAGGCAATAGTGAGTGGAGTAGGCATTTCTCTAAATCCAAGCTTTTACATCTCAATCAAGTAGGAAGTGACCATACACCTATTCTACTTGTCACTGATACTGAGTGTGAACCATGTTGGAGGCCCTTTAAATTTTTTCTAACCTGGCTCAATGATGACTCTTTCTCTACTATTGTAGCTAATGCTTGGAATGTCAGTGTTAGTGGTTCTCCAGGTTTTCAGCTTGTTACTAAATTACAGTCAGCAAGGAAAGAATTTTCCATATGGAATAAACAACATTTTGGGAACATCAACCAAAATATTGATAATCTTCAGCAGGAACTCAACTTTGCTCAAAATCAACCACCTAGTAGTGAAGTCAGTGAGCATATTCTGAGAATTAACACTGATTTAAATAAGTGGCACAAGATTCAAAAGGATTTCTTGCAGCAGAAAGCTAGAGACAACTCCATCAAAGACATGGACAACAATTCAAAGTACTTCCACACCAAAATTAACAGGAAAAGATCTAGAAACAACATTGATTCTATTCAAGACCACACTGGTAATTGGCTGCATTCTAGAGAAGACATTGGATCACACTTGACAAAGCACTTTCAAGACATCAGTACTTCTTCCTCTCATCATCTTGAAGAAAGTCTTTATTCAGTACTGCCAACTATTGTTTCTCATGAAGACAATCTCTGTCTTACAAGAATCCCAGGAAATGAAAAAATGTACAACATTCTCAAAAGTATGGGGAATTGGAGTGCTCCAGGGCCTGAAGGTTTTCAAGCTGGTTTCTACAAAAGTCAATGGAATGTTGTAGGGGAGGATGTATGTCTTATAGTTACCAGATTCTTTCAAACAAGACACATTTTTAAACAAATCAACAAGACATATATTTCTCTTATACCAAAGAAAAAGAAACCTCTTTGTGCTGCAGATTACAGGCCCATAGGATTGTGCAATACTTCTTACAAGGTCATCTCTAAAATTCTTGTGAACATAATGAAGCTCTAATGGAGAAGATTATTTCACCATATCAAGCTGTTTATGTCTCAGGCAGACTTATCAGTGATAATACAGTGATCGCCCAAGAAATTATTCACTCTATGAAGAAAAAAAGAGGTCAAATTGGATGGCTAGCTCTCAAGTTAGATATGTCCAAAGCTTTTGATAGATTGGAATGGGATTTTCTTATTAAAGTCTTAAGATATTTTGGCTACGGTGAGGAATTATGTGAACTCATTTATCAATGCATCAGAACAACTACACTGTCTGTTATTCTCAATGGCTCTCCTTGTGAAGAGTTTCATCCTTCAAGAGGCATAAGGAAAGGTGATCCACTCTCACCTTATTTGTTAATTTTAGTTATGGAGTTTCTCTCAAGACAACTCATAGCTGCTCAACAAAGCAACAACATCAAAGGCATTAAAGTGGCTGCAAATTCTCCAGCCATTAATCATCTGTTATTTGCATATGACTGCTTGATTTTCGCTCAAGCAAACTTGGACTCAGTTCACAATCTACTTCAACTTCTTAACAACTTCAGCATCCAATCGGGACAGGTAATCAATTTTGAGAAATCTGCAATGCATTTCAGTAAAAAAACTAAGCCAGAAGTAGCAACAATACTCACTCAAATATTGGGAGTCAAGACTATGACCTTGAAAGAGATGTATTTAGGATCTCCACTTATTCTTGGGCATTCTAAACAAGAAGCTTTCAAGTCTATTGAAGATAATTTCAATAACAAATTGTCTATATGGTCCTCTACTTCACTCTCTCAATCAGGTACATCTACAATGATTAAGCATGTTCTTAATTCACTACCTGTTTACCAAATGGGCTCTTTCAAGTTACCTGATCAGCTTATGAAGAAATTAACAACCATACAAAGGAATTTTTTCTGGGGTCACTCTTCTAATAGAGGTTTTAATCCTGTTTCTTATTCTAAACTTTGTAAGTCAAAGGATCATAGAGGTCTTGCTTTCATAGACATGGAAAAACTTAATCTGGAATTACTCACAAAACTGGTCTGGAGGGTTTTCACTGAAGAAGATCAACTCTAGGTTCAAATTCTAAGGAGTAAATACTTCAAATATGGTAATATTCTTCATCACATAATGGAAGCTACAAATTGCTCTTACATGTGGAATGGCATCACTAAAGGTCTTAAAATCATTCAAGATAACTACTTTATGGAGGTTAATAATGGAAGAAAAACCAAAATATGGAAGGATAAGTGGGTTCCAAGATTGAATCATCCACACATCCCTTTGAATGATATGCACAAATTCTATGAAAGTGTATATGAGCTAATCAACTCAGATACAAATTCCTGGAATGTTACTCACTTAAATATCTTATTTGATGCCAATACTTCTAGTCAAATTCAAGAAATCTTCATTGACACATCCAAAGAAGATATCATGCTCTGGACTCCTGCAAAATATGGAAAATTCTCAGTTAAAAGTGCTTACAACCATCTCACTAGAAGTTCCAATGATATTCTGGTTAATGGAGATGTTGTTCAGTCTCAAGTGTCGAAGGCATTGTGGAGCTGCAGTGCTTCGCTTAGGGTCAAGCTTTTTTCATGGAAGTGCATACATGAATGTCATCCAACAAGATATAAACTTGCAACACATAATCATGACATGGAAACACAATGTGGAGTTTGTGGTAGAGAAGAAGGGACAATAGAGCACCTAATCTTTGATTGCAGTCATGTCAGATCAGTGTGGAGAAATATTAACATAGACATAGATGCAGTTAAAGCTAACTGTGAGAGTGTCTCTGAATGGTATTAAGCTGGTTCAATGGAAGTAATACTGACATTAGTGAACGATTTTTATTCACATGTATGATTGGTGCTTGGATCATATGGAAAGACAGGTGTGAGAAGATATTCCAGGGAGTTAATCTAAACCCTATTTCTACAGCCAATAGGATACAATATCATTTAAGTGCTCATTTGCATGAAAATTTAATTTGTGGTCCGTATAATACTTATAATGCCAAGTCTAATTGGTTACCACCTGCACAAGGCATTGCTAAATTTAATGTTTACACTTCTTTCGATTATGATACTAATCAAAATGGCAGTGGTGTTGTTTTACGTGATCATGCAGGCAACTGCGATGGGATCAGAGGAAGTTTCAAACATGGAGTCCTGAATCCAGAGAAAGGAGAGTGTCTAGATGTACGAGATGCTCTTTTATGGGCTAAAGAGATGAACCTGGATGATATACAAGTTGAGTCTGATGCTCAAGTAGTAATAAAAGCTTTTACAGAAGACCCATGGGTAGCTCATTGGAAAAACAGAAACTTAGTTAGAGATATTAAACATTTAAGTTCTCTTTCAATTCCTGCAATTTTACTTTTGTTCCTAGAGATGATAATCAAGTAGCTAAGTCCATAGAAAAAAGAGTTCGAGTTTCAGCTACATATTTGATTAAGTTTGACAATTTTGGGCATGAACTTTGTGATCTTTTAGCCCAAGATCAAAACTCTCATTCTGATTAAATCAATAAATTCAGTTCAGTATCAAAAAAAAATATTTTCCCTAAAAAGTTCTCCTATTTCTTTATGACCAAATCGTCTACCAGATAGCAAATGGGATAAAGCCATAAAACTTCTCCTTTTTGTTTTTGCGCTTCTTTATTCTCCATACCCACAACATAGCTTTAATACAGTCCCGAAACAACACCTTAGAAGAAGTTTCATATCTACTTTGTAACCTCACAATGTATGAAAAACGCAGATTGGAAACACTTTTCTTATATAATAGGCACCCATTAATCACAGTAGTGTTTTTTTATTTTCTCTAAAGTTAGACTTGTATCGTAACAAAGTGTCCATGTGAAAAGTTTCACTTTTTATAGCATTCTGTAGTTCCAACTATATTTTTAAGGGAAAACCAAAAATTTATTATCTTCCATATGAGAGTAGCAAGAGTCCAAATTTATGCAACCCCTCAAAACCAAGATGCACATTCTGGCCATTAGTATTAGGCTTTAAGTTATAGTGAACCGTTTTATACTTTTATTCCCTATTTAATTTTGGTTTTTTTCCTTGTATTATGTTGAAAATAGAAAAGATAGCTTGTACAATTTACTTATCTCCGTGAATATCTCTTTCCTTTTCCTTTTGTGCATCCATTATGCCATATATTCTACATGTTTAATAACAAAAAGTGGTAGATAAATCACGATGATGAACAAACTAATATTAAATGTTTTTTTACCGAGGATTTCTTGTTTTGGTTATTCAGTGCCAAAGTTAATGGAAACCAAAACAGAGTAAATCCCATCAACAAATAACAAATAAATCACCATAATTTGTTGTTGTTATTGTTGGATGTTTGAACTTATAAATGGAGGTGATGAA
Organism: Papaver somniferum; assembly: GCF_003573695.1. Lineage (NCBI taxonomy): Eukaryota > Viridiplantae > Streptophyta > Magnoliopsida > Ranunculales > Papaveraceae > Papaver > Papaver somniferum. The sequence goes on along the minus strand of NC_039361.1, from coordinate 71,282,792 downwards.
ATGGGAATTAATGCTCTAGGTGGAAAATGGACTTGGTGGTCTTTATAGTAGTACAGCTGGTCCGGATTCAACATTAACATGAATTAAATTTTCCATATGATACACTTCTAAGACTTCATTGATCACTAAAATACTTATGTGTGTGCATCATGATTAAACTCCTAAATGTTTAAATGAACGTCAATTCACTTATAGTTTGAAGGAGTATTTTCCAAATCAGAATGGTCATTATACACGGTTCGTAACCGGATCACTGTGTACATTCTTCCACTGTATTTCCAAGATTAACTCTCATATGTTTTAATTGAAACCCTAATTACAGTCTTACTTAAACAGATAAAGTGTTTCCTTGATTCTCAAGTTATCTTAGCTTGAATTTTAAGCAATCCTCGGTCTTGAAAATCTATAAATAGAGATTCTCTTTCAACTTGGAAATTCAATCCCCGACACTTTGTGTCATAGTTGATAGTTATAGTCATCCTCTATGAACCTAGGTTTCTTCTGAGAAACATAATTAGGTTCACGACTATAAGACTTCACTTTGGGGATTCGTGAAGCCAGGTCCGACTTTCTTTAGCTTGATAGTTCGTGTATCCTGATCTTGTTTTTCAATTATCGGTGCTAGAAGATGCAATAATGATGTGCGGGTGTTTTTTCTTATATAATAAATAAAATACTAAAAATTAATAAGCAAGAAAAAAGATATAAAGTCTATAAACAAGAAAGTAAAGAAAAGAAAAACTAACAAAAATAAATAAAATTTAATTACGAGATAAACTTTTGGATTTTCTGCTCTTTTGTAGGCAAGTCCAACTTCCACCTTCAGTTTCATGCAAAACCTGTACAACAACCAAAGACAAAAAATAGAACAAAATAATAAAAATCTAAAAATAATAATAAGAAAGAAATACTACTAAAAACTAAGCCTAAAAAAATAAAATATATTCTAAAAACCTAACCTAAAAACAAGTCCGCGTCGGCAGCGCCAAAAATTGATGTGTTATAAAAAGTGATAAAAAGGATTTGTTCAAGGCTTGTGAAGATTTTTGTTTCAGACTTAAATTATAACCCTGAAAATAAAATAAAACTCTGACAAAGATGATATCAGGATTATATGAAAGAGCCGAGATAAAGGATTTCATCATTAACCATTTTTGTTGTGATTCAGTTAATAACAATATTCATGCAATTCTTACGTTTAAAATGATTCTAAAGTATTTCATGCGGTAGATTTTTAAAACAATAGATGCTAATCGCAAGCATGGAACATCAAAACCCTAAACTAAGCATGCTCCATCAAGAGAAACCACAACTAATTAATAAAATCATTTCTTCAATTTTAATTCAATGCAAATAATTATAAAAAAATAGTAAAAAATTAATTGAATAGAAAATACTACATATTTATTGAAAAATACTCAAAATGGGGTTTAGCTCCTCATGTTGAAAACACACTCAAAATGATTTTTCGTAGCTCAAATGGTGTTTACAAAATGGAAAAATACTAACACAGAGAACTCACAATGATGTATAGGCGTTGTAGAACCAACTTTTACAATAAATGACACAGAATGAAGATATATGTTGCAATTACATTTATACAAGATTTTTTAAATAAACGACACTTCTAAATAAACGACTGCTCTGTGCAGCCTATGTTCTTTGTGTTCTTCCCAGCAACAACAGAAATTGTGCAACTTGATTTTTCTCCACTCTGTCTTCTACCAAACACTTTGTGTACCCTCTTGTTGGTTATATGAATGAGAAGTATGGGTTTTGATCGAACAATGACCTGGGTCATTTTTGTTGGATCGTGCCTCTTCCCAGAGTTTGAATTTAACGACTAAAGACACCCATTTCTTTGTGACCATTGTGAAAGGGTGCCACTTTAAACGTCACGTACGAAATGAGATTTAGTCCAAAACCAAGAGGCGCAAATAACTGCATAAAAACCCATCTCTTTTCGGTTTTCATTCACTGAAAATTGTCATTGTTAAATATCTTCTTAAAAAGTCTGAGAGTTTGTTCTTCATCTTGCGTTCGCTGCTTTCGAAGTATTCAAGTGTTGTGTTACTTAGAAAGGAACCGTTGTATCCTGGGAAACCATCACCTTTAACTGTTCAGCATAGTATACATGGTGAATTGCGGTTTAAGGAAAGAGCGATCCTCGCCTCGGTTATTTGAGTTTGATTTATGATCTCCTGTCTTACTTTCTGTTGAATCAATTTCTTGTTTATTGAATTTTGTTTTATAGAGTATCCATAGAATTAACCTTGTGTGCAGAAATGTTATTTGCAATACTGCCTGATTAATTGATATTGGTTGCTAATTTAATCTGAGTTTATTTTGTGTTCACGGTATGCAAACTGATACTAAGATTGGGTCATCTAGATTTTGAAGTTATTATATCAAGAGGATATTTCGATCAGGATCACAAGGTACTTGTCTTATTGTCTCTAAATAATAATTCTTAAAGTTTCTTTTGTGCCTGTAGTAAATTCAGTATGTACACTGTATGATAGAATTGCATTGAACAATTAATATACACTATCATCTACTGATTGTGCAACTTAGAGATTTGTTTAGCGGCACAATAACTTTTGTAAGGAATATCTCGTTTGTTCTAATTTTCTAGTATTGCCTTTGATTAGATTAGTACAAGTTTTATACATATAGTAACTAAGAAACAATAATCTTAAAACGCAATTATTATTAGTTTAGTCTTGTTACTGTGTGTAGTCGAAATTCAGCCACCGTGACATATTTTGTTGACAATATACCTTCGTTGCATATTGACTATTTTTATTACAGTGAACCATGAATTCTGAATTCTTGAGTTTAATTTCTGTTGTAACAAAAATTAATATGGCGAGCAATCCACATGAGTGGTAGGTTGATACCGGAGCAACTAGACATGTCTTCTTTGACCGCTCTATGTTTTCTACCTATGAGACCATTGAAAATGGTGAAAATGTATACATGGGTAATGCCGCGACTTCGATAGTGCAAGGAAAGGGAAATATAGTGCTCGAGTTTACATCGGGTAATAAAATTACTTTGATAGAAGTGTTACATGTTCCCGATCGATATCCGCAGAAACTTGATTTCTGGCGGTTTGCTTGTGAAACATGATTTCAAACTAGTATTTGAAGGAAGTAACTTTGTAATATCAAATAATGCAATGTATGTGGGAAAGGGGTATTTAGATGGGGGCATGTTTAAGGCCAATGTAGTATCTGTTATGCCTACAGTTAATAAAGTCTTACATTCTGCGTACATTGTCGACTCATCATGCGCTGTTTGGCATGAAAGGTTAGGCCATGTTCATTATGATTTTTAAGAAATTTAATGAATATGGAGCACTTGCCTAAGTTTGACGTAGATACAACACAAAAATGTGAAGTTTGTGTTGAATCTAAATTCTCAAAGCCCCCATTTTCTGATGTTGAAAGAAATACAGAGCCATTAGACTTAATTCACGTAGATTTATGTGATTTGAAAATGGCTCAAAGTAGAGGTGGTAAAAATTATTTTATCACATTCATGGATGATAGTACTAGGTACTGTCATTTTACTTATTAAGAAGTAAAGACGAAGCTGTTGAGAAATTTCAACTTTTAAAAAAATGAAGTTGAAAATCAATTGAACAAGAAGATCAAAATTCTTAAGAGCGATAGAGAGGCGGAGTATAAATCTCACTTAGAAGAGATTTGTGCACAAATTGGGATTATTCATCAAACAACTCCTCCTTATTCGACGCAATCAAGCGGTATTGCAGAAGCAAGAACCGTACATTAAAAGAGATGATGAATGATCTTTTAATAAATTCTGGAGCACCCGACAACTTGTGGGGGGAGGTTGTGCTTACCGCAAATTACATTTTGAATAAGCTGCCTCATAAGAAAAAAGAGAAAACACTTTATGAATTATGGAAAGGTAGAAAACCTTCGTATAAATTCATTAAAGTGTGGGGGTTATTGGCAAAAGTTTCAGTACTGTTACCTAAAAGAGTTAAAATAGGACCAAGGACGGTCGATTATACCTTCATTGGGTACGCTGAAAACAGTAACGCCTGCAAATTTGTTATCAATAAATCTGAAATTGAAGATATTCATGTAAACACAATTATGGAATCAAGGGAGGTTGAATTCTTTGAAATGTGTTCCCGTGGAAACGAGACAACAATGTAAATCCATTGAAAAGGAAAACAATTGTTACTAACACTTCAAAGGAAACCGTTGAAGCTACACGTAGAAGTAAGAAGGCTAGACTTGCTAAAACTTTTGGCTCTGATTTCGTAACGTGTATGTTAACAGACGAGCCTCAAATATATGCAAAAGCAATGTCCACTCCGGAAGCACCATTCTGGAAAGAGGCTTCAAACAATGAGATATATTTCGACATGCAAAACCACACATGGGAGTTAGTTGACTTGCCTAATGGTTTTAAACCATTTGGTTATAAATGGGTTTTACAACTAAAATTGAGAATCGATGAAACTATCGAAAAGTATAAAGCCAGGTTAGTTGGGAAAGGCTTTAAGAAAAAACAAGGGTTAGACTATTTCGATACCTATTCTCCCGTTACTAGAATCAGTTTCATTCGAATGCTTATAGCAATATCAACATTATATAACTTGGAAATACATCAAATGGATGTAAAGACTGCATCCTTAAACGGAGAATTGGAGGAAGAAATATATATGGAACAACAACCAGAAGGATTTGTGGTGCCCGGGTAAAGAAAAGAAAGTATGTAAATTGGTTAGGTCCCTTTATGGGTTAAAACAGGCGCCTAAACAATAGCATGAAAAAATTGATAAAACAATGTTATCAGATGGATTTAAGATCAATAAGTGTGACAAATGTGTCTACACGAAAAACACAACGAAAGATTGTGTAGTTCTATGTCTGTATGTAGATGATATGCTAATAATGGGTAATGACCTATAAGCTATAAAATCTACAAAGAAAATGTTGTCTAAAAATTTCGACATGAAAGATTTAGGTAAAGCGTATGTCATTCTTGGAATTAAAGTTACGAGAACTTTGAACGGCATAAAATTATCTCAAGAACATTATGTTGAGAAAATTTTGGATAAATCCGATAAGAATGACAACAGAGTTGTTAGTACACCTATAGATTCTACTACTCATCTTGTTAAGAATAGAGGTGAATCAACAGGTCAATTAGAATACTCTAGAATCATTGGGAGTCTAATATATCTAATGAATTATACTAGACCATACATAGCATGTGCAGTGAATAGATTTAGTAGATTTACGAGTAATCCGAATAATACTCAGTGGAAAGCCCTAGTACGAGTTCTGAGATATCTAAGGAAAACGAAAGATTATGGTTTGCACTAACAACTTATCCAGCGGTGCTTGAAGGATATGCTGATGTAAACTGGATCTCAGGTTCTGATGATACTAAGTCGACAAGCGGCTATGCATTTACTATGGGTGGGTCTGCGATACCATGGAAATCATCAAAATAAACTTTGATTGCTAGATCGACAATGGAATCTGAATTCATTGCATTGGATAAAGCAACGAAAGAAGCAGAGTGGCTTCGGAATTTCCTAGAGGATATACCGCTATGGCCTAAACCCGTGTCTGCAATAAATATACATTGTGACAATCAAGCAGTGATTGCTAAGGCATAAAGTAAGATGTTGTAGTTACTTAAAATCTGAGAGAGGCTAGAAGTGGGATTCTAGGGTTTCTGAAAGTGAGTTACGGGAGGTTGAGCACGAACAGTCTTAGCCTAAACCACACACAGTGGCCGTTCAAAGGATACTTCAGTCACAGGGAAGAAGGATTAAGGCTGGTCTTAGTGAGGGAAGCAGATGAAGAGAGATCAGAGAACAAGTTATTGCTCTGAAAGGTTATGATAAAGATGATCATAGATTGGAAAATAGATGACCTATTTATGCTGAATTCTGTAATCTCAAGTCGGTGAAGATAAGGATTGCTTTTCATGCCGTGCGGAACAATTCTCCCGTCTCTTCAGGAATAGGGATAAACTAGGTTGAGTTTATCTCATTATTTAACCGCCTTTATTCTCTTATGCAGTGAGAAATAAGCCGAGTATTTCTCACACGTGATGTAGACCTCCATACCAAAATCCTAATTGATATCCCCCCATTTGTGTGAAGATGAGTCAGCCTTTGTGATGATGTGTTGAGAGAGAAATATTCTCTTTAGCCGGGTTGGCCAAGATAGAGAGATTCTCTGATTTGTAAGAATGACTAGGATGAGTCACGTGAAAAGGCATGGAATTCCTTAGGAATCTTGTGCAGAATGTGAGAGGATCTGAGGCTGATCTCCCCCTCTCCATGGCCGGTCAAATATGTCACGTGAATACCGTATTATTGTTTGTGGGTCCTTTTGTTGAGCATGCGGAGCTCAAGAGAGCTTATCCATGTTTTTGGATAGCCACGTATAGTTAAGGCTCAATTTACTAGTCGTGAGTGTATTTGAGAGGCTGAGAAATAGGCTTGAGCACTAGGTAAGGCGTGTTCCTATCATGTGAATCTATCCGAGATTTTGAGGAGAGATTTGAATCTCTTCCGAAATTATCGCGGACGTCTCAAAATCTCTCTGTGATTTTTGCAGAGAGATTTGAATCTCTCCAAGATTTTTGCGGCCGGCCCAAAAATCTCTCCGTGATTTTTGCAGGGAGATTTGAATCTCTCAGAGATTTTTGCAGACGGATCGAAATTTCTCCGAAGATTCTCTCAACGGATCTTCATCTCTCTGTGGTCAGGTGGAACTCGGCCTGGAGAGATAGAAAAGGATTTGTACGCCCAATTAATGTCTCTGCGAGACTTTGGCTCACTTTTCTTTGACCAGCGTATCTTGCAGAGATGTGCTAGGAATCAATTTTGTGTCCATATGATGAGCCAACAAGACCAGTGTATCTCGAAAGGATGTTCTAGGAGTCTGTCGAAAAGGCTCAGAGGTAGAATAACCAACGTATCTCGTGGGGAATGTCCTAAGAGTTATCCGGAAACCTCAGTAAGTCGAGTCAGAGCCTAGAGCAGAGATGACCAGTATATCTCGAGATGATGTACTAGGAATCAGTCTTTGATCTCAAATAGGGTGAGTCGTGCTTACGGGAGATATGGGAATCTCCACTCTGGGTCATAAGTCCGCCGAGGACGTATTTACGCATCTACAGATCCTACATGACCAACATCATCTCGTTGAGGATGTATACTAGGAATCATGGCATCACAACCAGTTGCGTCTCGCGAAGACATGCTGGAATTGTGATTGTTCTGGTTCATAAGTCTGCCGGGGACGTTTTACGCTCTACATAACCTACGTGACCAGTAGTATCTCATTAAGGATGTGCACTAGGAGTCACAGCATCACGACCAGCAGTGTCTCGCGGAGACGTATACTAGAAATCGTGGCTAAGTATGCCTTGAGTGCCAAGGGCTTAATCTCTCCCGTGAGAGTTTCCTATAAGGTGGAAATGTCACTTTTTCCCCTTATCCAAATTTCACCATCTACAGATGTATTATGGTAAGTCTATACACATTTATCATAGACATGATACCATAAGGCAATTACTCTCTAATGGAGTTATAACAATGAGTTGTATACGATCAAAAGATAATCTAGTGGATCCATTTACAAAAAGATTATCTAAAGAGCAAGTATTTGCCTCATCAAAAGGAATGGGATTGATTCCTATAAAATAATAAGATGCAGCGGTAACCCAACCTAGTGATTGGAGATCCCAAAGTCTAGGTTCAAAATGGACAACTAAGTTGTGAGTTACTCGTCGGATAACACTGAAAAAGATTTTCTCTACTCCTATTTTCAGGTTGATCTAGTCAATGTTTCCTGTCAAGAGAGAGGTTAAGAATATATTTTAATGATTCATATGGCTTAGAATTAATTAAAGAGAAGTATGGAAAGATAATTCTAACAAGAGATCACCTATATGAGTGTAAAGTGGGGCGCTTGCGTGAGAACTACAAGGCTATGTTACTCTAGAGCACGCATGAAAAACCAGGATTGTTCAGGGACGAAATGAACGCAACCGAGAACAAAAGATGAAAGAAAAATAAACTGTGTGATATCTACTGCATCGGTGTACACTATACTGTTGAATAATTTAAGACATCACGTTCACTAATCAACTAGTGCAACCGGTAGATAATCACTATGGAAGATTCAAAGCCAAAAGCTATCTTTCCAAAAGCAGTGATTTTACGCATACAAACTCTCTAGTTTCTGCATTATTTTGATTTTTCATTATACGTCTCTGTAAGGAAATTTTCATTTATATATGAGGATTGTTGGTTATATGAATGAGAATTAAGGGTTTTGATCGAACAATGACTTGTGGTAATTTTGGTTGGGTCGTGCATCTTCCCCGGGGTCATTTCGTGACCATTATGAAGGGGCGCCACTTCAAACGTCACGTACGAAAAGAGATTTAGTCTAAAACCAAAAGACTCAAATAACTTCTTTAAAACCCATCTCTTTTCTGTTTTCATTCACTGGAAATTTTCATTGTTAAATAGTTTCTTAAAAGTCTGAGAGTTTGTTCTTCATCTTGCGTTCGCTGCTTTCGAAGTATTCAAGTGATGTGTTACTTAAAAAGGAACCGTTGCATCCTTGGAAACCATCACTGTAAACTGTTCAGCATAGTATACATGGTGAATTGCGTTGTAAGGAAAGAGCGATCCTTGTCTCGGTTATTTGAGTTTGATTTCTGTTCGCCTCTCTTACTTTCTGTTGATTCAATTTCTTGTTTATTGAATTTTGTTTTATAAAATATCCATATAATTAACCTTGTGTGCAGAAATCTTATTTGCAATATAATATTCAGTGCTAATTTAATTTGAGTTTCTTTTATGTTTACGGTATGCCAAGTGATATTAAGATTGGGTCATATGGATTTTGAAGTTATTATATCAAGAGGATATTTCGATCAAGCTCACAAGGTACTTGTCTTATTGTCTTTAAATAATAATTCTTAAAGTTGCTTTTGTTCCTGTAGTAAATTCAGTATGTCCACTGTACGATAGAATTGCTTTGAACAATTAAGATACATGATAGGTGTAGAATACACCGTATTTACTATCTAGAGTTTATGCTTTCTTTGATATTTTTTTCTTGTAAATTATGTATTTTACGCATGTTTTGAGTTTTGTAGCTACTTTGGAGTCATGCGGAAGAAAAGGAGAAGAAGTCACCCAATTTGAGCTAAAAGGTCGAAAATTGTTATTTCATGGGAGAACACTATCTGGAGCCCAGTCAATGTTAAGGGGCAGCTCTATTTGGAAGAGAACTAAAGACAGGCCAGCTGAGAATTAAGGGGATGGCAATTTGGGTAGCCCTTAGCCAGAAAATGTGTATGCTGTTAGCACCCAAACTGGGGTGGTCCCTATCCCTGGGGTGTAGTCGTCCAACCCTAATGCCTATACCCTAAAATCTAGAGGAGACTGCCTCTCATTCATCCATTCGCCTGAAAATAAAAGCAGCGGCTGCTGCTGTTGAAACCGAGAGAAGAAAAGTAAATCGATGCTGCTATGATCGAGAGATTGTTGTGTAATCTGAGATGAGTTCGGTATTGGAAGAAATTGGTTAGTAATTTGAGAGAATTGAAGCCGAGAATCAATTTATCAGATGGAATCGAAGATGAAATTGAGATGGGAAAGAAGAAGAACTTGCTCAATCTGTGAAGGATGATAACGTACTGAAGACTGGGTCATAAAGGAATTGGAAGATGGATTTGTTAATGAAACTGATTTGGGTTTGGTGGTGTTGTTGCTAAGATGGGTTTGAATCTTATGAAGCTACATCAGATGAAGAAATTGAATTCAGAGAGATGCTGTTGATTGTGCGGCTGTAATGGAAATCGAAGATGGGTTAGGCTTGATTGAGTTGTTGTTGCTCTCTGAGATGAACAAGAGAAATTGTTGTTAAGGGGTAATGGCAGAAATTGAAGTTAGGGTTTTTGAAGACAAGAAGAAGCTCAAATGCAGGGAATGGGTGTTTATCAGTGTTAGACATAGAGCAGAATTGAGTTCCTGGTGATACTGAAATTGCAGGAAAGAAAATGGGTTTTGTTGCCGTTGATAAATAAAGAAGATGATTAAGCTGATGCTGCCATTGAATCAAGAAGAAGCAAAGATGCTGGTGGTGCTGCAGAGATGCTGGTGCTGCTGCAGATACAGAGAAAGAGCTCAAAATAGAACTCAGAAGAATGGGTTCTCAAAACTGTGTTGAATGAATGCTAAAATGTGTGCAGGGAAGTGAAGAGAGGAGATCTGTGATGAATTTTAGGGTGTCTGTTGTGATTTGAAATGAAGAGAAGGAAGAGATGATGCTGCGATTGCATAACAGTGAAATAGAGAAAGGTCTGTTGGTGGTTGAACTTATGAAGATTTTGAGCTGAAATGTTGCTGCTGTGAAGGCAAATTCAAGCCATGAACTATTGATACTATAGATGTATGTGTTAGGTTCTTAACAGGTGAAGAAAGAAAGGTCGGGAATTGGCCGGGAAACACCAGATTACAGGCGGAACTCAGCCGGCTTTCTGCTTTGACGAGTCGACTCAGAGACTCGTTAATCTTAACTCGTTGAGTCATCCGACTAAGACGATTCAGCTCTGATCAAGACAGCTAACTCAAGCTGAATGGAATTGACCCTGGACCCCTGGACTAACCGTTGACTGTCAGTTTAACAGTTATATCTGACGGAATATCCCATCAACGGAGATGAAGATTCTCGCGACCGGTAGTACTATTCCGGTGCCATTTCAGGTCGGATTCCGGTGGTACCAATAATATTCCGGCGAGCCAATTTGTGGAGAGGTTTGTGTGGATTTCTCTCATGGGTTTGAAGAATTGGGCTTAGATTTGGAAAGAGAAGATGGAAGATTTGAGAAAGACTTGGATTTGGAAGTTGAGCTACAAAGGGAAAGGGATTCTTTTCCTAAGAGGATTGCTAGGAAATTGAAGCCTATAAATAGAGAAGTTCTCTACACAACCTTTACACACCTCTCTACACACACAACACTTGTGTTTTTGCTTGCTTTCAAAATTCTTCTTTTAATTATTTGTGTGAACTTTAAAAATTCTCCCTTTAATTATTTGTGTGAATTTCAAAAACATGAGTAGCTAATTTTCTTATTGATTGAGGATGAATTCCTAGTTCTTAATATGTTTTGCGTTTTGTTTTTAAATCTACTTTAAAGTTTTTCACATGATTATCGTTTGTTTTTACTAATAGGAATGTTTATGCATTCATGGTTGATTGATAGATTGTTTAGGTGGCCAACTAAATTGGTTTGTTAATTGATCTAAAGCTAGTGAGAGTTAGGGGATAAGTAATCATTTCTTGACTCTTTACACAAGTAGCAAACACGAGACCTTGCAGAGGGATTCCGTGGAGCAATTGTGTGTGAAAACAACGTTAGCAAGTAGACCTTGAGCTAAGAGTCTAACTACTAATATCAACCTAATAAATTCATAAATCTTAATGCGTTTAACTAAATTATATCTTGAGTGAGCTACTACTAGGTGGTTTGGTGAATAGAATCCGGTAGTCGAGAACTTCCGTACCCGGTGATACTAGGTATTTAGGGGTTTAGCACTGAGCTAGCTTCTTTACCTACGGTTGGTGATAATCTATGAATAATAAAAAGTGGAAAAGAACATAACTTGAATCATTGTTTTGCAACGAAGAAGGATTCCTTGATCTAATATCTCTTATTGGTTTCAACATACACTTTTAATTGATTTGTTTATTTTCTTTTGTTTTTAAAATCTAAAACCAATCCCCCCTTTTTGTGACAACTATACAACTAAAACCTCTTGCTCCTCGTGGGAACGAACTTGACTACACTATATTACTTGTTAATTAGGTGGAAAAATACTAATTAATTTGTTGTGGTTACGACACGCATCAAATTTTAGCGCCGCTGCAGGGGAGCAACGGCTGATTTTAGTTGTTTTATTTTTCTTTTTGCTTTATTCTTGCTTTGTTAGATTCTATATCGTATCTAACTTAGTTTTCGAGAATCTTGTTTCAGGTACTATATCTTTGGTGAATGCTTAAAGAGGGAAAACCGAGTCCAATTGGTATACGTCTTCGATCCGGCACTCAACTAAAGGACCTCTTTCGAGGGTTAACACTCCGCTTCCTCCTTCTTCATCTAGTGAGTTCGCAGATTCCGATATAGACGAAGAAGAAATGGATGATCGTACACTCAAGGATCTAGCTTCTCACAAGCTCGATACACAACAATGGTGTATCCAAACTAACTCAACCTTCGAGATCAAGCCGGGGTTGATTAGAGAGTTACCAAAGTTTCATGGCATGGTAAATGAAGATCCAAACAAACATCTTATGGACTTCTCTACCATAGTCATGGCCATGCTTCCACCGGAGACTAATGCGGATGGAGCAATGTTGAAAGCTTTACCGTTCTCTTTGGCGGGCAATGCTAAGGAATGGTTGTCTTATTTGCCTTCCGGAAGTATCACCACATGGAATGGGATGAAGAAACTTTTCCTCGAGAGATATTTTCCTTCCTCAAAAGCTACTCAAATTCGCAAGGAGATTTGTGGGATGAATCAAAATGTGGGAGAGTCATTGTATGAATGTTGGGAGCGATACAAGAGATTGGTGACAAGCTGTCCACACCATCAATTCAGTGACGTCATGATACTCCAATACTTCTACGAAGCTCTCCACCCAAGTGATAGATCTCTTCTTGACGCCGCAGGTGGTGGTGCACTAATGAACAAGACGTTGGCCCAAGCTAGAGAGTTGATTGAAAGTATGGCTGCAAACTCGCAACAATTCTACACAAGAGAAGAACCAATGGTTAGGCGAGTGCATGAAGTTAGTGATTCATCAACGTACCTTGAACAAAAGATGGGGAGCATAGAAGGGGTAATGCAACGAATGGCCGCGGTAATTATTCCGGATGATGAGACCGAACAAGTAAATGGTTTATATCCAAATCAAAGGCCAAGGTACGATCCATACTCCAATACTTACAATCCCGGTTGGAAGGATCACCCTAACTTTAATTATGCGAACAATCAAGCGGCGACTCCTAATCCATATGTACAACAAAGTGGTTTCCAACAATCACGCTTCCAACCTCAACAACAATTCCAACCACAACAAGTCAAGGAGCGTGATTCTTCGAGTGATGACAAGCTCAATGCGTTAATGCAAGCATGCAAGGTATTACTTCTACGTTACAACAAAGCCAACAAAAGAATGAATCTGCCATTAAGGCTTTGGAAACCCAAATGGAACAATTGGAAACCGATGTGCATCTATTGAAATATCAAGCATCCACAAAGCTTCCTTCACAACCATTTGTGAATCCAAGAGAGAATGTTAATGCGGTTACGTTAAGAAGTGGGAGACAAGTGGATAGTCCAAGTCATCATGAAGAAGCTAGTGAAGAGGTGGTCAAAGACAAGGAGAAAGTCGCACCAAAGGATAATTCAACACCAAACGACCAATCCAAGGAACCGGTTCCTAGTTTCACTACTCCACCTCCTTTTCCTAGTCGCTTTGCTAAGTCCAAAAAAGAAGCTCAAGACAAGGCACTCATGGATATCTTCAAGAAGATAGAAATCAATATCCCATTTATCGAGGCCATCAAGACAATGCCAAGGTATGCTAAGTTCATGAAGGAATTATGCACAAAGAAGGATAGGTTGCTTGATAATGAAATTACTAAAGTTGGCGAGAGTGCGTCGGCTATACTATTGAAGAAGATGCCTACAAAGTGCACGGATCCCGGTGGTTTCACGGTGCCAATTACTATGGGTACAAAAAGGTTTGAACATGCTTTAATTGACTTGGGAAATTATATGACTCCTTGAATCTTGGACCTTTAAAAGAGAGAAGAGTTATTATCCTATTAGAAAACAAGTCTAACATATATCCTAAGGGACTTGTAGAAGACGTGCTAGTGCAAGTGTATGAGCTAATTTTTTCGGTTGATTTCTTCGTGGTGGATATGGACAACAATGAGAATCGGTCATCTACTTCTTTACTTCTTGGGAGGCCATTTATGAAGACCGCAAAGACGAAGATTGACGTTGATAAGGGTACACTTACTATGGAATTCGACAAGGAGATGATACACTTTAACAAATTTGAAGCCATGCGCTACCAAAGTGATGTGCATTCCGCTTACTCCATTGATGTGGTTAGTTCGTTAGCGCAACAAATGGTGGAATTGAGTCAAAAGGACGAACTTGAGGTGGTGTTGCAAAAGAGCATTGAATTGGACGTCCACGGCTTGTCTAATTTGGATGTTGAAATCTCCAAGGAATTGGTGGAGATGTGTGGTGCCTTGACGGCATTGCAAGAAGCTAAAAAGGGTAATGTTTCATATATTTCTTTACCCATGGATGATGAATTACTTGTACCATCTATTGTGAAGGCGCCTAAGCTAGAATTGAAGCCGCTTCCGGAACATTTGAAGTATGCTTTCTTGGGAGATGAAGATGAGCTTCCAGTGATTATTGTAAAGAACCTCACACCGGTACAAGAATACCGTTTGCTTAGAATTTTGAAAGAGCACAAAACGGCTATTGGGTGGACAATTGCCGACATCAAAGGTATTAGTCCATTCGTGTGCATGCATAGAATTCTAATGGAAGAGAACGTGAAGCCGGTACGTGATGCTCAACGTAGGCTTAATCCTCCCATGATGGAGGTTGTGAAGAAAGAGATACTCAAATTGCTAAGTGTGGGGGTGATCTACCCAATATCCGATAACAAATGGGTTAGTCCGGTACAAGTGGTACCAAAGAAGTCCGGTGTTACGGTTGTTAGAAATCAAGACGATGAACTTGTTCCTACAAGAGTTCAATCGGTTGGAGAGTGTGCATTGATTATAGAAAGCTTAATTCCGCAACTCGAAAGGATCACTTTCCTTTACCTTTCATTGATCAAATGTTGGAGCGGTTAGCGGGGCATTCTCATTATTGTTTCTTGGACGGTTATTCGGGATACAACCAAATTTTTATTGCACCGGAGGACTAAGAGAAGACCACTTTCACTTGTCCGTTTGGAACGTTTGCATATAGACGGATGCCGTTTGGTCTTTGCAATGCACCGACTACTTTCCAAAGATGCATGGTTAGTATATTCTCGGACTATGTGGAGCGCATCATCGAGGTATTTATGGATGATTTCAGTGTTTATGGCAATTCTTTTGATAGTTATTTAGACTACCTTGAACTAGTTCTTAAACGATGCATAAACACAAACCTCGTCCTTAATTGGGAGAAATGTCACTTTATGGTAGACCATGGCATAGTACTTGGTCACATCGTGTCCTCTCGAGGGATCGAAGTGGACAAGTCAAAGATAGATTTAATAAGGAACTTACAATATCCCACTTCGGTGAGGGAAATCCGTTCATTTCTTGGCCATGTAGGTTTCTATAAGCGGTTTATCAAGGATTTCTCCAAAATATCCATGCCGATGTGCAAGTTATTACAAAAGGAGGTGCCTTTTGAATTCAACAAGGAATGGAAGGATGCCTTTGACAAATTGAAGGCAATGTTGACGAGTGCGCCAATTATCAAATCACCGGATTGGAATCTTCCATTTGAATTAATGTTTGATGCTAGTGATTATGCGGTTGGAGCCGTTTTGGGTCAAAGAGTGGACAAATTGTCCCATGTTATCTATTATGCATCGAGGACCCTTAATGATGCACAAATCAACTATTCTACCACGGAGAAGGAGTTATTGGCTATAGTTTTTTCATTAGAAAAGTTTCGATCATACTTGGTGGGCACCAAGGTTATTGTATATTCCGATCATGCAGCACTTAAATACTTAATAAAGAAGAAAGAAGCTAAGCCAAGGCTAATCCGATGGATCCTATTGCTACAAGAGTTCGACATAGAAATCCGAGAAAACAAAGGTATGGAGAATACCGTTGCGGATCATCTCAGTAGACTTGTTATGTCTCAAGAAGTACTTCCATTACAAGACCGCTTTCCGGACGAACAACTTTTCTCCTTGGAAAATTCTACACCTTGGTACGCGGATATAGTGAATTACTTGGTGACAAGAAAGGTACCTAATACAATGTCTAACTTCCAAAAGATGAAACTTAATAAGATAGCCAAGCAATAGAGGTGGAATGAAACATACTTATGGAAATATGGCGTGGATCAAATGATAAGAAGGTGCGTGCCTAATTCCGAATTTCAGTTTATTCTCTCTTTTTGTCACACTCTTGCTTGTGGTGGCCATTTTGGTTCTAAACGTACCGCTCTCAAAGTTCTCGAGAGTGGATTTTATTGGCCCACCTTGTTTGAAGATGCACATGTCTTTTGTAAATCGTGTGATATATGTCAAAGAACGGGCAATCTAGGTGCTCGAAATCAAATGCCACTCACACCAATTCTTGTCGTTGAGATTTTTGATGTGTGGGGAATCGATTTTATGGGCCCTTTTGTCAATTCAAATGGAGATTTTTATATACTTCTTGCGGTGGATTATGTTTCGAAATGGGTGGAAGCTAGAGCCACCAAAACTAATGATTCTCAAGTTGTTTGTGATTTTGTAAGAGAAAACATATTCACTAGGCATGGTATACCAAGAGTGGTGATAAGCGATGGAGGCTCACATTTCAAGAAGGCTTTCCACGCTCTCCTCAAAAAGTACAACATTACACATAAGATTGGTAAGCCTTATCATCCACAAACTAGTGGACAAGCGGAAATTTCAAACCGGGAAATCAAGTCCATTCTTGAGAAAACGGTGAATACTACAAGGAAAGATTGGAGCTTTAAGCTTAATGATGCACTTTGGGCGTATAGAACGTCGTATAAGACACCAATTGGAATGTCTCCATATCGGTCTGTTTATGGTAAAGCTTGTCATCTTCCGGTTGAACTTGAACATAAGGCTTATTGGGCGACAAAGAGATGCAACATGGAGTATGATGAAGCGGGGAAGCAAAGAAAGTTACAACTACATGAGATAGAGGAGATACGTAATGATGCTTACGAGAGTGCCCGGATTTACAAGGAAAAGACCAAGATTTTTCATGACAAGATGATTTCTCGGAAAAGCTTCAAAGTGGGACAAAAAGTCCTTTTATATCATTCTCGCCTTAAACTATTTCCTGGAAAGTTAAGGTCCCGTTGGATTGGACCATATGTTGTTACTAATGTTTTTCCTTATGGAGCAGTTGAAATTACTAGTCTTAGAGACAACTCGGTTTCCAAGGTCCACGGCCATAGATTGAAGCCATACTACGAGATCATCGCATATGTGAATGTGGATGAACTTTCATTTGAAGATTCACTCCCTCTGGAGGAGTAATGCGAAGCAAGAGCTAAGTAGGGCCGTCGACTTTAAAGCAAGCGCTTAATGGGAGGCAACCCATACGTTTTGTATTTCTTACCTTTTACTTTTTGTTTTCCTTTTGTTTTGTTTGTTTATTTTTCTTGTTCCATATCATGTTAGGATTTTCCACCTTGACTTTACTTGGACGATTCAATTACATTGAGGACAATGCAAGGTTTAAGTGTGGGGGAGTGGGTAAGCATTTTATTTAATTTGAAAAAAAAAAAAAAAATTTGCATAAAACCTCCAACTTGTAGAGAATTTAGAGTCACTAGCATACTTCTAGGTATGTTTACATAGAGAATTCTGACCGACATAATTGAACTTGGAAGTGTTAGGGAACTACGTTCGGATTTCTTGCTTGTTAGAGTGTTAAATAATGGATTTAATCATGCCGGTGATGCAGATTAGGAGCAGGGAAACATGCATTATTAGAGTTTTTGATCAATCGTTAGTGGAGACTACCCTATTTATATCATGCGAGGCACCGACCAGATTTCTTTATAAATACCTAAAGAGCTTTCTTTTGAGTGTGTGTCACCGTACGTTAATTCCGGGTAGAATGGTGATCTACCCAACCTCCCACCAATAGAAGCACTACTCTTTGATCTCTTGAGTGCTAATTTTGTCAATCATGAGGGTGACGTCTATAGATGAAAGCCTCCTTCTTGTAGTTCGATTTGCAGTTAGCACCATTCTCTCTCTCGACAACAACGGATCCATAGAAACACCATCATCATCAACTAGGGAGAGACATCAAAATCTACAAGGAAAGTTGAAAAAGTTCAAGGTTTACAAGCAACAGAACAAGAAAAAAGTAAATTTCATATCCAAATAAAGCAACATATAATGAGCGAATTTTTACATATACATGTTGAAGACTTATTTACAAGAGCAAAGAAAAATCAAAAGGTGAGAATTATTGAAGATTATGATTTCGAGATGATACAAGTTGTGAAGAATCAAGCGGTAAAGTACTTTTCCCACGGCTATGGTTTGTTTTTATTTTCACTTTGTTTTGTATTTTATTTCTCTTATCTCTAAAAAAAAAAAAAGTAAAATTAAAAAAAAAAGAAAAAAAAAAAGAAAAAGAAAAAAAATGATGGCAAGAGAAATTTTTGTTTTTATCTTTTATTTAATAAGCCGTGGGGAAGGAAAATCTATAAAGAAGTTTCAAGCGACAAGGATTTTAACGTAAAGAGTTACAAATTGTCAAGGATCTATGAAATTCAAGAGTTTATTATCATCAATAGTTGAAGCCGAAGACAACGACCTAGAAGATGAAGACGAGGAGCGAAAGACGTTTCTATTGGATGCCGTGAGAGTGGCGTTATCATAATTGGCAATCAGATGTGAAGGTAAGTAAGTAATCTCATCCTCTATAATAGTGGTTGATTTCCTTTCTTAGAGATCGTCAGAAAAATGGTTTTTCAAAACGTTAAAAGATGTGGGTTTTTAAAATATTTTGGAAGTTGTCCTTCCCACCATTCAACGTGTTGCAGGAATTCTCTCTTCATTCCTACCTGCACACATGTGAGAACCATAAAAGTACGACTTTTGAGTGCAATTATCATAAAACCCTTTTGGTGAGGCATAAGTCGAGGCGAAATGCTTATTTATCGCTTCTCAAACACGCGTTCTCTCATTATGGTGTGGTTATTTCTCACTCAACATTTAAGAATGAGAATGTGTTCTTTAGTATTTCTAACTTCTTATTACTAGCATGCAGAAACTCTATGTCCTTATAGCTCTTTGGATGCTTGGGACGCTGGAACGCTTTGAAGTTGTAAGTTTTAATTGATTTGCTGGAGGACTAGCAAAGTCTAAGTATGGGGGAATTTTATAGGTGTAGAATACACCGTATTTACTATCGAGAGTTTATGCTTTCTTTGCTATTTTTTTCTTGTAAATTATGTATTTTATGCATGTTTTGAGTTTTGTAGCTACTTTGGAGTCATGCGGAAGAAAAGGAGAAGAAGTCACCCAATTTGAGCGAAAAGGGCGAAAATTGTTATTTCATGGGCGAACACTATCTGGAGCCCAGTCAATGTTAAGGGGCATCTCTATTTAGAAGAGCACTAAAGACAGGCCAACCGAGAATTAAGGGGATGGCAATTTGGGTAGCCCTTAGCCAGAAAATGTGTGTGTTGTTAGCACCCACACTGGGGTGGTCCCTATCCCTGGGGTGTAGTCGTCTAACCCTAATGCCTATACCCTAAAATCGAGAGGAGACTGCCTCTCATTCATCCATTCACCTGAAACTAAAAGCAGCGGCTGCTGCTGTTGAAACCAAGAGAAGAAAAGTAAATCGATGCTGCTATGATCGAGAGATTGTTGTGAAATCTGAGATGAGTTCAGTATTGGAAGAAATTGGTTAGTAATTTGATAGAATTGAATCCGAGAATCAATTTATCAGATGGAATCGAAGATGAAATTGAGATGGGAAAGAAGAAGAACTTGCTCGATCTGTGAAGGATGATAACATACTGAAGACTGGTTCATAAAGGAAATGGAAGATGGATTTGTTAATGAAACTGATTTGGGTTTGGTGGTGTTGTTGCTAAGATGGGTTTGAATCTGATGAAGCTAAATCAGATGAAGAAATTGAATTCAGAGAGATGTTGTTGATTATGCGGCTATAATGGACATCGAAGATGCGTTAGGCTTGATTGAGTTGTTGTTGCTCTCTGAGATTAACAAGAGAAATTGTTGTTAAGGGGTAATGACAGAAATTGAAGTTAGGGTTTTTGAAGACAAGAAGAATCTCAAATGCAGAGAATGGGTGTTTATCAGTGTTAGACACAGAGCAGAATTGAGTTCCTGGTAATACTGAAATTGCAGGAAAGAAAATGGGTTATGTTGCCATTGATAAACAAAGAAGATGATTAAGCTGCTGCTGCATTGAATCAAGAAAAAATAAGGATTTGAAGGTGATGCAGAGATGCTGGTGGTGCTGCAGATACAGAGAAAGAGCTCAAAATAGAACTCAGAAGAATGGGTTCTCAAAAATGTGTTGAATGAATGCTAAAATGTGTGCAGGGAAGTGAAGAGAGGAGATTTGTGATGAATTTGAGGGTGTCTGTTGTGATTTGAAATGAAGAGAAGGAAGAGATGATGCTGCGATTGCAGAACAGTGAAATATAGAAGGGTCTGTTGGTGGTTGAAGTTATGAAGATTTTGAGCTGAAATGTTGCTGCTGTGAAGGAAAATTCAAGCCATGAACTATTGATACTATAGATGTATGTGTCAGGTTCTTAACAGGTGAAGAAAGAAAGGCCGGGAATTGGCCGGGAAACACCAGATTACAGGCAGAACTCGGCAGGCTTTCTGCTTTGACGAGTCGACTCAGTGACTCGCTAATCTTAACTCGTTGAGTCATCCGACTAAGACGATTCAGCTCTGATCAAGACAGCTAACTCAAGCTGAATGTAATTGACCCTTGACCCCCTGGACTAACAGTTGACTGTCAGTTTAACAGTTATATATGACGGAATATCCCATCAACGGAGATGAAGATTCTCGCGACCGGTAGTACTATTCCGGTGCCATTTCAGGTTGGATTCCGGTGGTACCAATAATAATCCGGCGAGCCAATTTGTGGGGAGGTTTGTGTGGATTTCTCTCATGGGTTTGAAGAATTGGGCTTGGATTTGGAAAGAGAAGATGGAAGATTTGAGAAAGACTTGGATTTGGAAGTTGAGCTACAAAGGGAAAGGGATTCTTTTCTTAAGAGGATTGCTAGGAAATTGAAGCCTATAAATAGAGAAGTTCTCTACACAACCTTTACACACCTCTCTACACACACAACATTTGTGTTTTTGCTTGCTTTCAAAATTCTTCTTTTAATTATTTGTGTGAACTTTAAAAATTCTCCCTTTAATTATTTGTGTGAATTTCAAAAACATGAGTAGCTAATTTTCTTATTGATTGAGGATGAATTCCTAGTTCTTAACATGTTTTGAGTTTTGTTTTTAAATCTACTTTGATGTTTTTCACATGATTATCGTTTGTTTTTACTAATAGAAATGTTTATACATTCATGGTTGATTGATAGATTGTTTAGGTGGCCAACTAAATTGATTTGTTAATTGATCTAAAGCTAGTGAGAGTTAGGGGATAAGTAATCGTTTCTTGACTCTTTACACAAGTAGCAAACACGAGACCTTGCAGAGGGATTCCGTGGAGCAATTGTGTGTGAAAACAACGTTAGCAAGTAGACCTTGAGCTAAGAGTCTAACTACTAATATCAACCTAATAAATTCATAAATCTTAATGCGTTTAACTAAATTACATCTTGAGTGAGCTACTACTAGGTGGTTTGGTGAATAGAATCCGGTAGTCGAGAACTTCCGTACCCGGTGATACTAGGTATTTAGGGGTTTAGCACTGAGCTAGATGGTTTACCTACGGTTGGTGATAATCTGTGACTAATAAAAAGTGGAAAAGAACATAACTTGAATTATTGTTTTGCAACGAATAAGGATTCCTTGATCTAATCTCTCTTATTGGTTTCAACATACACTTTTAATTGCTTTGTTTATTTTCTTTTGTTTTTAAAATCTAAAACCAATCCCCCCTTTTTGTGACAACTAAACAACTAAAACCTCTTGCTCCTCGTGGGAACGAACTTGACTACACTATATTACTTATTAATTAGGTGGAAAAATATTAATTAATTTGTTGTGGTTACGACACGCATCAATACACTATCATCTACATATTGTGCAACTTATAGATTCGCTTAGCGGCACAATAACTTTTGTAAGGAATATCTCGTTAGTGCTAATTTTCTAGTATTGCCCCTCGGGTTCGTACATGACATATGAGTCATGGCCCGAGTCGACTACAAAGGTTCATCCCCTGTCTGGTACGGGAGGTAAGTTTATCGAAACACTCGCGAATCCCCTGTCAGCGAGTTACTTTCTTCCTTCGTATGCATATATGTTGAGGACTTGAAAATGGCTGCTTTAATTTCCTAGTAAATGGCAAGGACTGGACATACAAGATAAGGGTTCGGATTTCATCACCATTCTCTTCTTGCCCGCCTTAGGAAAACGATACCAAACGCGAACCTAAGCCTAAAATTTTGACTAGAACGAGACCGATTAGGTAATGAGCTTAACAGGAAAGTCATTCGAAAAATATTGGTTACTCTTTTAAGCATACTTCGAAGTTCTTGACGGTTTCTGTAAGTTGAATACGTGACTGCGCCACCTTGTAATACCGGTGAGGCCTTGGGTATCAAAGCTCCACCGAGCTTCCCTCGCCTCTATTCAACTTACTTTAACTCGGATTGATTCCAGAGAGGTTTGCTTAAATTGTAACAAATTCCCGTTCGAAGGATTAGAAGCTGGTCTAGAAACAATCTAAGTGGAGCCATCATGCTTTTTGTTTGCTAGAAATCAGTAGGTTTGCTGTGGTGGAGTCAGCCTTGTTTGTGTTTTCATAGAACATCCCTTCCTTTTTAGGACTTTTCTTTTTAATTTTGTTTTTCTAGTGTATGCCCGAAGTTTCTAAACGGGCTTGGAAAGGAAACACTTTAGGTTGTTTGATTAGTGACGAACCTAGTAGTTCTTCTTGTGAAGGAGGGGAGCTCGAAGATTCTTCTTTTGAGAGCCCCGTTTTTGGAAACTTCAGTTTTGAGAATCTGTCTCTTCGTGAGGAAAGTACCCCTAGTACTCCTAGTCCTTTGGTAGTGCCAGAAATGGCAACTTTGAAAACTTTGCTAAACCCAACTAGGAATTCTCGTCCGTCTTGTATCAAGTTAGCTGAAACCGAGGCAAATTATGAACTGAAACCTGGGACTTTACAGATGCTCCCAATGTTTTTAGGGAAGGAGAATGAGAATCCCTATTTTCATGTTAGGAAATTTCAGGAAGTTTTTAGTACTCTGAAAATTAAAAACCTAAGTGATGATGCGTTGAAACTTATGTTATTCCCCTTTTCCTTAAAAGATAAAGCCAAATCTTGGCTGTATAGTTTGGCCTCTGAGTCAATTGAAACCTATGACCAACTTACTTATGCCTTTATACATAAGTTTTTCCCAAGGCATAAAACATCGTCTATTAGAACACAAATATGTACTTTTGCCCAACAAGAGGGAGAATCTTTATATAGGTACTTAGAAAGGTTCAATGACTTGATATCTCAATGTCCTCATCATGGTTTGGAGAAGGTTAGGTTAGTTCAGATCCTCTACGAGGGTTTAGATTATTCAACAACAACCATGGTTGAGTCCTTATGCACAGGTGGGTTTGAGAATAAAACTGTTGATGAAGCGATGACATTTTTGAATGAAATCGCCGATAAGACCCAACAATGGGAAAATAGTAGGGAACCCAAGAAAACAATTCTTCTAAGTAGAGGAAATGTTAATAGGGTAGAAGCTATAGCCAAAAGGTTAGAAGCCTTAGAATTAGGTCATTCTAGTGGTAGTAGTGGAAGAAATGAGCCTTTTTGGGAAGGCCATGCTGTTGAAGAGCAAGACAATGCTCTTTATGACAACACTTGGTTTGATAACCGACAGAAGTTTGACCCATATTCAAAAACCTATAACCCTGGATGGAGAAACCATCCAAACCTTTCTTGGTCCAAGGGCCAGAATCAAGGTCAGTCTAGTAATGCTCAGGTTCCCCCAGGTTTTGGCTATACTAAGAATCCTTCAGCTCCGGCATAGTTTCAGAACCCTTCAGATAAGAAGATTATGAGTTTAGAAGAGTCTCTTGATGTGTTAACTCGTAACACTGTGCAGTTTCAGCAATCTGTTGCTCAAGGTTTAGAAGAAAATAAGAGAATAGGTCAGGCTAACTCTCAGGCTATTTCCGAGTTGAAAACCTAGGTTAGTCAGATAAATGAGTCTTTAAGAGAAATAGGTAAGTTTCCTAGTCAGACTCAACCCGACCCTAGAGGAATTAATGAAATAGGTGCAAGACCATCTGATCATGTGAATGCTATTAAAACCCTTAGGAGTGGTAGAGTGATAGACAACAAGGTTTCCATGCCTGATAGTGAACATGTTGTAGTTCACCCTTCTGAACCAGAAACTGAGGAGACTGATAGAGTCTCTAAAGAGACCAATGAGGGTCATATTGAACCCGGCTTTGTCCCGAGAGCCCCATTCCCACAGCTGCTAGTTCCAACTAAGAGGGAGTCCAATTTTAATGATATATTGTAGGTTTTTAAGTAGGTAACTATCAACCTTCTAATACTATATGCAATTAAGCAGATTCCCTCTTATGCCAAGTTTCTCAAGGATATGTGTACGCGAAAGCGAAAGCTTAATGTCCAGAAGAAATCCTTTCTAGCTAGTCAGGTGAGTTCTATTATTCAGAATACCACTACTCCTAAGTATAAAGACCCAGGGTCCCCTACCATTTCTTGCACAATAGGTAAATACCGTGTTGAGAAACCGTTGCTTGACTTAGGAGCTAGTGTGAACTTACTACCATATCATGTGTACCTTAAGCTAGGACTTGGTGAGATGAAACCTACCCAGATGACACTTCAGTTAGCTGATAGGTCCGTCAAAATTCCTCGTGGTGTGACCGAGGATGTTCTCATAGAGGTTGACAAGTTTATTTATCCAGTGGATTTTGTTATCCTAGATACCCAACCTGTCCCTGACCCAGAGAACCAGATACCGGTAATTTTAGGTCGCCCGTTTTTAGCTACATCCAATACGATCATTAACTGTCGTAATGGTATTATGAAATTATCTTTTGGTAATATGACTATTGAGCTGAACATTTTTAATATTAGTAAGCTACCCTCTGAACTAGATGACTCGAACATAGAAGAGGTGAACATGATATGAACATTAGTCGAGGAGTCATTACCAAACACTTTGTTAGAAGATCCATTAGAGAAATTCCTAGCTCACTTTGGGATTGATTTTGATGATGATAATGTGATTAATGAGGTGAATTCTTTGTTAGATTCAACCCCTTTGTTAGATACTAGTAATGGATGGAAACCTAAGTTCGAATCACTACCAGTTTCTAAGTCTACCCTAGTTCTTTCATTAGAAGAGCCTCCTAAGTTGGACCTAAAACCATTGCCATTCCCTGAAATATATGTTTTTAGGCCCGTCTGAGACTTTACCTGTGATTATTTCTTCCGTCTTGGATAGTGACCAGGAAAGTAGGCTAGTAACCATCCTTCAAAACAACAAGGAAGCTTTAGGGTGGACCATAGCTGACATTAAGGGTATAAGTCCCACTGTTTGTATGCATCAGATCTATTTAGAGAGTGATACCAAACCTTCTAGGGAGATGCAACGTCGACTAAACCCTAATATGAATGAGGTAGTTCGAAACGAGGTCCTTAAAGTTGTTAGATGCAGGAATTATCTACCCCATTTCAGACAGTAAGTGGGTCAGCCCCGTTCAGGTTGTTCCCAAGAAATCCGGTATTACTGTAGTCCAGAATGATAACAATGAGTTAATCCCGACCCGAGTGACCACGGGTTGGCGTGTTTTTATTGACTATAGGAAATTGAACAAGGTCACTAGGAAGGACCACTTTCCTCTTCCCTTCATCGACCATATGTTAGAGAGATTAGTTGGACATAGTCACTACTGCCTTTTAGATGGCTACTCTGGATATAATCAGATCGTTATTTCCCCAGAAGACCAGGAGAAAACCACTTTTACCTGTCCCTTTGGTACCTTTGCGTATAGACGCATGCCTTTCAGGCTTTGTAATGCCCATGCGACTTTTCAGCGTTGCATGATGAGCATATTTTCTAACATGGTAGAACGGTTCTTAGAGGTGTTTATGGATGATTTTTCAGTGTTTGGTTCGTCTTTCGATGAGTGCTTGCATCATTTGTCACTAGTATTGACTAGGTGTAAGAAAAAGAATTTAGTGCTTAACTGGGAGAAATGTCACTTCATGGTTCGTTCAGGAATTGTTTTAGGGAATATCGTATCTTCTAAGGGTATAGAGGTAGATAAAGCCAAAGTTGACCTTATTAAGACTTTACAGGTCCCAAAAACCTTAAGAGATATTAGGTCATTCTTAGGGCATGCAGGTTTTTATCGTTGATTCATTAAGGATTTTAGCCTAATTTCTAGACCTCTTTGCAATTTGCTTGCAAAAGATGTTAAGTTTGTATTTGATGATGCTTGTTTAAAGGCTTTTGAGAAGCTTAAGAATTTACTCACTACCTCCCCCATAGTCCAGGAACCCAACTGGAACCTACCCTTTGAGATCATGTGTGATGCTTCAGATTATGCTATTGGTGTTGTGCTAGGTCGCGAGAAAACAAATTACTTCAAGTGATTTACTATGCTAGAAAAACTCTGAATGATGCCCAGTTGAACTATACCACTACCGAAAAGGAACTGTTAGCCAATGTGTTTGCCTTAGACAAGTTTAGACCCTATCTATTAGGTTATAAGATCATCATATATACTGATCATGCTGCTTTGAAATATCTTTTGTCTAAGAAGGATACAAAACCTAGATTGATTAGGTGGATCCTTTTGTTGCAAGAGTTTTCTCCAGACATTAGAGACAAAAAGGGTGCCTAAAATGTTGTAGCAGACCACTTGTCTAGGCTAGTTGTTAGTTCCCCTGATGATTCCCTTCCTATAAGGGATAACTTTCCTGATGAACAATTGTTCTTTGTTACCCAATTACCTTGGTATGCGAATATAGCGAACTATCTTGTTACTGGTTGAATGCCCCAACATTGGTGTAAACAAGATCGTTCTAGGCTTTTAGCTGAGGTTAAGCACTTCTTTTGGGATGATCCTTATTTGTTTAAGTATTGTCCAGACCAGATTATTAGGAGATGTATACCTGAGAGTGACCAGTCCAGTATTATTTCCTTTTTTCATGATCATGCTTGTGGGGGTCACTTTAGTGCTAAGAAAACTGCTGCTAAGATATTACAGTGTGGATTCTATTGCCCTTCGTTGTTTAAAGACTCCCACAGTTATTGTGTGACTTGTGAACGTTGCCAGAAATTAGGAACCATTTCCCGTAGGAACATGATGCCCTTGAACCCTATTTTAGTTGTGGAGGTCTTTGACGTGTGGGGTATTGACTTTATGGGTCCGTTTCCTAATTCTTTTGGTAACTTATACATCCTTGTCGTTGTAGACTATGTCTCTAAGTGGATTGAGTCGGCTGCGTGTAAAACCAATGACCATAGGGTTGTGATTGAGTTCTTGAAAAATAATATACTTACACGTTTTGGTACACCGCGAGCTATAATTAGTGATGGAGGGTCGCACTTTTGTATTGGACCTTTTAGGATTTTGATGAAAAAATATGGTATTACACATAAGGTAGCTACCCCGTATCATCCACAGACTAGTGGTCAGGTAGATGGTAGGCTTTAAAGGATGTAAGAAAATAAGAGCAAAGAGGAAGCCTACTTGTTAACCGCAAGTGCACGGTGTCGATTGTAGCTTGTGCAAATACGGGTCGAATCCACAGGGACTAGGGTGTGAGTTGAAGTTTCCTAAGCTAATTCTCTAAGCAGTGAACTAACTAAACAAGGATATGAAAACTAACAGAATTAAACAAGACACTAACAGGACATGAAACAACAAATATTGAACAAACTAAACAGTGATGGATTTTTGGATGAAAGTGAGTTTTGGAAACTAGGGATTGAATTCCCCTCTTCACCTAAGCTAAGTCCTCCAACTATGTTCTTATCCCTTGTTAGTTATCAGTGAGCTTCTAGGCTCACTGATTAACTAGATGACAGTTGCGGTTCAAATCCGGCTGTTCATCTAAGGGTTGGTCTAGAAAGATTACTAAGAACAATAAGATGAATCTAATCCTAGTAGTAGTTGGGGCTCTCACACTGCAACTACCCGCAGAGAAGCTTGCTTAGTGTTTTAACAACCTAAAAGGATATTCAATCCTAGACATTTCAAGCACAACAAGATCAGAGCATGGATGGGACAAATACAATTGAAATTTACAAAATAATTTAAACTAAGAACTAACCCTTGAGGCACTGGCTATTCCAGTCCTCTTGGGTGAAGCACTGGCTAGCCCAGGCATATCTTTTACACACACCTACAACATCTATTTATAGTTACAAGCACTCAATTAGGGTTACAATAATTTTCCCCCAAATCAGAGAAATTAGGGTTACTGATTTACCTAATTTGATGGAATGATAACTACTCCATGCGTCGACCCATTCTTCTTCTGAGTCTCCTGCTCCTCTCCATGCTTTCCAATTGCTTTTCTAACTCGACCTAATTCATCAATTTCTCTCCTAGGGTTTCAGAGAAAGAAAAGAAGAGAGATTGATGAAATATATAGGTAGAGAGGTAGGGAAATGATGGGAAAGGAGATGGGTTGTAGTTGGTTTGGTTGTGGAGTGGTTGAGAAAGGTGGTGGAGGTGATGATGGTGGTGCAGGCGATGGGGAGTGGTTCTGCAGACGGGGGTGAGGGAGGTGAAGTCGATGGAGAAGAAGGAGGGGAGTGTTTGGTTGATGGGTATAGGTATTAGGTGCTTGGGTGTGTGACGGGGATAGCAAGCTTGATGATTTGTGAAACTCAGCCGTTGGATGTGGAATTGATAGATCAATCTGACGGCGAGATAGAAGGGAGCTTGTAGCGACCGTTGGATGTATAATACATCAAAATCAACGACAAAGATTAGAGTTAGGTGCTGTAGTGTGAAGCAGGATCTTCAGATTTTGATGCACGAAGATGAGGCGACCGTAGGATGCTGAGATGATCCAATCTGACGGCTACAGGAGAAGTGGGCTATGGATATTGGAAATGGGTTTGGGTAAGGGTTTTGGGCCTTGGGTATGCCAAGCCCATATCTTTTTTAAGAACAATTCTTCCTTGTTAAGCCCATTTCTAGCCTTTTGGTCTTGTGCACAACATTCCTCGCGGCTTCCTTGCGTGATTCCTATCGGCTTCCACCACTTTTCTGCTCTTTTCGCTCCGTAATTCCATCCAAATTTTATTTAGAACCTAAAAATACAAAATGAATTAAGAAAAGTATTTATTCTTGAAAACAATGAAAATACAGAATATGAGATAAAATGGAGAATTAGAGCATAAAAGATGAGTTAATTGCCAACAAAAAGATATAGAAATATGCACTTTTTAGCACTCATCAAATACCCCCAAACCTGAATTTTACTTGTCCTCAAGTAAAACAAAACTAAGGAAATCCTACCTATACCACTGTCGCTGGTCTCTCGAATGCATTTAGCGTATGCACTAAGCCTTTTAAACCACTAAGTGTCCCTAGTGGACGAGTTGAAGTCTCGTGAAGGTTTGCTTAGAACGTACCTACAAAGTTCTAGGACAAAATATAAGCTCAGATTCCATGAAATATGACATGTGCAAGACAGTAGAAGCTCACAACAAAATGGAGATGTCAATCTAGCTATCAAAGGCACAATCCTAGCACTGATAACAACTAAAGACACGTGATAAGAGTGTAAAGTGTATCTACACATGTTTCTAGAATGACCTGAAGTTATGACTACTAATCACCAAGAGATAGTTTTTAGGATAAGAACCAAATTCTAAGCCAAGCTAGCTGTCCGGCTTTACGAGAATTGTGAATGTTCACCCAATGAGTTGGTGATATTTCAGTTTACCCGCGTTATACATCGATGGTTGCACCCTCCTTGCTTATTACAAGACTATTTACAACAAAAAGATGACTCTTTACATGACTCTTATTTTCATTGATTACTCTCTTTTATTTTTGGAACAAGAGAGAACTATTGTCTTTAACATGACAAAACATGGAATAATAAATACTTTTTTTTTTAATATTTTTTAATTTTTCTGAATTTTTCTGATTTTTTTTTTTGAAGAAATAACTTTGATCTTTACAACATAGTGACACTTTTGATACATGAAAAAAAAGAAAAACATAATTACATGACTCTTAGCAAGAGGTGGCCCTTATCGAATGCATCCGGTCAAATTCTATGGTTGCTTTTCTTAACGTATCCTTTAACTTCTATCCCAGCCAACCAAGGAACAAGCTAGTCAAGTCTCATTCAGTATTTTAAAGTGATTGGCAATCTAACTTCCTATCAAACACCTTGAAGATCGAGGCTATACATGTATTGGTAGATTGTTCGTGTGCAAGTTTCTTATCACATGTGAATTGTGCTAGAATCAGGGTGCCTAAATATCTAGACTAAGAATCCTTATGTTTACATACATGCACAAGAGTCAACATTTCAAGGTAGATGAGCTCCATTTTTATGTTTTTTATCATTTTCTATTTTTTTTATTTTCATTTTTCATTTTTTTTTAATTTTTTTTTTTAATTTTTTCAAACAGAAGGAATTCTGTTTTCAATTATAACATGTGATCGTGGTATCTATACCATACCCCCAAACCTAAACTAAACATTGTCCTCAATGTTTCAAAATATGAAAAGAATTATAACATACGAAAAGGATTATGCTGAGTAGAGAAAAAGGAAAGAGAATACCCGATTTGACGGCGAAAGCAAAATTAGAACTCCGTTATTCAAGGCAAAAATCCAACATATTTCAGTTAAGAGTCACATTGGATTAGCAAAATATGTACAAAAAAAACAAAAGATTTAACTAAGAAACTATCTACTAGATTCTATACAAGAAAATTTGGTTTTTAATGGGATTGGACTTTTTGGGAAAAATTTGGTTTTGTCGGGAGACATTTGGTTTTGATGGGAAAAAGAAAAATTTTGGTTTTTAGGGAAACATTTGGAAAACTTTGGTTTTTAGGGAAAAAGGCCCAGCTGACAACTTATAGTTTGAGTACGAGGCCCAACTGTTCAGTAAACCAAGCCCAGAAGTTAAGTTTCAGTTTGGTTTTGGGCTAGCTGTTTAGCCAAAAGACTAAGCCCAACTGGGCTTTGAAAACGTTTTACAAATTTTTGTTTTGGGTCAAGCCCACAGTTCAGAAATTCAAATTTCAGGGTTGAAACCCACAGTTCAGAAACAAAATAAGCCCACAGTTCAGCTTAAATACAGGCCCACAGTTTAGTTAAACTACAAGCCCAGCATTCAGTCTTAAAATTACAAGCCCAAAAATTGGGTTTACTGATGGGTTTAGGCTTACTAGTTAGCACAGCCCAGCTGCTCAGTAATTGCAGTTGCACAGCCCAGTTGGGATTGGTTCACAGCAACAGCAACTTCAGCAAGAGCACCAGAGGCTCATCAGCAACAACAACAAGAAGAAGAAGCAGCAGCAGGAGGCAGCAAGACAGCAGCAACAACAACACAGAAAACAGCAGCAGCACCAGAGGCTGGCTGTAGCAAAAGCAGGAGTTGACAACAGCAACATCATCAGTTCAGCCACAGCACAGCAGCAAGTAGCACCAGCAGCAAGTAGTTCAGTGCAGCAACAACAGGAAGAAGAAGAAAGAGTAGCAGCACAGCTGCAACAACAACAACAAGAGCACCAGAGGCTCAGCACCAGCAGCAACAACTCCACAGCAACAGAAGACAAACAACAGCAGCACCAACTACCTGACACTCATTGTGTGTGATCAATACACAGAAAAGGCAGGGAAAAAAAGGAAAACTGCATAAAGCAGTGCAGTTTGCAGCTGTAGTTGGCAAGGTTTATGAGGCTATAGGTGCTAGGCTACAGGTGCAATGAGCAAAGCCACAGGGAAATGCTACAGATGCAGCAAGGCTGCAGGAATGCAAGTTATGATGGCAGACACAGATGTAAATGCAAGATGAATGCAGAACTAAGTTACAGCTAAAATGCAGATGATGCAGGTATGCAGATGCAGGAGATGCAGAACTACAGTTACATGCTAAAGTTACAGCTAAGTTACAGGTAAAGACAGTTGCACTAATATAGCTAAGTTAAGTTACAGCTAAAACAGTTACACTAAGCTACAAACAGTTATACTAACTAAACTAAATTACAGCTAAATTTGAAAACAGAAAAGCAAGAACACAATTTATTTATTTATTTTGATTTTTTTTCAACTACACAACACCAGTCCCCGGCAGCGGCGCCAAAAACATGGTAGGCTTTAAAGGATGTAAGAAAATAAGAGCAAAGAGGAAGCCTACTTGTTAACCGCAAGTGCACGGTGTCGATTGTAGCTTGTGCAAATACGGGTCGAATCCACAGGGACTAGGGTGTGAGTTGAAGTTTCCTAAGCTAATTCTCTAAGCAGTGAACTAACTAAACAAGGATACGAAAACTAACAGAATTAAACAAGACACTAACAGGACATGAAATAGCAAATATTGAACAAACTAAACAGTGATGGATTTTTGGATGAAAGTGAGTTTTGGAAACTAGGTCTTGAATTCCCCTCTTCACCTAAGCTAAGTCCTCCAACTATGTTCTTATCCCTTGTTAGTTATCAGTGAGCTTCTAGGCTCACTGATTAACTAGATGACAGTTTCGGTTCAAAGCCGGTTGTTCATCTAAGGGTTGGTATAGAAAGATTACTAAGAACAATAAGATGAATCTAATCCTAGTAGTAGTTGGGGCTCTCACACTGCAACTACCCGCAGAGAAGCTTGCTTAGTGTTTTAACAACCTAAAAGGATATTCAATCCTAGACAGTTCAAGCAAAACAAGATCAGAGCATGGATGGGACAAATACAATTGAAATTTACAAAATAATTTAAACTAAGAACTAACCCTTGAGGCACTGGCTATTCCAGTCCTCTTGGGTGAAGCACTGGCTAGCCCAGGCATATCTTTTACACACACCTACAACATCTATTTATAGTTACAAGCACTCAATTAGGGTTACAATAATTTTCCCCCAAATCAGAGAAATTAGGGTTACTGATTTACCTAATTTGATGGAATGATAACTACTCCATGCGTCGACCCATTCTTCTTCTGACTCTCCTGCTCCTCTCCATGCTTTCCAATTGCTTTTCTAACTCGACCTAATTCATCAATTTCTCTCCTAGGGTTTCAGAGAAAGAAAAGAAGAGAGATTGATGAAATAGATAGGTAGAGAGGTAGGGAAATGATGGGAAAGGAGATGGGTTGTAGTTGGTTTGGTTGTGGAGTGGTTGAGAAAGGTGGTGGAGGTGATGATGGTGGTGCAGGCGATGGGGAGTGGTTCTGCAGACGGGGGTGAGGGAGGTGAAGTCGATGGAGAAGAAGTAGGGGAGTGTTTGGTTGATGGGTATATGTATTAGGTGCTTGGGTGTGTGGCGGGGATAGCAAGCTTGATGATTTGCGAAACTCAGCCGTTGGATGTGGAATTGATAGATCAATCTGACAGCGAGATAGAAGGGAGCTTGTAGCGACCGTTGGATGTATAATACATCAAAATTAACGGCGAAGATTAGAGTTAGGTGCTGTAGTGTGAAGCAGGATCTTCAGATTTTGATGCACGACGATGAGAAGACCGTAGGATGCTGAGATGATCCAATCTGACGGCTACAGGAGAAGTGTGCTATGGATATTGGAAATGGGTTTGGGTAAGGGTTTTGGGCCTTGGGTATGCCAATCCCATATCTTTTTTAAGAACAATTCTTCCTTGTTAAGCCCATTTCTAGCCTTTTGGTCTTGTGCACAACATTCCTCGCGGCTTCCTTACGTGATTCCTATCGGTTTCCACCACTTTTGCTCAAAAAGTTGCTCGGAGTACCCCTGGAGGACATTTGATATACGGACCCCCACTTTTGCTAAGGAGCACCCACGGCTATGTGTATCCCATTTATCTGTAGCACCCACTGGTTATTTGGCACCCAAGACGTTGGATAAGGGCTGACATTTCTTCTTCCTTCAAACAGAAAAATGGCGGGGAAGTTTGGTTCTTCCCTGGCATATTTTTAGTTCATCATTTGGAGGAGTTTTAGCGAGACTCAATGGCTGGATCTTCAGAGGAAGACGTGACAGGCATTAATAGGCATGGTATGGGCTTTTGCTTGGATTAAGTTGGGCTATATTTATCGGGTTAATTATGGACAGTGTGCACGAGAATATCTCACCATTTCCCGTGAAAGTTTTTACTGTGCGTGTGTCTTGAGAGTGTTCGAACCAAAAAATGACATTCAGTAGCGTGTTTTAGTGTGTATAACCAACAACAAATACGGAGAATCACTTGCAGACGCGTGAACGGGTTTTAAAAGGAAAAAAAATAATCCCGTGATAGCAGAGTATTGAAGAGAGAATTATATGCAGTTATGATGCAAGATTTAGGTGCAGTGAGGCTATATAAGTTGTTGAGGGTCAGTAGAGAGAAAAGGGGAGAGTTTGGGAGAGGCGGAGAGCAACAACAGAAGAGAAAAAATCGCACCAGAGAACCACCATTTTTGCTGCTGCTGAAGAACAAAAAAAAAAAACCACCAGAGGCAGTCGTTCATGCTACAATGACAACGAAAGTCACACGAGGGTCGCGATACAGCAACATCAACAACTCAGTTTTATCGTTCTTTGTAACAGTGTTTTGCAACAATTATAAACGTTGCAAACACCCGATTTTCATTATTTTCTCTCCATTTCATCTTTCGATTTACAATTGTTATTTCTAAAAAATCAACTTTTACAATATGAAGAATCAATTTGAATCAAGGATTTTCATAATTATAATTAGAGAATATAAATCACTTTGATATTGGTAATTAGTGGAATCCATAGCCCCAGTATTCTCCATATTTTTCATATCACTTTTATTTAAGTTTCCTATATTTGTTATTTAAAATTAAGTCTAAAATCTGCTTTCACAAGTCTTGAACGAATTTTATTACTACAACAACATTGAAAACACATCAATGACCTCGACATAATCGTATGAATGCTATTGTGATTATGATTATGGGTAAAGGTGAAGATTTCATCCTAGGAAACAATGTTTACATTTGTTTAAAGGAAATATTCATGAACTTGTTTTATGAATCGAAAGGTAAATCGTTAGGCTTATTGATATTGTTATTCATTGCATATCTTTGGATTACCAATATGTGTGAGTTAGTAGAACCAATGATAACTTTTTATGTATCTTGGTATAACTAATCACAATGCCTGACTTATGATTTGGTATGACTAGTTTTGATTAATTAGTCTAACAGATCTTAAGTAATCACCTGAGATGATATGATCGATTTTTGTAATTGGTGTTACCGATCCTAGTAATTGGTGTAACCGATCACAAAAGAGTTGTGTAATCGATCCTTGTAATTGGTGTAACCGGTCCTAGTAATTGGTGTAACCGATCCTAGTGACTGGTGTGACCGATCACAAGCAATACCATGAGTATATGGTAACCGACCCTGGTACGTAATTGACGCAACCGATCCTGGTAACTGATGTACCCGGTCCTGGTAACTTGTGTGTCCGATCACAAGTAATACATATTAAGGTATAATCGATCCTAGTGATTGGTAGAACCGATTGAACCCATGATTTTGATTTGATATTCGATCAATCACATAGTTGTCTTGGAATACAGATGAACCAATTCTAAACTTTTTTGGAAGTATGGTATAATCGTTTCCAAGATTGTAAATATGAAAGTGATTTACAAAGAAAAGTTATTGTTAGAGCATAACTCGGTTGAACTCACCAAGCGTTGGTATGTCAAGTTTGGTTGTCATATTTCAGTGAATCAAAACTCATTTACTGAGTCGCTTGATTATTTACTAGAGTCAACTTCGTATAGGTTAGCTATAAAGTTACTAGGATATGAGACTTACAAGTATTACGTGAAGACTTGAAGAATATGAAGAAGTAAAGAGCTACAACGACGACATCATCCTTCCCCTTGAGGTTAGTAATATTTGACTTGCACTGTTTCATTCTTAATGTATCTTTCAAGTTGCGCATATTGAAAACATAAATGCGAAGCTGTGAATGATTATACTCAAGTTAGACATAGTATTAAGGAATTACAATACGAAGTATAACGTCTATCTTTTGAACTCCGTATATAAGACATCGACATAATCATATGAATGCTATTGTGATTATGTACGGGTATGGGTGAAGATTTTGTCCTAGGAAACAATGTTTGATATTCGTTTAATGGAAGTACAATTCATAAACTTGTTTTATGAATCGAAAGAGAAATCACTAGGCTTATTGGTATTGTTATTCATTGCAAATATTTGGATTACCAATATGTGTGTTT
Organism: Papaver somniferum; assembly: GCF_003573695.1. Classification (NCBI taxonomy): domain Eukaryota; kingdom Viridiplantae; phylum Streptophyta; class Magnoliopsida; order Ranunculales; family Papaveraceae; genus Papaver; species Papaver somniferum. The sequence goes on along the minus strand of NC_039361.1, from coordinate 71,246,341 downwards.
AGTATTCACAAAACACACATATTGGTATGAGTTTTATATTGGTATGAGTTTTATGTGTGTTTGCTAATAACTTGTTTATATATCTTGGTAAAACTATTCACAAGGCCTGACTTTTATATTGGTATGAGTTTTATTAGTGAAACCGATCTTAACTAATCACCTGAGATGGTATGATCGATATGTTGTAATTGATATGACCAACTTTAGACATTGGGGAACCGATCCTAGTAAGAGGTGCAACCGATCACAAGTGTGTGTTTAGATGGTGGATTTTCAACAAGGGTTAAAGTCGTAAAACCATAATTATACATGCTCCTGATCCGGAAATTAGATGAGTATTGAGGCTCATGTCTCTCATTAAAGCATGAAATCTCATGCCATAAAATCCCTGAATGAGAAGGCTGTCTCTCAGAGTATATGTAGATGTGTAGTGTCTCAGCTGAGGCAACAACACATCTCATAAATACTGAGCAATATCAGTAATCACTTTTATATAGAATCGAACGATTATACGACTCATAGACAACTTGCATGCTAGTGTAGAGCGATAACTTCTTCAGGATGTAACAATGTTTTCCCTAACTATATGAAAGATATGTGTATAGAATCTTAATGATTAGACGGCTCCTAGACAGCTTGCCTGCTAGTATAGAGAAATAATGTCTTCAGGATGCAACAAGGTTTTCCCTGACTGTATGAAAGAGATATGACGTTTCAACAAGCTCATATCTCTCAACTCTCAGATAATTAGCTCCTAGACAGCATGCCTGCTAGTATAAAGCCGTCAGTTAATTATCTATAATCGTTAACTGAATATTCAACAATATTCCACGATTCTTAGTAATATTTCGTCACTTCAATTTGTGGTTCTTCCCAGCAGAATTCCACGGGTTAGTGATAAATATTCAACGTGCGGGCATCTGAGCAGCTATCGAGTAAGCCCTGACAAAAATGGTGTTAGTGTTACTCAGCAATAATGCGCGGATGAGCACCTGAATGCGCAAACGAGCATTCCAAAACATGAAGGAACGATGAACCTATACAAAGTAGGAAGAAAATAATAAATAATAAAATATTAATCAAGGCGCCGGGGACTGGGACCACCAGCCGGTCGGTCGTGCTGTGGCCAGTCCCATGTCCAATTTTATATTTTATCATATTTTTATTATTTTCCCTGACCTCATGAAAATCCCTTCATTTGAGAAAATTTCCTTCATCTCAAGGAAACTATCCAGTCTCATGGTGTTTCCTCGTATCAAAGAAATAATAAAATTTAGGAAAGGTGTCGCGGGACCAGGTCCACTATCCGGCCGGCCATGCCCTAGCCGTGGACGGTCCCACACCTCATGACTCCTTATTATTTTATTATTTCCCTCATCACAAGAAAATTCCTTGATTTCATGATATTTCCCTCAATTCATGAAATATTATAAATTACGGAGAAAATGCACGGGACTCAGGCTCTCGGCCGACCATGCTCTAGCCATGGTCGGTCCCACATGCCCATGTCTTATTATTTTAATATTATTTGTTTCCTCATCCCATGGAAACTCTTCCACTTCAATGAAATTCCCTAGTTTTAGCAAACTCCTTGGGTTCATGAAATTTCACTCAAGTTCATGAAAACTAATAAAATTAGGGAAACCCGTGGGAACGGGCCATATCCGGCCGGTCACGCCCTAGCCAGTCCCGCATGCCCTTTATTTTATCATTATTATTTTTTATGATTCCCTCATCTCATGGAAACTCCTTAATTTCAACAAATTCCTTGGTTTCGACAAACTTCTTGATTTTTATGATATTTCCCTAAAATCATAAAAATATTATAAATTAGGAAAAAATACCTTGGGACCGGCTCCTTGGCCGGACGTCCTTTCCTTGGCCTAGCCGGTCCCACACCTCATGATTCCTTCATTATTTTATAATTTTATTCCTTCATCTCATGAAGTTTCACGGTTTCAGCAAAATCCCTGATTTCTTCAAATTTTCTCAAAATGTTGCTCAAACGCACACCTGAGACACGGACATTATGGTGACGCGGGCATGTCTCCTTGACCTACCAAGGCCGACCCTGAGGCTTGTAAATAGCCGGTCCCACGTGTTTTAATAATTTTGACCTAATTTGCTCAATTGCTCATACTGGGTCCAAACTCTTGCCAAACAGCTGGGAGTTTGTTAAAACGGCCATCAGCTAGTCTCATGAACATCAAGGGCTGATCTCATGATCCCTTGGTCGGTCCCTTATCTCTCCATAATCAGGTTCTACTACCTAACGCTCACACGAGCACTATTTGAAAAATGATTAAACCAGCATTTAATCATCCTTTCACCAACTGATCTTCAAGAGACTTTGGTATTTTGCTCACTTGAGCATCTGGTCACTATATGGTCGGATCATCATCCCATGTAGCCGGTCCCTACTTCATTTTCATGAATGATTTTCAATAAATCATCAATTTATCATCAATTCGGCAATTGATCAAAATTAGGGTTTCGAATCCAGAGCTCTGCAAAACATAATTTTTAGCAGATTCAAACACTAATAATTTTACGGTGATCCCGTAATCAACACTTTAATAACTATGCTCGGCTCAGATGTCAGCACCTTAAATTGACGTTTGCTCAGACGAGCAATATTTGCTCAATTAAAAGAATATTGGTTCAACTATCAATATTTGCTCAGATGAGCAACATTTGCTCAGTCCATGAATATTGGTTCAACTATAAATATTTTCTCAGATGAGCAAAATTTGCTCAGTCCATGAATATTGGTTCAACTATCAATATTTGCTCAGATGAGCAACATTTGCTCAGTCCATGAATATTGGTTCAACTATCAATAATTGCTCATATGAACACATTTGCTCAGTCCATGAATATTGGTTCGACTATCAATATTCAATAAGTCATCATATGAGCAATACTTTCTCAGTCCATGAATACTGACTATTAATGTTCAACAGTTTATCAAACGAGCAACATTTGCTCGTACGAGCAATATTTGCTCACCTTAACAATCGACGTAATTATATCTTCGTCACAACAGACATGTTCAATTCATGAGTCTTAGAACATTTTCAAATTATGTTCAACTCAGCAATACAAGGACTCATCGTCCCATAAAGTCAGCAACTGACTCAGACGAGACATCAATCAATCATGTCACATGGGGCGATATTAATTAGGGTTTTGGTCTGGCGGTCTACGACACGTGTGTTGATACACACGATGGGAATGTGAGCAAGTCGTGCAATCAGTTGGAGGATTTAGAAAAATAGTGGATGGAAAATCAACCAAGTCTCCGCACGATGAGCAATTGGTTTTGACACGATTTCCCACTTCCTCACTCTCTGACTCCAGCAACTGTCACAGTTCATGGGATCATGGTGTTTACAGTTCCAGCAATATAAAAGACATCTGAATCATGATTGAAAAGGAGGACATTGGTCTAGACAAGAATTTCTCGACAAGTTCATACAGACAATCTTTTGTCTACACGAACTCATCGTCTGAGCAATCACTCTCAACTGAGTAAAATTCAATCATTCAGAACTTTCTTATGCAGAATACACATTACACCTACAATCTCGATCACCATTGATCTCACACATTTCTCATCTTCCGTCCTACGGATCAACCCATCCTCTCTTGTGACCGAAATGACTTTGGAACGGCCATTGTCTTGGTTTAGACCGGAGTCCTACAAATTGATCTCTCGAACTTAAAGCACTCCCTTCTTGCAGTGCATCTGTGTGAGGTTGAGCATTTGATCGGTTCAAGGAGTCTCCTCCGCACGGTCATCTCCTCAATTACGTAAAACCAGCAAATTGTTTTTCCCCATCTACAAATTGGTGACCACAGTGGGAGATCATTCTCTCAGTTGCAATCTCAGTATTCACAAAGATGGCTGGTCTTAGGTCTGGGTTAGTTACAGGTTCCAACACAAACGACGCTAGTACTAGCAACAATAACAATGAGGATATCGCGGAAACCATTCTGGCCTCTAACACTGACGGTAGTGATGTTATTCCCCCTCACGCTAACATGGAAGGTCATCCCATATTCGGCCGACACCCTGAGGAAGTCAGATGGAATCCACCACCTACCATGGTTGATCTCATCAAGGTGTAAGAGACTCTTGCCAAGAATCAAACTGACATGGATGCAACACCGAAGGAGCTATTCAATTATCTCAAGACTTTCACTGACAAGATGTTAGAGAAGAATAAAGGAAAAGGAAAAGAAAAGGAAACATCCTCAGATGCTGATCCTGAAGTAGTTCCAATTCATACAGTGGATGACAGCGAAGTCCGCAATGTTTCATACGATCCATCAGCGAAGGAATCATCAAATTTCATTACTCGAGAAGATTTGGAACGCTTCTTGGATAACCATGGAAAAGACAAGACGTCACATATCCATCGTCACCAGCCTCCATACCCTGCTGCTATGCAAAGGATTCCTCTTCCAAAAGGTTATACCTCTCCAACCTTCACTTTGTGTGACGGAAAATGCAATGCTCGGGAGCATGTTTCTAGGTTCCTGGAAGCCTTGGGTGAACAAGAGCATAACCATGTTGTTCGCCTCAAAGAATTTTCAAATCTTTGAAAGGCAGGGCATACACCTGGTACAACAACATCACACCAGGAACTATCAACAATTGGGAAGAAATGATTAACGCCTTCTACGGAAAGTACTTCTTTGTGTCAGATCAAGTTACTCTCTCTGATCTTGGAATAATGTTTCATAGGAACAATGAACATCCCAATGACTACGTGAAAAGATTCAGAGTCCAGGACCTAGACTATCAAGATCCAAACGTCACGGAACAACAAATTGTAGACTTATGTATCAACTGCATGATCCCGATCTATATAGCTTTGTTGGAAAATCTTCGTTTCCATACCTTCTTAGAGCTTCATGAAGCGGCGAAGATATTGGCAACTACTGCACCCTCTTTACTGGAAAGAACAAAAGCTACGAAGGCTGAAGAACCGTGATACGCTCGAGGTAGCAGATGTTTGATCAACAAATAATAAAACCTCCAACCTTCCATAAACATTGTTGTAGAAGGGAGCAAACGAAAATCCGAGCCACAATGCAAGCATACTTCCTCAGCTCCTTCAAAAGCACAAAGGAAGGATAATCAAACTCGGAATGCACAAGCTCCAACCCAGCACGGAAGCTGATCAAGCAGAAGCTGACTTCCCTTTTACCATTAAAGAGGTGATCAAATTGTTAGAAGTCTGGATCCAGGATGGTGCAATCAAGTTGTCATATGTAAGGAAAGAACCAACTGAAGAAAAATGGAGAATCCTAGGTACTGTCACCTTCATAGATTCATCAATCATCCAACAAGTAACTGCAATATTTTGAAGCACATCTTCAAAGAGAAGGTTGATCCACAATAGCTTTAATTGGGGACTTAAGGAGTAGAATCCTCTCCAAATCATAACTTTTACACTCTCCGAACAACCATTCAAAGAAGTAGTTCAATCGTTGATCGAGCACATATGTGAATTGCTCTATCTGTCTAAGGTACAAAGGAAAGGCATGTTCAACACTGAATTACATTGTGTCAGACACCTGTCCATCCCGGAAATACTCCTTGAACCTTCATCCACAGACAAGGAGATGCACGACTGGGGACTTCTTACCACAGTCCATCTCAAAGAAAATGAATTCATAAGAATGTTGATCGATGCTGACACCACCATCAACATCATTCCACTGAAAACCCTCAGAGTTGCCGGTATCACTCGACAAGAAGTTACTCGTGATCCCATATCTATCAGAGACCTTGAAGGAACGCTCGGAAACACTTATGGCTACATCACTCTCAAAGTGAACATAAGTTCAACCTGGGAAGAAACCAAGTTTCACATAACCAGGAAGATCCAGGATATGACATGTTCTTCAGACGAGCTTGGATCCATGCTGAGAAGATGGCTACTGACAGAGCGCCTTTGGTTGCACATCTCTCCAACGAAGAAAGTTCTGATCCAGAAGATTTGGCGTACATTCCATCATCGGAGTACTTGGAGGAATTTCAAACTTTGACGAGGTTGAAGCAAGATCCTGCAAAAGATGCATAGACATTAATCAAGAAGTTCCTCACTCAGGCAAGTATCATTCCATGTCTATGTCATTCATTTCCTCACATGCTATCTTACATAGGGACTCAATTCTGCTAGCAACTCTGCAAGACGTTATGAATGGTAGATTCACCGCATTAGTATTTTATCAAGTGGTTGAATCTGACGTTTCTCCGAATCTAACTGAAACATTCATTACTGAGATGATGTTCAAGCACGACAAAGAATTGGGCATTTGTCCATAGCCTTGCAGGAGTGTTCATGTGTGCCACAAATTCAGAAAGATCTGATGTCTACATAAGTGTTGAATCTCACTACCGCGACTAAAGGAATGCTGCATCAACAGAAGATAGTTGGGACCCAAACGATCAAACCTAAGACATGCTCAAGGGATATGACGCTTCAACGCTCAAGAAGCCTTCAAATTGTACTCTCAATCAAAGAGTACACCTCCTAGGCGCATCTAGCTTCAGCACAGATATCTCGGCGATGACACACTGATTTAACACCAGCGCAACCAAAGTGTAACTAAATTACAATCACTAATCCTTTATTATCCCATGATAAGACTTATGAAGCAGATGCAACATCATTCATCCATGGATGGCACAAACTCCTTCAACATACACTGGGGACTTGATCTTATTGGAATTTGCAATCTGATGTGATTCCATGAAACTTCATCAACGGAACCTCTCTACATCACAAGCCTTGCACGACCAAGGAACTTTTTCTCCTCACATCCAGAATGGAGACTGCCGCTGTTATCTGCCATAAAAACATCGATTCCCTGACGAAGCCACTTCACATTAAAGTCATATTCAGGAGAATTTGGGTTGAAATCCTAGAACATCTTCATCTTAGGAATGCTCAACTCACCAACTAGTTCGTGAATGTAAAAGGCTCACTGGATGAAGGAGCAAAGGCTATATCGATAACCATGTTCTAGCCTTTTTCGGTCTCTAGAGCAACTCCAACCATAGTATCGACATCAACAAGGATATGTGGAGGAACTACGTTCATGGTATCAGCATCAACAAGAACTTTTGAAGAAATTTCAATCGTGATCTAGCATCAACAATGGTCTCAAGAACAACATCCTCATGACAGGGCTTCATCAGTTAACCATTCTCTGAAGTATTGCTCGACGAAGCGGACTTCTCCAAGCCCTAATGATTCTTATAAATGTGTGTAGACATGAAATATGTTCACATGAAAGTCTTATCGAAGATTACACGATGGGCGGGCACATTCCCAAGTCTTCTACAAGATGTTCTCATCACCTCTACAAATGAGATATAACACACTTCAGGCCATGGGTTTACAATAACGTACCAATGGGTGAGGAATGGTAAAATGCTTCCTTAAAGAAAGATGTTCGTATATGTCTATTATACAACATACCAAAAGGGCGCATCAATCGGACATACGAGCTGAAAGATATGGCCTTTACCGTCAAGTCTACGAAATCTGAAAAACTTATACGGGGTTACAAATTACAAATGTGCACGCTTCGTTGGATGACCTATACAGCTCCAAATTGAGTGATTCTTTTCTCATGTGATAACTCATCTTCTTAGCTTCAAAATTTGGGGTCAAGCATCGAATTACGACGTCGTATGAGGTTCCTACAACTTCCAGAGCGTACAACATGCAATCAGCAATTCTTAGACGGGATTCATAACTTCCACAGTCGATCGGTGTCCACCAGGTCTTTCCACCAAGTACTTCATCAAGGTACCTCCAACTTCGACCACCTAGGTCTTGACATCAATTTTTCTACCTGGGTCCTCTATCCTAGTCTTGTCAGAAGAAGAGAAAACGAAAAGGAGAGATTTAACAAAATACTGGGGACTGACGGTCCACTGATCATGACGATCAGTTTCACAGTCCAAGACCCGTGGCACCAGACTCTCATGTGCTAGTCGTTCATCATAAAAGGAATGCTGCCATCGGGACATGAAACCATGGTCATTACATCATCCCCTCTCGAGAGCAACCTCAGCTACGGTCCCGTGACCAGGGTTTCAGAAGTGATGTTTCTACGATTGACAAACACAAGATGGAACTGCAAGTACCATGCTCATGTATCAATCAAGGGGTCCTGATCTCAAATAAATCAATGACATAAAATCCTTCACCAACCGTTCAAGACACAAGCGAATGGTCTAAAGACACAACAGGAGTGTTTTACAACAAGCCCTTCTGAGATGATTTTACGCTGCCCTGTATAAGACGACGAACTGGGAGAAATTGGTGAAGAATTTAGGGATGAGTCATATACCAATCTTTTTCATATAGATGTTATCTACAACATATCCAAAATTCACAGCAATGGGAGAAATGAGAAAAAATATGTGGCCAAAACTTTGGACTACATGACAGCTGAAAATTTTCTGAAAATCTCCTGGAAGTTTACTGTTTCGTCGATTTCGGATCTTAAACGTGCTCAAAAGCCGAAAATATTCTTATTTAAAGCTTGGAAATTTTCTGAAGATGAAGAAACATGGGTAGATCACAAAATTACAACATCGGACGAAGATTCTACGGCATTTTCAATGAAGACCTAACTTCTGAATTTTCTGATGACGAATTATGAGGAAATTCTTCATTCATCCATGTCAGGAGCTACACCATCAACGCAAATCCGATCTTCATATTCAACCGATAATCTCACTTGCTGAAGTCGGCGGTGCTTTTGCTGATGAGATATGAGCTTTTCATCTTCAACTCTTTTCTTCTATGATATTTCATCACGTCCCTGCTTTCCCTCCGCATCTGCTAATACCAATAAAGCATATACCTTAGCACAGACGACTTCCAGATGATCGAGAGACATACAATGTGTTAGCTTTCCAGCGTCTCTGAAAGGTTGATTCACCTCGGCATGAGCATCTAGAAAAGTCTTCATCTTTGACTTCATAGAGCGTTCCCCGTAAAATCCAGAAGAAGTGGTTGTAACCAGAAGTCACCACTATCTGAGGCGAAAGACATGGAGTCATAGATATACCAATAACAAACACGCAACAAAAATGGTATATTTCATTTGTTTCTTAAACTAACGAACGGACGTCCGCGCTAAAACGGATTCCTTTCTTGGGCCCGGATCCGTGAATCCAAAACCGACCAAGGTTCAATCATCAAATCAGCGTTTCTACACCAATTCATGCTCATTAGACGATGCTCTATCATGCCACTGGGATCTCCGTTCAAGCCATGGTTCGCTCGCGCGATCAAAAATCCGGTAACATCGTATCTTACGACTAAGTTTAATTACTTATTTCTTTCATAACTGGAAAATCACCATTCGGTGCTGACTGAGGAACATGACTGTCCCTCACTAAGCAGGGTACTTAATGTAGATGGTGGATTTTCGACAAGGGTTAAAATCATAAAACCATAATTATACATGCTCCTGATCCGGCAATCAGATGAGTATTGAGGCTCATGTCTCTCATTGAAGCATGAAATCTCATGCCATGAAATCTCTGACTGAGAAGGCTGTCTCTCAGAGTATATGTAGACGTGTAGCCTCTCAGCTGAGGCAACGACACATCTCATAAATACTGAGCAATATCAATAATCACTTTTATATAAAATCGAACGATTGGACGGCTCCTAGACAGCTTACCTGCTAGTATAGAGCGATAACGTCTTCAGGATGTAACAATGTTTTCCCTGACTATATGAAAGATATGTGTATAGAATCTTAATGATTGGACGGCTCCTAGATAGCTTTCCTGCTAGTATAGAGCAATAACGTCTTCAGGATGCAACAAGATTTTCACTGACCATATGAAAGATATATGACGTTTCAACAAGCTCATATCTCTCAACTCTCAGATAATTAATGCTCCTAGACAGCATGCATGCTAGTATAGAGCCGTCAGTTAATTATCTATAATCGTTAACTGAATATTCAACAATATTCTACGATTCTTAGTAATATTTCATCACTTAAATTTATGGTTCTTCCCATCAGAATTCCACGGGTTAGTGATAAATATTCAACGTGCGGGCATCTGAGCAGCTATCGAGTAAGCCCTGACCAAAATGGTGTTAATGTACTCGGCAATAATGCACGAACAAGCACCTGAATGCGCAAACGAGCATTCAAAAACAAGAAGGAACGATGAACCTATACAAAGTAGGAAGAAAATAATAAATAGTAAAATATTAATCAAGGCGCTGGGGACTGGCCCACCGGCCGGCCGGTCGTGTTGTGGCCAGTCCCATGTCCAATTTTATATTTTACCATATTTTTATTACTTTCCCTAACCTCATGAAAATCCCTTCATTTGAGCAAATCTCATTCGTCTCAAGGAAACTACCCAGTCTCATGGTGTTTCATCGTATCAAAGAAATAATAAAATTTATGAAAGGTGTCGCCGGACCAGGTCCACTAGTCGGCCGCCCATTCCCTAGCCATGGCCGGTCCCACACCTTATGAATCCTTATTATTTTATTATTTCCCTCATCACATGAAAATTCCCCGATTTCATGATATTTCCCTCAATTCATGAAATATTATAAATTAGGGAGAAAATGCACGGGACCCGGGCTCTCGGCTGGTCATGCTCTAGCCATGGTCGGTCCCACACGCCCATGTCTTATTATTTTAATATTATTTGTTTCCTCATCCCATGGAAACTCTTTCACTTCAAGGAAATTCCCTAGTTTCAGCAAACTCCTTGGATTCATGAAATTTCACTCAAGTTCATGAAAAATAATATAAAATTAGGGAAACCTGTGGGACCGGGCCATAGCCGGACGGTCACGCCCTAGCTGGTCCCATACGCCCCTTATTTTATTATTATTATTTTTTATGATTCCCTCATCTCATGGAAACTCCTTAATTTCAACAAATTCCTTGGTTTCAACAAACTTCTTGATTTTTATGATATTTCCCAAAAATCATGAAAATATTACAAATTAGGAAAAAAATGCCTTGGGACCGGCTCCTTGGCTTAGACGTTCCCAGACCTCGTGATTCCTTCATTATTTTATAATTTTATTCCTTCATCTCTTGAAGTTTCACGGTTTCAGCAAAATCCCTGATTTCTTCATATTTTCTCAAAATATTGCTCAAACGCACACCGGAAAATATCGAAACTCTCAGGATTGAGACACGGACATTATGGAGACGCGAGAATGTCTCCTTGACCGACCAAGGCCGTCCCTGAGGCTTGCAAATAGCCGGTCCCACGTGTTTTAATAATTTTGACCTAATTTGCTCAATTTCTCATACTGGGTCCAAACTCTTCCCAAACAGCCGGGAGTTTGATAAACCACCATCAGCTGGTCCCATGACAACCAAGGGCTGATCTCATGATCCCTTGTTGGTCCCTCATCTCTCCATTATCAGGTTCTACTACCTGACGCTCTCACGAGCACTATTTGAAAAATGATTAAACCAGCATTTAATCATCCTTTCACCAATTGATCTTCAAGAGACTTTGGTATTTTGCTCACTTGAGCATATGGGCGCTATATGGTCGGATCATCATCCCCTGTAGCCGGTCCCTACTTCATTTTCATGAATGATTTTCAATAAATCATCAATTTATCATCAATTCGGCAATTGATCAAAATTAGGGTTTTGAATCCAGATCTCTGTAAAACATAATTTTGAGCAAATTCAAACACTAATAATTTTACGTTGATCCCGTGATCAACACTTTAATAACTATGCTCGTCTCAGATGTCAGCATCTTAAATTGACGTTTGCTCAAACGGGCAATATTTGCTCAATTAAAAGAATATTGGTTCAACTTCAATATTTCCTCAGATGAGAAACATTTGCTCAATCCATGAATATTGGTTCAACTATCAATATTTGCTCAGATGAGCAACATTTGCTCAGTCCATTAATATTGGTTCAACTATCAATATTTGCTCAGATGAGCAACATTTGCTCAGTCCATGAATATTGGTTCGACTATCAATATTCAATAAGTCATCATATGAGCAATACTTGCTCAGTCCATGAATACTGACTATTAATGTTCAACAGTTTATCAAACGAGCAACATTTTCTCGTACGAGCAATATTTGCTCACCTTAACAATCAACGTAATTATATCTTCGTCTCAACAGACATGTTCAATTCATGAGTCTCAGAACATTTTCAAATTATGTTCAACTCAGCAATACAAGGACTCATCATCCCATAAAGTCGGCAACTGACTCACCCGAGACATCAATCAATCGTGTCACACGTGGGGATATTAATTAGGGTTTTGGTCTAGCGGTCTACGGCACGTGTGTTCATACACACGATGAGGATGTGAGAAAGTCATGCAATCAGTTGGAGGAGTTAGTAAAATAGTGGATGGAAAATCAACCAAGTCTCCGCATAATGAGAAACTGGTTTTGACACGATTTCCCACTTCCCCACTCTCTGACTCCAGCAACTGTCACACTTCATGGGATCATGGTGTTTACAATTCCAGCAATATAAAAGACCTCTGAATCATGATTGAAAAGGAGACATTGGTCTAGACAAGAATTTCTCGACAAGTTCATACAGACAATATTTCGTCTACACGAACTCATCGTCTGAGAAATCACTCTCAACTGAGTAAATTCAATCATTCAGAACTTTCTTATGCAGAATACACAACACACCTACAATCTCGATCACCATTGATCTCACATATTTCGCAGCTTCCCTCCTACAGATCAACCCATCCTCTCTTGTGACCGAATTGACTTTGGAATGGCAATTGTCTTGGTTTAGGCCGGAGTCCTACAGATTGATCTCTCGAACTTAAAGCACTCCATTCTTGCAGTGCATCTGTGTGAGGTTGAGCATTTGCTCGGTTCAAGGAGTCTCCTCCGCATGGTCATCTCCTTATTTCCGTAAAACTAGCAAATCGTTTTTCCCCATCCACAGTGTGGTTTCTCGATCTTTGTAAGAGGTGCAACAAGTCTTAGTGATTGGTAACCGATTATATGACTTGTGCATCCGATTGCAAGTTAAATACCATAATTATGTGGCAACCGATCCAGTACCTAGTCATCCAATTTTTGGAAAGCTAGTGTGGCCGATCCTAATACCCACATGGAGGTAGAACCGAAACTTGTTTTAGTAGAACCGTGAAACCTATTAAAGGTGATTTGATAGGATAATCAATCAGATAGTTCTTGGAATTCAGATGAACCAATTCTAAACTCGTTTGAAAGTGTGGAAAATCGGTTCCAAGATTGTAAATATGAAAAATGATTTACAAAGTAAAGATGTTGACATACTTTGAAACTAAGTAGCGGTTCGCGTACTCAGTTTGCATCTTGTATGATTGATTATGAAAAGGAGTTTCATAAGATGGCTCGAACTTGTGCTGAAAATAAGTTGGAAGTTTTGATGCTAAAACGTAGTCTTGAAAAATCCTTACTAGTTCAAGCTCAGATTCTCAAACAACTAGATTTACTCTCCAGAAGAGTAAACGAGGAGGAACCTAACTTCCACAAGGTTGAGGAATTATTATTCAATCAAAGATCGCTTCAGGGAATTCAGAGAATCATTCCTATCAAGCGGAAGAGATCTCAAGATCGTGAAGGGTTCTGAATTCAGAAAAATAAACATCAGTTTTGGATTTCTTTCAATAATTGTATAAGGTCTATTATGAATAAAACTATTATTTATGAATAAAATATATTAGTTTATAATTTTTCTTATGATTGTTTTTCGGTTACATAGCTGTGCTTGAATGCTTTATACTATTGCTATGTATTTGTTTTGGGATGTTTGATTTCGGTTTTCATAACCTTAATATTCGATCTCATATGGTGTGAACTCTTATGGTTTGGGTGAATTTTTGGTTTAGTAGGATTAAGTTCTAGCCCATGTTGGTAGCCTTTATCAAAGGATCATAAGGGGTCCCTACTGAAACTAATATGAGAAAAAGTCACAATATGTTGAATCGTTTGGTTCAGCATAAAAGCATATGTGTTTCGGGGTTTCAACTTTTGCATTGCATTAGTTAAAACCAGTTTTCAACCTTTCTCTGGTAAAGGTTGGTTGTTGTTGTTCTTTTGTTCTTGCGAGAGGATGACAACATGATGATATTCTCCCCGGAAAGATTTAAAGAAAATGAGAAGAGGATGCGGAGCTTGAGGTAACGAATTTGTTAGTTAATCGTTTTCTTGTTTAAGAAAAACAAAATTTCGGTACAATTGATGTTTATTCCACTATTTGCGTATGGATGTGTGTGTGATTCAATTGTTTCCGGTTAATAAAAAATATTATTATCTTGATTTATGGTTTGGCATCAACTGTTTAGGTTTACGAAATTACGGTGCAATTGCGGTGCTTTAATGTCTATGTTTGTTTCAATTGCTTCCGGTTGAGGTAGATAATTGCAAGTTGATTTATTTGGTTTGTATGAATTGTTTATGGCTTAACAAAAAGGTTTTCGGGATGAATTGTTTGGTTCAATTCGATTCCGGATAAGAGAAACTAAATTAATTATGATCTTAGTTAGACTTATCAAAGTGAAGGTTTCGGTTATTCAAGTCTAATTGAATGCCTTAACAAGAAATGCTAGTTAACTAACCTAGTATTTGTCTTGTTTAAAAGTGAAAGGTCTAAGTTATTATTTTAATAATTAGAACCTGATGAGAGCATAAAGTTAATTTTGATCTTTATTTGGTCTCATCGAACAAGCAATTGTATTTGTGCAATCGGTTTAGCAAAAGAACTAAGGTGATTAGTCAATTTTTGATTTGCTAAACTATTAGGGAAAATTTTCTTCGGGCATTTGTTTTCGTGGTAACATATCAAAACAAAATTACTTTGTAGTTTCGGTTTTGATGTTGGTTATCTAAAACGATGTGTGGAACCCTCGTGCTTAACTCTTATAGGTTGCAAGTCTTCTGAGATTTGTAAGATCCTTTCGGTTTGTCTTTTATTTGCTCGTACCTTTGTCATTTTGTGAAAAAAAGTGGGAGAATTATATGGAGTAAACAAGTGATTTGGTATCACTAAGGAAAGGACAATGATGCTTAAACGTTGTATCTAACGAAAGAGTAAAGCATAGACTAAGGGGGAGTAACATATCATATTGATACTTGTAGTTACTGAAAAGGCGAGGGTACCCAAATATACCTCAAGCTAAAACTTTTCCTACCTATAAGTCCTTTCTACGAAAGTGAATGTCTATGGACTGAGTCGAGACAATACAACTAATCGGTTCACACTTCGTGTGATCGTCTATGGATACAAGATCGAGACAATACAACAACGAAGTATGTTTAATTGATACAAAGGTTCGGACTTAACCAAACACAATAGGATTGCTTATCAAGTAAATAGGAATTAACTTTTGTGTAACTTACTTTAATTATAATAAGACAATTACAATGCGGAAATATAAAGTAAATGACACAACAACCTTTTGTTAACGAGGAAACCGCTAATGCAGAAAAACCCCAGGACCTTGTCCAGAATTGAATACTCTCAGGATTAAGCCGCTACACTAAATTAAACCTAACTTCGCATAGTTGAGACCAAGCAACTAAACCTATAGTTCACCTAGTTCCGTCTGTATTCCCACACCTCCAACTTATGAATAAATCACGTACTTGGAAATATTCATTTGGTTCGTATTCCAAACAGTAAAGGAACAACAAATATGTTTGATATCAACTCTAGTCAACCAAGTGACGTGAGTCAGATAAAGGCTCTTCTGTTTATCTTAACATAAACTCCTTTGTCAGGTTCTTAGATCTATCTTGTGTTCAATATCTTCTTTTTCTTCAAATCTTCTTAAATCTTCAATAAAAACCTGCACACAATCACTTGAATCTCTTGTGATCAATCACGCACAGAACGGAGTCTGTTAACAATGGATTATCACAAGATCGTCTTTACAGCTAAAAACAGTCTAAAGATCCCTGTCGAAACTCTGAACTAGTTTGAGTGAATCTTATACCAGAAGAGAATATTCTCAAGAATAAACAAACTAGGTGCAATCAAATTTTAACCACCGTTAGTCAATCAAATCAATCAAAAACTAAAGATAAACCGCAATTATCTAGTTTCCTACCAACAGTATACGCTAGAGCTTCTCAATACCAAAGACACCAACGGTATACGCTAGAGCTTCTCAATCCCAAAGAAGACTTTCAACTGAGCGGTCGTAAGAGATTTCTCCTAATCAGGTTACTCTCCTCTCTGAATAGGCGGCTACACCAGTAACAACAACAAAAGAGGAAGTCTGTTGTTACGAAGGATTAGTTTGCTAGAAAGGAAAACTTCAAGTATTTATAGACAAAGAAGTTTGGACACCAAGGAATTTCCAAAACCGAAAATATTCTCAAGATATTTATTAAAGCACAAATTCGGTTTCCATAATTCCTGGAAATGCTCTGTCCAAAAATAATGATCGAAATCTCTCGGAAAATCTAATTAGTAAATGCTCATTACTAATTCTTGTATTTCCCTACAAAATGAAATTAATAACCTTAATTAAAAGATTCTTAACTTACTTATGTTTCGATCCGGGGATTTTCTTCCCTTAGCTGTTAAGGAATAACTTTGAACAATTAAAGAAGTAAACATTCACATCACGTGTTCAAAGTATGTCGACATCCTTACTTTGTAAGTTCTCTTTCACACTTACAACCTTGAAACCGATTTTCCACACTTACAACCTTGAATTTAGAATTGGTTCATATGACTTTCAAGAACTATGTGATTGATCAAACAAACATTCAATCACAATCATGGGTTTAACGGTTCTACCAAAACAAGTTTCGGTTCTACCTCCATGTGAGTATTGTGCATAGTCACACTAGCTTTCCAAAATTCTGTTGACTAGGTACTAGGATCGGTTCCCCATATATATATGGTATCTAATTTATATGTGTTTCACATGTCCATAGGATCGGTTCCCCTTTGCCTAGAAACGTGTTGCACATGTCCATAGGATCGGTTCCCTTTTCTGCTATAAACCTTGTTGCACTCCATACAAGGATCGGTTCCCCTTTATGATGTACTGCACCTCTTACTAGGATCGGTTCCCCTTTCCCAAATTTGGTCAGACAAAATAGAAACCCAATCATACCATCTCAGGTGATTACTTAAGATCGGTTTCACTAATAAAAGTCATACCAATACATAAGTCAGGCCTTTGTGAATAGTTCTACCAAGAACACAAACAAGTTGTGAGCGGTTATACTCAATCGCACATAATGGTTGTTCATAAGATATGCAATGTATAATAAAACCAATAACACCTGGAAATTTCCTTTTCGGTTCACAAACAAGTTTATGAACTTACTTCCTTAGAACACATGTAAAACATTGTTCCTTAGAATGAAATCCTCACCTCGTACCCATACATAATCACAATAGCATTCAAATGATTATGGCGATGTCTTATCTACAAAGTTTAATGGTTAAGCAATAAACCTCGTATTGTATTCCTTAATACTATGTCTATCTAGAGTTCAAATATGCTTCGCATTTATGTTTTCAATATGCGCGACTTGAAAGATACGTTAGGGAATGAAACAGTTCAAGTCAAATATCACTAACCTCAAGTGGAAGGATGATTGTTGTCGTTGTATCTCCTTGCTTCTTCACATCTTCAATACTTCGCAATACTTGTAATGTCTCATATCCTAATACTTTCAAGCTAACCTATACGAAGTTGACACTAGTACATAATCAAGCGACTCTTAACATGAGTTTTGATTTACTAAAATATGACAACCAAACTTAACATACCAACGCTTGGTGGGTTCAACCGAGCCATGCTCTAACAATCTCCCTCTTTGTCAATTTTAGTGACAAAACTCTTACATCATATGGATAAACAAATTACAAGAAATTCATTACACATCCTCTTGATTCCCGAATTCAACAGCACAGTAAACTGCTTACATTCAATCCTTGAAAATACCGTTGTTGACATTATAATAACAAAGTTATTACTCCCCCTAAGGAAGATAGGTAGATATTCAATCCGCACGTCTTTGTTATACCAATTCATATGACATGTTACTCCCCCTTAGTCTGTGCTTTCACTCTTTCGTTGGATAAACGTTCAAGCACCACTGTTCTTTTCCTTAGTGATACCAATCAATATAAAATCAATGCCAGTATCACCTGTTTACTCCATATATTTCTCCCCCTTTTTGTCACAGAAGTGACAAAGAAACGAAAAAATAAAGGACAAAACGAAAAGAATCTTACAAATCTCAAAAGACATGCAACCTGTAGAGTTAGACACGAGGGTTCCACATATCATGTTATGATAACCAATATCAAAACCGAAACTACAAGTAGTTTTATTTTGATATGTTACCAAGGAAACAATTGTCCGAAACAATTTTTCCACTTTAGTTTAGCAAACCAAAAACAACTAAGCACCTTAGTCCCTTTGCTAAACCGATTGTTCAAAAACAACCGATTAATTCGGTAAGACCAAAATAAAGATAAACTCTATTTTTCTCATCAGGTTTTAATTATCCATAAACTTAGACCTTTCAATTTTAAACAAGACAAGTACTAGGTTAGTTAACTAGCATTTCTTGTTAAGGCATTTGATTAGACTTTAATAACCTAAACCTCACTTCAATAAGTCTAACTAAGATCAGAATTAACTTAGTTTCTCTTATCCGGAATCGAATTGGACTAAACAACTCATCCCGTACGCCTTTTATTTCGTTAAGCCATAAATCATTCATACAAACTAAAATAAATCAACTTGCATGATTATTCACCTCAACCGGAAGCAATTGACACAACAGAGACATTAAAAGCACCGCAATTGCACCAAAAGTTTTCTAAGAAAAAGCAACAAATATGTATGATATAAACTCAGGATTTTCTTAAACAGGAAAACAATTAACTAACAAGATTGTTACCTCAAATTTCGCATCCACTTCTCCAATATGTTTGAATCCTCGTCCAGGGAGAATTGATATCAAAATATCATCATGTTGTCATCATTATGCCAAAACAAAAGAATAACAACCCTAAACCTTTACCAAAGAAAGGTTGAAAACCGGTTTTAAGAATTGCAAGCAAAAGTTGAAAACCGTTGAAACACATATGCTTTTATGCTAAACCAAAACCGATTCAACATATTGTGACTTTTTCACATATTGTTTCTACCAGAACCCCTCATGATTCTTTGATAAAGCCTACCAACATGGGATAGAACTTAATCCCGGTATACCAAAAAGTCACCCAAACTATAAGGGTTCACAATATATGACATCGAATATTAAGGTAGTAAAACCGAAATCAAACATCCCATAAACATAAATAGCAATAAGATAAAAGCATTCAAGCACATGCTATGTAAACCGAAAACTATCACAAGAAAAATTACCAATCAAATAATTTTATTCATAATAGACCAATACAATCAATGAAAGAAATCAAAAATTGATGTCTATTTTTCTTGGATTTCAGAATCCTTCAAAATCTTGAGATCTATTGCGCTTGGTAAGGATGATTCTCCTGATTCCCTGAAGCGATCCTTGATTGAAGACTAATTCCTCAACCTTGTGGAAGTTGGATTCCTCCTTGTTTACTTTTTTGGTGAGTAAATCCAGTTGCTTGAGAGTTTGAGCTTGAACTAGTAATGAATTTTCAAGACTACATTTTAACATTAGAACTTCCAACTTGGTTTCGGCACAAGTTCGAGCCAACTTGTAGAATTCTTTTTCATAATCAATCATACAAGATGAAAGATTCATATTCATATAGGAAGCGTATCCGTTTCCATTGAAATATAGATGACCGAAAGAGTCACCAGCCAATTTTTCAGCATACTTTTCTGAAACTTTTGAAGAAAGCTTTGCATACAAATCTGTTTTTTCCATGATTCCTGGTTTCAGACAGAAGACCGAAACACACATATAATACCGAACCTTATATAAATCAATAGTTATTAAAAACTTGTTCATTGATTATGGAAAACAAATATTCTCCCTTAATAGAAAAATCAAAAAAATTAATATGAAGGACTTTTAGGAAAGTGCGATCCTGTGAATATTTTCATAAATCTCCCAAGTCTTTCAAACTTTTCCAAACTTAGTTTGAGCACTCTATGAGTCAGTGCATTTCTCTCGGATACTAAGTATCTGAATGAGACAGATTAAGCTTTCCATGGTTATCAGAAAATTGCTTATTGCCTGATTTGTTAAGAAACCTAACCCCTTTTGACGATAAACAAAATTTATCATCAAGGTATTTAGGAATTACCTTTGATCCGGAGACTTGATCAACCTCTTCCTTTAGCAGTTTCATGACCTTGTTTGGTATCCACTTCCTGGAATTTGTAGCTTTCTGATTGTCCTTCCCTTTGTGATGAACTGTTAGAGAATTCTTTCGAGAATCCTTTGATCTGAGATGATCATGTTTGTGTGTGGATTCTTTAGATAAATTTCTCGTGTTAAGCCTTGGGATGAGGTTCGAACATGGTAAACGTAGACATTCCATAATTACGTAACCTTTGTTTCCACAATAAAAACATCGTCTATCATGATGTGAAGATCTCAAATGAGAGTAGTTCATCTCTTTATTTCCTGGGAATCCCATGTCCTTTTTACAGACAGGAACCTTCTTTTGAACACCCTTAAGGTTGGCATTCTTCTTTCCATCTGGAGGATGGTACAATCCAGATTTCTTGGATTTTGGGAAGGATGTATCCAACTGACTTTCAGACATTAATGAACAAATATCATCCTTTAGCCTGTTGACATGTTCGGTGAAAGTATTTTTCTCAGTGTCATATGAGATTTTTAAGGCATTGTATTCATTTATTGTTGTTTTACTTAAGAGCTCAGTTTTCTTTTCTTGATCAATACTTTTCTTTAACTTGGTTTCTAAGAGATTGATCTTTGAGGAGGAACTGACCTTGCAGGATTCTAAGTCATTTTTACATGATAACAAATCACGTTTGAGCTGATCATTTTCAGCTTTCATATGACCTAAGTCTCTAAGAATTTTTCCTTCTCTCTTTAATGCAAGTGTGAGCTCAGTTGCACAGGAAAGAAACTTTTTTTTAAGATGTTTTTATGTTCACATAATCAACATCTTCTTCATCATCAAGTGATTCAGAATCAGACTCATTGAGTGTGAGTACATGACTTAACTTAACCTCTTCTTGAGAGCATACATACATGTTTTCAGAAGAGCACGAGGAGCTTATAGAAGACATCCCTTCCAAGCATTTTCGGAAGTTAAATCCAGGGAGAGTTTTCTTCAAACCTTGTGAAACGTTAACTCAATCAGACACTGGATTCAATTCTTATAGGTTGGACCGCACCAAACCCAGATTGTTAGATCTTTTTGTGTTTGCCTGCTCTGATACCAATTGATAAGGCGAGGGTACCCAAATACACCTCAAGCTAAAACTTTTCCTACCTATACATCTTTTCTCCGAAAGTGATTGTCTATGGACTGAGTCGAGACAATACAACTAATCGGTTCACACTTCGTGTGATCATCTATGGATACGAGATCGAGACAATATAACAACGAATTATGTTTACTTGATACAAAGGTTCAGACTTAACCAAACACAATAGGATTGCTTATCAATTAAATAGGAAGTAACGTTTGAGCGATTTACTTTAATTATAATAAAAAGATTATAATGCGGAAATGTAAAGTAAATGACACAACAAGATTTTGTTAACGATGAAACCGCAAAAGCATAAAAACCCCGGGACCTTGTCCAGAATTGAATACTCTCAGGATTAAGCCGCTACACAAAATTACACCTAACTTCGTATAGTTGAGACCAAGCAACTAAACCTATAGTTCACCTAGTTCTGTCTATATTCCCACGCCTCCAACTTATAAATAAGTCACGTACTTGGAAAAATTCTTTTGGTTCGCATTCCAAATAGTAAAGGAATAACAATCTGTTTGGTATCAACTCTATTCAACCAAGTGATATGAGTCGGACAAAGGCTCTTCCGTTTATCTTAACATAAACTCCTTCGCCAGGTCCTTAGATCTATCTTATGTTCAATTACCGAAGTAATCGTTTAAGAATAAGCCAACAACACTATTAATCCAAAGAATTGTGTTGATGCCGATCTACTCAATTAATCTATCCAATCTATCACAAGGATAAACCGATTATTAATTGGATCCTCTTTTACCGAAACAAGTATTGTGCACACCAAAGATTATAAAACCCAAGTCAGATCTTCAATATCTTCTTTGTCTTCAAATCTTCTTAAATCTTCAATAAAAACCTGCACACAATCACTTGAATCTCTTGTGATCAATCACGCACAGACCGGAGTCTGTTAACAATGGATTATCACAAGATCGTCTTTAGAAATAACAACAGTCTAAAGATCCCTGTCGAAACTCTGAACTAGTTTGAGTGAATCTTATATCAGAAGAGAAGATTTCAAGAATAAACAAACTAGGTGCAATCATATTTCAACCACAGTTAGTCAATCAAATCAATCAAAACTAAAGATAAACTGCAATTATCTAGTTTCCCACCAACGATACACGCAAGAACTTCTCAATCCCAAAGAAGACTTTAAACTGCGCGGCCGTAAGAGATTTCGCCTAATTAGGTTACTCTCCTCTCCGAATAGTCGGCTACACCAGTTGTTAGAGCATTGCTCGGTCGAACTCGGATGCGTTGCTATCTCAAGCATGTTTGTCAATGTTAGTGACCAAAACTATAAGTCTTGATTTCTGGTCTACTATAGCTAAGTCTCGGAATAGGATAGAAAGTGTAGTTGAGCTCAAGAACTCCATGGAGATTCATCATACAAGATGAAGAACTACTCGAGGAACCGGTGGAACTTCATCAACTAAAAGGTATGTGGAGACTTGAACTTATCTGTCACTCAAAAGTCCATCTACTCGATCTCCTACTGTTTGAGACAAAAGTCTTTTGCTATATATAGACTTTAACTACACACATTTGGTATTTTAAGCCGAGTATACCTCGCCTATCTATATCTCGAAATATTTGTTAGTAAGCTTTCGCTTCAACCGAGTTTATCTTTACCTAGTGATGAAAGTCATTTTATGTTTCAATCACTTTGAAAATTGCTTTGACGAGAAATGGTGTAACAACTATATAACGTCCTCTAAGAATGTTTCAATGATTGGAATGAGAGTTTAGATTATATAACCAATGGTGGACATAAACATTATTGTGGAAACACATTCATGTACAAATCCTATTTATTGAACCAAAGTTTGCGAACTTTGTTGATCAAGAAAAACGGAATGTGGCATAGCCAAGTCCGCGAACTCATTCCGCGAACCGGCGGAAGTTTTCGTCCGAGAATTTCTGCTGGAGTTTGTGAACTCCTTCCGTGAACTTAAGTCCGCGAACCCAGTCCGCAAACTTGAATAGGTTATATCTAAAGATGTTGATCGTGAACTAATACTTATAAATACTAAGGAATGCAGTATGCAAACCGTGGATATAAAGTTCATGAATCGATTCAAGTGAATCACATCATCTTTGCTTCAATTGTGTCTTGTGTATTACATGATATTTCTTTGCAATTGAACAACTCTCTAACTAGTTCATTTGAAGTTATTGAACTAGTTATGGTGAAGAAGAACATGGTTGGTATGAAATGCTCATATGACTAACCATTTGGTTAACTATTGTTGAACCAACAAGTGCACACGTTTGGGTACGGTTATAAACCTAGAAATGTGCATCTCACTTGTGTATAAAAAGCTAAGTTTTCGATCTAACGGATGAAAGATATTAGCTTGAATCTAATCAAGTTTTCATCTAACGGTGAATATTGAATGCTTTGGTATTAATCTAACATTGATTGCAAACCCTGATTTGAAAGACTATATAAAGGAGACATCTAGCATCTGTGCAAAACTAATCCCCACACCTTACATGTGATACTACTTTTCGTGCTAGAGTCGATTATCCTTTAACCTTTGGTTTTCTTCTTCTAAAACCAGGTTAACGACTTAAAGACTTCATTGGGATTGTGAAGCCATACCGATACTACTTTTATTGTAGTTGTGTGATCTGATCTTGCATCTTCTATCGTACGAGTACAATCATATTGATTGGCTTGAGATTAATATTTTCGATAGGCAAGATATAAAAAGTAATCACAAACATCTTCGTCTCATTGTTTGTGATTCCGCAACATCTTGTTTCGCTACCATACGATTAAGATTGTTGTGAGGTGATTGATAACTCTTGGTTGTTCTTCGAGAATATAAGACCGGATTATCAATTGGTTCCTGTTCACCTTGATTATTATCAAAAGACAGAACAAAACCTTTAGGGTTTATTTGTGGGAGACATATTGATCCTTTGATAGACTTGTCTGTGTGAGACAAATTTGTTTATTATCAAGTCTTCGACTTTGGTCGTAGCAACTCTTAGTTGTGGGTGAGATCATCTAAGGGAATCAAGTGCATAGTATCCTGCTGGGATCAGAGGCGTAGGGAGTACAACTGTACCTTGGATCAGTGGGAGACTGATTGGGGTTCAACTACAGTCCAGTCCGAAGTTAGCTTGGAGTAGGCTAGTGTATGTAGCGGCTTAATACAATGTGTGTTCAATCTGGAATAGGTCCCGGGGTTTTCTGCGTTTGCGGTTTCCTCGTTAACAAAATTCTGGTGTCTGTGTTATTTCTATTTCCGCATTATATTGTTTTATCTTTATAATTGAAATAATACGGGTTGTGCGTTTAGATCATCAATTAGAATATCCAACCTTAGGTTGTTGATTTTCATTTATTGATCATTGGATATTGGTCTTTGGTACCATCCAAGTTATTCCTTGTGTTTGGTTAAAGACTCGCTGATTTCTATTAGCTCGAGTAAATCAAAACAAGAGAGAGATATTAACTCCTTGAGATACTTTTACCTAGATTGAGTCTGATTGTCTAGTTGATTCTCTAGAAAGTATTTCGGAGTTAGTCCATACAGATTGCTAAGAGAAATATTGGGTGGTGTTGTTAGACCCCCGCTTTTTCAATTGGTATCAAAGCAGGCAAACACGTTTAAGACCTTATAAGTTTATGTTTGTAGCGATCTGACTCTATGGACAAGAGTATTATCTATTATAAACGCGTCACCAGAAATAAATGTTCTATCTCGTCTAAATCTATTAAAAGAAAGGTTCCTCAATCTCGAATATAGATGAATCTTATGTACTGACGAGACAGACAAACACTGACATGTGCGATCCCGATTACCCTTCAAAAGAGATCTTCTTTATTAATGAACGGGATTAATCTAAAGGGAGTGAATTGATTCTAAACCTTGTTAGAATCCAAGCTGATAGATTTAATCGGTTAAAGCACTATGTCAATGTTCTACTTGGTGTAATAAAAGATTGCAAATACAAAGGTAATACTGAAGATCATTCTTCGTGTACGACTCTTCAAGCTAGCCTCAAAAGAGATGCCTTGTAAATTGAACATCGCTTGAGTAAGCTCTGTATTCAAGGATGCTCAAAGCAATCTAATATTCCAAGTACTTATGACACAACTAAAGATGTTTCATACTCAGAAGTAAAAATGGAAGTCCCTTCTTGTAAAACGGATATGCCTGAAATCTCTATCAATCAAGGATGTTGCAGTAAAATGAAGGAAAGAAATCTTCTAACGTTGATACTAAGACAATACTATCTAATAGGCCTGTCAATATATGTCCGTTATCCGAAATCCGTTTCTGAGTATTCAGGATCCTATAGGATTTTATCCGTTTTATCGGATATCGGATATTGGATACATATATTTATCAGATATTTCTTCCTTAACCTATCAGAATCGGATTAGGCTCTATCCGTTTGGTTAATATCCGATATCCGATAGAACATGGATTTATTTGTGATTTACCCTAACCATATTTATGATTTATTTGTGATTTACCATAATATCCGATATCCGATACAAATATCCGATATCCGATATGAAATGTTTGAAAAATTGAACTTAAATTTCAATTATGAACATGTTTTAAAGGGTTTATAACATTTTTTTTCATAACCGGATATTATCGGATAAATATCCGATATTCGATAGCTTAGCCTATCGGAATCGATATCTGATATCCTATAGGATATTATCGGATATCGAATATCTGATAGTGCTTAACCTGTCGGATATCGGATTTCTGAATATCCGACAGATATTCTTCCATTGACAGACCTACTATCTAATCATACCTGTGATCAGAATGTATGTCTCCTCTGTGAGACAAAGAGTTCTGTGAAACGAAAGGGAAACTCTAAGTTGAATAAAAACTCCTTGGCTCAACTTCAACACACCTTAGAATTAATTCTCGAAGGTGTAACTGACATTCGTATGACTAAACCGATTGGTTTTCGTACCTACCCTGTGTATGCTACCAGGAAAGTCAGTTCAATGAGTTCCTCAAACGCTCAAGTACAGAACAGGCGTCTTAATAAACATCGTCTAAAAAAAGATCAAGTCATGGTCTTTGGAAATGACGTTGTCCCTAATGTGAACAAAATTCCAGGAGAAAGAAGAAAAATTGATGAAATGAGAGATAATCTGAAGGAGATAATTGAAGGATATAAAGAAATTGTCAACAGGTTGTCTTCCTCCTCAAATAAAAATTCTTCTGGTAATAACTCAAACTATGTCTCATATTTTGATGACAGTAAGTTTTATGATAATTTCTCGCATCAAAAGGGATCCCTCTCTAGATTCAGGAGGAAAAAGAGACTTGACCATAAACACAAATCTCTTGATGAGCTCGTGGCTCATACTTGTGCTAATTAATCACAAGGTTTGAAGAGCTTACTCATAAAAACCATGTTGAGTAAGATGTGTTAATAATCAGGTATACTTTTGGCATCTGCTTCTGTTGAGTTGAGCTATCTTCTTATCTTCCATAGCTAAACTATTGACTGTAGAATTGCTGTGCTTAAAGTATTGTTTGTGTGAAAAGTGGCTTCTCATTCTTTAGGAAGTTTTCTTTTGAATCTTGTTTCTTGCTACAACTATGCTCAAAAGTGCTTTTCTGTGTTTTGGAGTTTATCAAGCCTTGTTTTTGTAGCAAAATTATTTTTGAGTTTTTATTTTTCTGGGTCATGTTGTACTCGAACGGATACCCATGTTCTGGCACGAGTCAACTGTCTAAGAAAACCCTAGAATCCCTTCCTCAAGAAACCCTTAAATACTTACCGATTGAGTTACGAAAGTCACGTACGCATACTCTAGGTTGGTTTCTGGGTTGTCAAGGATGTCTTCTTCTTCATCTTGCTATGGTGATTTTGCAAGAGGTTTCCTGGACAAAGGTATTGAAGTTGAGTCCTTGTAGATGAAGATCATCCTAACGCTTCTTGTTACTACGCCTATGCTTATAAGGATGCTGAGAAGGATGATATGATTTCTGCTGAAGTGGTTCATGACTTTCTAAAATATTTTGGGGAAGCAAAACAAGAGCTCATTGTTACTCTGAAAAATCTTGATGCATTGAAAACTGAGTTGGAAAAGGTTACTGCTGACCTTGGTCTCATAAAGTCTTACATCAATGATCTTCACAAAGAGAATCCTATCTCCAGAGATTCAATGGATGCTGTCAATCACAAGCTCAAAAACCTCATGACTCGTGAGGATCCTGAACCGTCCATATGATCTTAGTTCGTGTTCGAGCATTGTACGGGAGTCTGTTTTTCTTTATCTTGTTGATTTTTTATTTTGTTGCCTAGTAAGTTTTCATTTTGGTTTAGTTGGAAGAATAACTAGTGCTTGGAATAGCAATGATTGTGATTACACATAGCTATTATTTTCATCTTCTTGTTTTTTAGGTTTATTTGGTTTAAAATTCTAAAATTGTTTGAAAGATGATTTTTGCAGTATTAATCTTTATAATTTGTTATATTGCAATTTGTTATGGGATATGTGTGTTTACGTCCGTGAACTTGATTGTCCCATACTTTGTCAAAATTAATGTCGATATTCACGTATTGGTAAAAGAATGAATGGACTTGTGACAAATACAAAAGTTAAGCCTATATTGTCAATTACTGATGGAAGGTAGGTTAAAATCTTTTGTTTTCAAGGATTATGTCTATTGTGTGTCATTGTGCAAATGGTGATGGAAAATAGAATGAATCCTTGTGTATTCCGCAGTATTGATCTTCCCTGATCCATGTTTTATGTATTACTGTGAGGCTCCGTAATGTGTCTTATGTTGAGCACTAAACAACTAAGTTGATTATTTTCATGATTAACTTTGTTGTTGTTCCGTAAGGTACTTTATCTCGAGCATATTCAACTAAATTAATCATCTTGGTTGGTTATTTAGTTGTTGCTCCGTAAGTTTTCTTATGACGAGCATGACCAATTAAATTGATTACTCTTTTGTGATTAGTTTGGTTGTGTATTCCGATTAGATTAATTATGGGCTCTCTTGTGATTAATCTAATTGAGTATTTTTGAGTCTCCATAAGTTCACTTATGTTGAGCATTACCGGTTAAATTAATCATGAATTCTCTTGTGGTTAAATTAATTGAGTTTTTGGATTCAAATTCATACTTGTATGTGATTTGTTGTGTCCAATAAAATCATTCTTTTCTTTTGAAATTAAGGTCGCTCTTGTTGTTCTTTCGGGAATGACATCAAATGGATAAGAGTTCTTTTGATCTTGTGCTTAATGGTCATATCTTGAGGGGTGTGCGGCTGTGGAATTTTAGAGGGGTTATCTTGTATCTTTAAACCCCTTGATGAATGCATTTATCTTCGGCTTTATGATTGCATCTAAATTAGTTAGTATGTATTTTTTCTTTTTATCATGAAATGTCTCTTTCGGAAATTTCATTATGATCCCGTTCTTGTACCTTTGCCAATTTTATTGACAAAAAGGGGGAGAATTAATATGTAGTTCACACTACAAATACATATGGTTTTCGGATCATTACGTAAGGGGGAGTGGTTTCCACGTGAGATAGAGTATTGACTAAGGGGGAGTGATACATATCACCATAGTATTATTGTTGAATTTGTGATACAATTGAACTTTGAAACTGTGTAATAATACTATGACACTGTATAAAAATGATCGAGAACTATGTTTTCTCATTATTATAAGTACGGATCTTCAACAACGGTGATGTTAAAATTACAACCTTTGGGATCATTGGAGTACTTGGAAGTGACGAAGATTTCGAGTAATGTTGAAGATTAGGCATGTGGAATACGAGCTACTAAAGTTTCTTTATCTTTTTTGTATTCCATATGTATTGATAGTTTTGTCACTAAAATTTACAAAGGGGGATATTGTTAGAGCATTGCTCGGTCGAACTCACATGCGTTGCTATCTCAAGCATATTTTTCAATGTTAGTGATCAAAAATATAAGTCTTGATTTCTAGTCTACTATAGCTAAGTCTCGGACTAGGATAGAAAGTGTAGTTGATCTCAAGAACTCCATGGAGATTCATCATACAAGACTAAGAACTACTCGAGGAACCGGTGGAACTTTATCAACTAAAAGGTATGTGGAGACTTGAACTTATCTGTCACTCAAAAGTCTATCTACTCGATCTCCTACTCTTTGAGACAAAAGTCGTTTGCTATATATAGACTTTAATTACACACATTGGTATTTTGAGCCGAGTATACCTCGCCTATCTATATCTCGAAATATTTGTTAGTAAGCTTTCGCTTCAACCGAGTTTATCTTTACCTAGTGACGAAAGTCATGTTATGTTTCAATCACTTTGAAAATTGATTTGACGAGAAATGGTGTAACAACTATATAACGTCCTCTAAGAATGTTTCAATGATTGGAATAAGAGTTTAGATTATATAACCAATGGTGGACATAAACATTATTGTAGAAACACATTCATGTACAAATCCTATTCCTTGAACCAAAGTTTGCGAACTTTGTTGATCAAGAAAAACGGAATGTGGCGTAGCAAAGTTCGCGAACTCAGTCCGCGAACCGGCGGAAGTTTTCGTCCGAGAATTTCTGCTGGAGTTTGT
Source organism: Papaver somniferum (assembly GCF_003573695.1). Lineage (NCBI taxonomy): Eukaryota > Viridiplantae > Streptophyta > Magnoliopsida > Ranunculales > Papaveraceae > Papaver > Papaver somniferum. Next base: position 71,216,288 of record NC_039361.1, on the reverse strand, counting down.
GAACTCCTTCCGTGAACTTAAGTCCGCGAACCCAGTAATGCAGTATGCAAACCGTGGCTATAAAGTTCATGATCCGATTCAAGTGAATCACATCATCTTTGCTTCAATTGTGTCTTGTGTAGTACATGAGATTTCTTTGCAATTGAACAACTCTCTAACTAGTTTATTTGAAGTCATTTGAACTAGTTATGGTGAAGAAGAACATGGTTGATATGAAATGCTCATATGGCTAACCATTTGGTTAACTATTGTTGAACCAACAAGTGCATACGTTTGGGTACGGTTAACAAACCTAGAAACATGCAGTTCAATTGTGCGTAACAAGCTAAGTTTTCGATCTAACGGATGAAAGATATTAACTTGAATCTAATCAAGTTTTCATCTAACGGTGAATATTGAATGCTTTGTTATTAAGCTAACATTGATTTCAAACCCTGATTTGAAAGACTATATAAAGAAGACATCTA